>NC_091505.1:20971588-21279366 GCF_947461875.1 Haliaeetus albicilla | reverse complement strand
GCAGGAAAACTTAGCCTAACTGAGGTTCTCCTGAACAGAGGATATCTGAAAGGACATCCACATACAGAACACAGTAAAGTAGCAGGCAGTAAATGAGAAGAAAGTAGAATTTGTGGATAAGCCACTCACAGAAAGATGTCTCAGTTTCTTTCACCGAAATAATTTTATAGAAGATTGTATTATATATTTGCTGTTAGACCCCAGATGTTTACCTAACCAAAGATAAATCAGGTTTCTTTGATTCAAGCGCCAAAGACTTTTCTACTCCAAAAGTCCATCTACAGGGGCACTCCTTAGTGAGCTTTTAGCTACAGCTATTACTCATCTCCGAGCAGTTTCAGGAGGTCATTAGCAAATAGGGAGGTTTATTGTTTCTGCACAAATATTACAACATAGGCACAACATTTGTTTTGAAGATCTCCAACTGAGAAGCATTTTCTGTGTTAAATCGTTGTCCAGCTAGTATCCCCCAACACTTGGCACCGAACAATAGAAGTAAAATGTCAATACCTCTAATTTCTTGCAACATGTATCATGGCTTTAATTATGCTGCTGATTATTCTCACCTTCTTCAAGACGATGAAGGGAAAAAAAAAAATTCAAAGGAGGAAAACAAATGGCAAGTCATTTTTTCGAGACCAGGAGTTCACAGTCAGCAGATATAGCCGCAATACTCGCAAGTTAGTTTATTAAGCTGTTGCAGAGCTGCTTCTGTCTGTTTTACCTTCCACAAGGAACCATGCATCTGTATTCTTTTAGGTGCTAACACATCCTGTATCAATATATCTACTAATAAATCACAGTTAACAGCTCTTCTTAAAGACAATAATTAGAAATGCAGAATAATGAACAGAGAAAAGTGAATAGAAAAAAATACATAATGTAATGACAATGATGTCTCAAACAGCAATTTTTCATCAATATCTATTTTTCATGCAGTAATTATAATGTTAATCTGTTCTTCTGTGACAAAAAGGCACCTCCAAGTTATTAATGACAACTAATATCTGTAATATTAATTTTAAATAATTCATGCAATAATTTATATACTAATAATGTAATTAGACCAAGGTTATGATCTCTGAATAGTAGATCAGTACTTAGTTCATGTTGGTATCTACTTTCTTCTGACACAATGTTTCTGGAAGCTTAATTAAAGCCTGCAATATGTTTCAGCCTTTATTCATTATATAAATATTCTACTCCCTCTCTAGACTATTCTTCCTCCCTGCCCAAAAGGACTATATTTAACTTTATGGCTGCACAATTGGTAAGTACAGTAGAAGGGCAGGTGCACGAGTTATGCAGGAGAAAAATACCTGCTGTGGCCTATGAGCAGCAAAGTCTTTTTTCAAGAAGTCTTCATCTTGTATAGTATGTCTGTTCTAGAAGACTTTTTCCCCTGACTACATCAAGTCTACTGCAAAGTTATGCCAGGCACAGATAACCTGTCTAAAATCAGACAAGTATCAACAGAAACAAGTGACATGTACACCTACAGCAACCACCCCTCCTTGATGAGCTCTCGCAGCACTGTGAGATCGCCTGCACCAAGACACCAGTTTAACCTTTGTGCGTTGGTAGGACAGTGACTACAGTTTACAACACAGCGAAGCACTGCTTTTCTTCACTCTAAACTGGTGATGGTTCCCAACAGTCACGTATGTCTCTGTACAAAAACCTACGTAGCTCCCAACTGGCCAAATAACCTCTCCTTGTAAAACAGCTTGGGGGAGGAACAAAGTTCTTACTTTTTCTCCTTTTGAAATACCTCTTGGTTTCCAAAATGCAGACGTGGGGAGGAAAGAACACGAATAAAAACCTCAAACCGAGCCTCTAAATTACCTTTTCTTAGAAAAGCACTTTAGATCTTTCTCTACTCAATGCCATTACCTATGGACAAACCACATATCTGCTTAATTTAATTCAGATTAAGTTTAGACACGAGCAGCATTGTACCAAAATGTTTTCTCACTGGGCCATAATGGTTGTACTGTTATTCCATTCCCAGACTAGTTTGCGTATCATATAGCACCACTATTCATCAGGAGCCATCTATGCTACTCAGACTGCAATGAGTATAAATGAGAGGGGAAAACACTGCACTGTTTTCCATCCTTATCTGTGTATCATCCATATGCTTACTGGATAACTCTTGCCTGATTATTCTCCTCCTGGTTCCCATCAACAGGAACCAGATAATGCGTCTGCTTTTCACCCCATGGACTGATTGGGGAAAAAAGTATTCTTGATTGGCTCAGAGTAGCCCATTGCACTCTAATAATAGAGTCATTTAGATTAATCTGAAAACATGCTTTCTATTACAGAGCTCCAATTTCCTAGGAGAAAAGTCTTAAGTGTATTACTAGTATGCTGTTCAAGACTGCTTGGCACAGATTTTTTTCTTTCTACAACTCTATTATAAGAATTTATGATGGACATTTGGAAGATACTTCATCTTCACAAAGAGTGAAATCTAAATAGTAAAGCCAGAAAGATATGGACATTTGTTGCATCTCATCTAGTATTAAAGGACAATTTCACAGTAGTAGCTCAACCAAGTTTTACAGGAAACTCTTTCAGTTGGGACCCCCATAGTAAGGGAACTACTGATTCACTTCCAAGTTGTTGTTCTTGCAAACTCCATTCATTTTTCAAGACACACTATGTCTTCTTGCAAATACGCTTTGGGATTAGTAGCCTCTTATGACCATTTCTGGCAAACATCTGTATGTTTCTCTCACCATCTTCTCAACACTACCACTATCTCAGTCCTAAAACCACTTGCCAAAACAACTGGCAATGACACAGTTGCAACTACACCTAGAAAATCTGAAAACCCTAACAACTGCACAGTTAGCACTGTATTTTATTATATTTTATGATATTTTGCTAGATTTGCAAATCAGAAAGATGGTATTCAACAGATAAAGAGAAACAATATAAAGAACACCTTTGACTGAGTTAGTATGACAAAATGTTTGGAGAGTGCAATTCATTCAGAAATACTGTACGACAAAAACTCCTAATCTTAGCAATGAATTAAAAAAAAAACCAAACAAGCACATTACAATACATCAGTGCTTCTGAAAGGTGCATGATAGTTTGTCATTAGTAATTAAGTTGTCCATTCTTCCTCAGCACAGGTAGTACATAAACAGAGGAAGCAATCTTTGAGAATAGTTCTGGCATGCCAAGAAAGGGAAAGTGATGGAGCTGGTCAATCCATCAATGACAATTATTGGCATTGTGTCCTGCCAGATCACAAAACATTAACCCCCTGCCTGTGATCTGAGTTCAGCTCTGTAGCACCAAGTCATGGAAAACAGAAATAGAGAAAGAAAATTGCAGTAAGCTATAACAGAAAGATAATCATTGTGTACTCGACTATAGAGATTTGAGTCGCTGAGTAATACTGAGCATACAGCAAAAACCTGAGAAAATCCTGAACTCTGAAATCCTGCCTCTCTGAACAGACTATGATGAAAAGCATCTGACAGGAGTAGTACCCAAACATCCCAATCACCATATTTGTGTATCAAATCTGAAACCACCTTAAACTATTTAGTTTGTCATGTTCTCAGCTTATCCCATCACTATATCGGATCCAGGTGTTGGCTACACAAATCCATAACTAAAAGCTTAATTTCTCTATTATTTACCTTTTATTTTCTGAAAGTTAGTAAGCAAGCAGCAAAGAAGAAAAAAAACAAGCAAGCAAACAAAATTTAACACTCTAATTTCCCAATGCAAACAGGGTTCCATGATCTAGATGGCAATCTCTTTCCTGCGATGTACCAAGTTGTCCTGGTTTCAGCTGGGATGTAGTTAGCTGTCTTCCTAGTAGCTGGTACAGTGCAATGTTTTGAGTTCAGTATGTGAAGAATGTTGATAACACTGATGTTTTCAGTTGTTGCTCAGTAGTGTTTAGACTATAGTCAAGGATTTTTCAGCTTCTCATGCCCAGCCGGGGCACCTGACCCAAACTGGCCAACAGTGTATTCCATACCATGGGACGTCCCATCTAGTTTAGGAACTGGGAAGGGGGGGGGGGGGGGGGGGGGGGCAGGGATTGGCCGCTGGGGGACTGGCTGGGTGTCTGTCAGCGGGTGGTGAGCAATTGCCCTGCGCATCATTTGTACATTTCAATCCTTTTATTACTACTGTTGTCATTTTATTAGTGTTATCATTATCATTATTAGTTTCTTTTCTGTTCTATTAAACAGTTCTTATCTCAACCCAGGAGTTTTACTTCTTTTCCTGATTTTCTCCCCCATCCCACTGGATGGGGGGGGGGGGGGGGGGGAGTGAGTGAGCGGCTACGTGGTGCTTAGTTGCTGGCTGGGGTTAAACCACGACACAAGTCCACAGAAAAAGATGTTGCTGGAAACTGTAAATGGCATTGCTCAAATAAGACACTCAAAACAGAGATCTCCGCAGCTTACTGAGAAAGAGAAGTCTACTGCCCTATTCAACAACATCAAGGCAACTGATATTAATAACTTGTCCTCCGTTAGCTGAAGGTTTTAAAAGGCAAGTGAATGAAGATAAATGCAAGATTGTGTTCCCTTTCATGGCAAAGATATACACTCCCAAATTGGCGACTTCAGCTCACTAAAACACTGAGCTATCACAGAATACTCTTAGCATTCAAGTCTGCTAGAACTAAAATCATGGTAAGACTGGAAAAATTGCAAAACATTCAGCTACTCATTAAAGAAAACCAGGCTTCTAGTTAGTGTTTGTGACCAGTCACTTCTATTTGAATAAGCAAAATCCAACTGTCACATTAAGATTGGATTTAATGAGCTGTCGATGCTTTAAATTCTTTTTGTTTGGTTTCCTCTGCATGAAAAGTCCATTCTACGGTCATGGCTTCAGGTCTACATCTCCAACACACCCAGAAAAGACATATGCATGCAAAGCAACCCCTCTTTTCAGAGAGGACAAAATCGCAAAAGGGACCCGCCATACATTCCAGGAACTTCCCTACGCCTTCATGACTCAGGCAATGCAACTGCAAACCACGCTGGAGACTGCATCTGCGCAGCAGCACAGACAACGATTGCAGAACTGCACAGAAAGCTCCAAACCCGCAAGTATTAAATACTACACTGGCTGACGGTAGATCTTAGTCAAAACTGCTGATTGTGCTTACCATCCATCAAATCCATGTCATTACAAAAATGCTTTTCCATCTTTCTTAGTTTGAGCCAACAAGCCAGTTCCATCACAAAGTAAAGAGATTCCATCTGGCAGCTACTTTTTTCCCCTCTTTCAGTATCATTTAATTTTTAATGTCAAGAGTATATTTGCCTTTTACTGTTCAAGCAAAATGTAACCCTTTATCTCCCTTCAGAATCATATCTGCAGTTTTCCCCAAGGCAAATAAAAGTGACTTTTATTTTGCAATACTGTTGTTCTGCTGCTTTCATTCACGTTTTCCCATTGTTATTAACAAATATATCAGTGTTTTGTCAGTGAAGAATTCTGTTCCATCAAGGAATAGCTCAAATTCTTTAAATTCTGAAGGCCTGATGTGTGCGATTTAGGCACAGGCAGGGAGTTTTGAAATCTAAATACTATTGTTAGAAGACCAAGAATTCATACTAAGTTATCCTCAGCAAACAGCCAAGGAACAAACTGAAATACCCTAAAGTAAACTGCTTATACAACTGCAGAAAACACATGCGGCCTTAGTGATAGGGCCCACTACTGTCCTGCTGTGCAAGGAATGATGCAGGGAACAAGCAGTTCAGGGAGTGGGGGCACATACTTCCACAGCTGTAGTGGCAACCAGAAGCTCCTGATAGACTCCCACACCACTGAAGTTTTCCAAATGTTGATAATAGGAGTGCAACATGAAGTAATACATAGAAAGAGAGGAAAAATAGTCTGATATGCAATTATCCCATTCATTCTCTCTTCTGCTGAATAGCCTAAGACTTAAGCATGAACAGATTCTGAAGGGCTTACACCCAGACACTTATATTGTGCTTCAGGGATAAGGTTTAATCTTTTGTTTCTTAAACATCAGCTTCCTCACCTCGAGAATTGAAGCCATTTAAGTACTTTCCATTATGTAAGGAGCTACAAAGATATAGGTATAAGGCAGTAACAGTATTCAGAACAGCACACTGAGCACTGTAAAAGGTTTGAGTTTTACATTCTCTGTATCCTTGGTGTTATTACTATCTTAAATCATCTGAATTCAAAATTAATCTGGAATCAAAATATTTATTCACAGTATTGAAAATAGTCATTGCAGCTACAAACATAAAGAATCTAGGTGAAAGGAAAGGAAATCCACATTCAAGCAACTAATGTTTAAAGTCCATGTCTCTGCCTGTCCAGCATCCAAAAAAATGGATTGTTTTCTCAGGCACTCTTCCTCAAGGATGCTGATAACAGAGGAAACCAATTGTTGACTATTGGTCTTATGCTGGTATTTAGCCTCACATGGAGGTTATCACCTCTGTTGGGATGCATTCCCAAGCAACCCATGTTGAACAAATCTTGGTCCTGGCATGCCAGAGGAATACTACAAGCTTTATACTATCCAAGGGCCCTGCTTGAACTCTCATGCAAAGATGCAACTCTGACAGATACCATCTTGTAGTCCAGATTATAAACTCCTTAAACACAAAGCTCTTGATGACTAGTTGTATGCATTTTAGTACAAACCTCGTACTTTTACTACAAAATAACAATTTAAATAAACTAAAATGTAAATTTGTTCACTACATAAACATGATTATGCATATAAATACATAGATCACTATCTCCTCTTTACTGAGATCATTATGTCATTTATTAATGAGTCTTGTTAACACTACAGTATCTCTGAGGACAATGGTAATATGTTCTCTCACAGAAATGGCAAGCAGAAGCTAGTTCTGCTAAACCGTTCTGCAGATATATACATCAGGTTACTCCCTTCAAAATAATGTATACACAAACACTCTCCTTTGTCATGATACAGTAATTTTACATCAAATTCCTGCAGTGCAGAACTCCAATCAGGCACTTAAGAATTCATCCTTTTATTCTACACCACCAGATTAAAGAGGAATAGTATATTTACATCCTAATTTTGACTGAAAAACACAGTACTTCACCCATTTGACAGCACATACAGTAAAGTTGTTGTTCTATTACAGCATTTTCAATTACAAGGGAATAACACTAATAAGGGTCTTCATCCCCCTCTCCTGCTTTGAAAGCAGAGCCTTTAAAGCTGAACCCCACAATACTGGTACACAGCTCAAATGTCTGAAAATGCCTACAAAAGGAAACCCTAGCAAGAAGTCCTAACTTTCACTTGCTTTACTACTTTAATCTATTTTAATAGCCACGCTTTCGTTATGTTCCAAAGGAGCATAAACAAAGATTTTAAAGAGAGTCTATTAACAGGTATGTATTAATTCCACAAAAAAACCTAAAACTGGTTAAACTAAAGCTTTTCCAATCACACATACAGAGAATACAATTGGTTAGTTTGCATAACTGATCCCTTCTTAACCATGGAATGATTTACTGGGTTCTTCTCTGTGAAAGCTTAATTCCCATAATTAGAGAAAACTATTATAATGAGGATAGTCACAACCTGAGTCATCTTTTAGGACCAACACTTCCTAAATTTATTTCAACGCTATTTTTATAACACAGTCCAAGGTTGCATTTCCTTTTTATTCCACAGGACAATTAAAATCTTTAAATTGTAATTATTCTTTATTGGGTAACGCTGTATTTTATTCTTCAGTTATTCTAAACTTCTGAAAGAAGACTGAAAGCAAGTAATTATGAAACATGATAGAAACACAAGAGTTATGAGATGCTTACAACTGTATTGCACAACCAGTCTCTAGGTGTTTTTAGTAGTGGGGTGGCAGTCTTCTGAAAACCAGTGTAGGACTCCCTAGCTGACTCAATTTCTGTAGTTTTACTATTTTTTTAGTAAAATATTTCTTACCTTATATAAGTACATTAAGAGGAAACCTATTCCTGGATGCTGTTGACAGAAAAATAGTTTCTCTCTTGGATAAACTGAATGGAGGGAGAGGGAAATAACACTCAAGTTTTCCCACTGCATCAGGAAGCTATCCAGCAATTTCATTCCTGAAACTCGTTAGTTGAAACAATTCTTTCTATCCTCAAAAAAGTCTGATATATTTTATGTAAGCAGAAATTCCAAGGAGGCATCTAATAAATTGCTGAGTCATTTCCAATTCACTTTTCATTTATATACTTAGGAAAAAACCCTTAATTCAAAGTCTATTATGAAGCTTTAATAGGGACAACTGTGAATAAAACTGTCATGTTAAAGACAACAAAGATCATACAGGGCCAAGAGAGAAAATCCTGGTTATAAAATTACTGTTAAACTTTTATTGGTTTAGGTGCATCTACCCTGTTAGTGCAATTGAAGATTACTTGATTTTATAAAGTACAGAGTGGTTAAAGATCTGGAATAGTGAATTATGTTGCCTGATCAATTATAGATGAAACATGCTTTCAGAAGAATTGCAGAAGTCACTGTTGAGTAAGTGTGCAAATACGGGTACATACTACTTTCCCATGTAAGAAAGCTTTCACTTAAGAAAATGCCAAGAAAAAAAAGAAAAGGCCAGTTAGGCAACATAACACTCAGCAATCTAGATAAAGTGACATCATTACTTATTGACAGTGACAAGTGCAACATTAAGGGTAAAATATTACATATTTAAACAAAATGAGTAATTGCTGTACACACCTATTTAACACACGTTCAAGAACAAGGTGAACAAGAGGTCTCTGTCTTCTAGCTAAAAAGTCTATTAGCCTAATTTATGATTACCCACACACTAGAAACTAAGCTGTCAGGGCAGAAAAATGTCACTGGTGACAGTTTACATTACACTAGTACTCAGATCACAATGAAACTGTTAGCATCAGATTACAATCAACTCAAGGAAACATAGAAGTACTGTAGTTGTAATAATGTACATCAATCTTCCAGCAATACCAATTTTTTTCAGATGTTTTAAAAACAGTATGAAAGGTCAAAAAAAGTCACACAATGCTAACCCATTCCGTCTTTAAAAAGTTTGAGAATATGTAAACATTCTCTTGGGTTTTAGTGCTAGAGTAAACATAGCTAGTAAAGTAAATAAGTCAATTAAGACATTTTGAACAACAGAAGTCATTGTTACAGAGATGCTGCTATGTCAGTGAATAAGTGTAATCAAAGAAAAGGTCTGCTATGTGAAAGAACTGGGTTTGTGGTGGTGGGGTATTATAGTTACTGTGTTTTATTCTCTTTAGATATGTATAATCAAAGTTACACAAGAGAAGTAAAACTTTAAATATTTTGAGAATAATTAACCAGAGTAAAAGAGTGAAGGGACTTGCTATGCAGCATATGGAAAAGAGGCAGGGATTAAATTGACAGGTTTATGAATTATCAGCAGTGGAAAGAAACTGTCATAGCAATGGTACCCATTTTAAACCAAGAAAAAATAAACACACCCCCCCCACAATTTCTTCTCCCCCAATTTACATCCTCTGTGCCTTTTTTGACTTTTTTTCCTTAGCTGAAGAAACTGTCCTTTCATCATTCTGAAATCAAATAAATGGTTAAAACAGTTGTTCTAATCTTTGCTAGCAATGAATAAAGTCTCAGCTCTGTGGTGATCTGCCACTCTCATAACCCTTAACAGCTTCATTGATCCTGAAAAACTTATCATTTTGGGAAGTCATTAGCATAAAAAGATATTTATAAAACACCTGCCACCAACTTTGCAATTAACATCTAATTGTTGACTCAGCGCTGTAGGAAGCAATACTGTCTCAGCAACTATCTTTGCAGTGACCCAACCCAAACCGTTGCAAAGTTCATGTCCTTTAATATGGACTTTGCTTTGGAAGTCACAAAGAAAAGACTGCTGTAAGTAAAGATGGGCATTGCTAGCAAGAGAAACAGTTTTCTAGATACAAGGATGAACTCTATGACAAATCTAGACAGGTGATGTACGTACCACAGAGTTGTAACTGCATCCACCATTAAAGCACCTCTGACCATCTTAATGTAACACTCAGGATTGTTGCGACACTGCCTCACTCGGATGTAAAGAGTAACACAGAAAAGCATGTCCTGAAGTATCCTATTATATTTATCTCTCTCCCATACTCCTCCATAACAGATGCTTTGTGAGATCTACCAAAAGAAGGAAAAACTACTCTTAAACCTGCCCCTACATACATCCTCAATTTATACTGTGCCAGTAGCTGTAACCAGAGAGTGCCTACGGTAGATTTGCCTCCCCGGCATGCAGTGATAGGGACAGTGGTTGAAGCTCAGTGTCACAAATTCTGGAGAAATAACGTTCACTGGGACATTCAGCAGTTCCAAGTTTACTAGGAGTGCGACTGCAATACTTCTCTGCCAGTCCCTCTGGAAGCCTGGTCCTTTTTGACGGACAGGAAAATGAAGTGTAAGTTTCTCGCCTCAGAAAGAGACAGCTACCCTTAAACAGATTACCTATAATTACATTATATTTAGAAACAGTGAATCCATATTTCTTTCTTGTGAGGAGGTATTTGTGCTTAGAACACTTCATTTTTGTTTTCTGATCATTACCAAAACCGGTGCCCCTAAATCTCAGCTTGAGAGAGCACAGTATGAATGTATCTACAGCCAAAGCATGTGACTCTCAGAGCACCAGAACATAACTTCAAGAGCAAGTGTGACAATAAAGTGAATTAGAAAACTTGTTTTTTAAAATAGAAAACTGCTATAAAAGCAAGTGGTGGGATGAGAATTAAGTATTACAGCCCTGGGCATAAAGGTCAAGACAGTAACAGCCCACTAAGCTTCTTTATCTAGAAACAATCACTGCAAAAGCTTATCTAAAATGGGGTATTTGTACATCAGGCTGTTCACAAGTCCTCTATAGCACTGCCTTTTTCTTTCAGGCTATTCCGACTTAACTACTGTTGACAAAGTACACACAGCTATTTTCCCTTCAGCTATTCCCACCTATTTTTTTAATTTATTTATTTTTCCTGGTGCATAGCTCCATTAAATAATTTGCAATAATTACCTGCTTGATGCCGTCTACAAAACACTGCTACTCTGTGCCTGCCCAGAGTTAAGCAGCACATGTTTGCTGTAGCATCTGCTTTGCCTTGGCTTGAAGTAGGAGGCCCCAGCTCCCAGGGACCAGTTAAAGCAATGGCCGTGGGCATTAAAGAAAGGTTCCGACCTTTCAGACACACAGTACATTTGAGGAATCAAAAGCAGAACTGACTGCCAAAATACTGGTCTGTTTCCTTTGGTCAAACTCAGAAGCATGGAAGTTGGGGAAATAACTTCCTCACATAATTAAATGGGAAAAGGAGTTAAGTGCATGCCATCCTCATTAATTTACCAATATTTTTAATCCAGTGGTTTGTAACAATTTTTCCACAGTGAAACATACATTAAAAAATAAATTAAAAAAAAAATCAGATGTTAATAAATTTAGGGGCAGGGAGTGTTTTTTGGTGTTGGTTTGGTTTTTTGTTGTTGTTTTGGTGTTGGGTATTTTTTTTTTTTTTGCTTTTTAGTTTGTTTTTAAATGTGTTTTTGCTTACTGCTTTTCCAACCTTTGGAATGGACTTCAGCACTAACGGCTGAGTCAGCTGCCCAGAGGCTTGCATGCCACTGGAATAGGACTCCTTTTGTTTAAGAGAGATTCTTCCTCTCTTACTCAAGACAATCACTTAAAGATGGGAAGGTGCTTGATAATTAAAGTGGAAGGGCTTGCATTGACTGTGGTTGCATGAAAAGACATGCCCTGTTATTTTATTAAAGATACAAATGCTCACATCTCTGCTTCTTTGGTCAGCTACTCAGTAAAGTTGTCTTTAACTTGGTCCACAGTTCCTCTCCAATTGAAGCAGAAGACAGTGGCGTTTGGCACACTTGTATCAAAAAAAGTAGTACAGATTTTGGAATTGAACACTAAACTATCACTAGTCAAAGGCTAGGAATCAATTTATATGTTCTATTTGCCATCTTTTAACCAACTTTAGATGTACAAGATGAATTAACAAGTATTTTGGCAGTCTGGCTATCTGGTAGCCTTCATAAAATTAAAGAACTAAGTGGCAAAACAACTCTGCCAAGTGGGGGAGTACTGAGTTACTTATAACACTCATTTCAACAGGCAGCTCCTACTACATTTAAGGCTGCAGAAAGGCTTCCAGACTAATTTAATTGCTTTCAGTTTATCACCACCATTAAGTGCTCTCCACCTTTTGTACCAAAATCATCTTAGCTTTGTTTTTCAACTGAAGACATATTTCTGGAAGTTTTGGACAAAATTAGCCTACTCACTTGAAATTCAGAAACATGGAAAGATGTTTCAGTCTGTGTGTAATTTTAAATGCATTTCATTTTAAGATTATTTTAAGTAGCACTTTCAAAAGAATACATTTATTATTTTAAAACATAATGCAATTGTCATCACTTTAGAGAGGCAGAATTCTACATTCACTGAACAGGCTTGCTGAGGAAGTCACTACTCACCGGTTTGTGATGCTCTACTGCAATCACACTACTTAATTTCCCCTACACTTTTGACAGTGGTCTCAGTCAGGTAAATAAAATAATTGCATAGTTTTTATTATCTTCAAGAGATTTTGCATGAGGTCTAAAAGCTGTACATATGAAAATATACATATATTGCTTTTCCCATGTAATTAAAAGTTAAATCACTTCCACAGATATCAACGACAACTTCACTGAGATATTGGGGAAAGGATACAAAAAAAAAGGTACTCCTCATCTGTTTAAAGGATACGAAGTTTCATTGAAAGAACTTATTTCAAAGTGTTATCACTGAATATGAAAGCATCCAGAAATGAGGATATGACTAAATTTAAGTTGATATACAGTCATAGCCAGACTATTTGCAGTTACATCTGACAGAACAGCCCAAGTAGTTGAATTTACTGTTTTTCCATTTGATCTCTTCTAAAAACATCAATAAAAATCTAACAGGCATTCTAATATATCAAAAGTTCATGAAAATCACCAGCATGGTTAATACAATGAAATATTTGTTCTCAAGACATTACCAATCTTGTGGTCCAGAACAACAGCAGAAGTTTGCACACATATAATGCTCTAGGACACCTAATATAAAATTACAGCTTTGTTAGCTTTCACTATTTGCCTCATCCTATGAATTGCACCTGCAGAAAGCTGTGCTGCTGACTGACAATAAAATTTCTAGCATGCAGCTGCTGAGAGAAGTATTAAAATATGTAACTTAGAGAAACTTATAATATAAAAAGCCTAAAGTCAATAGGGATATACTGAACTATCATGACTGCAAAAGCTGTGCAAGCACACAAGTTTCAGACAAATATGCCACGTTCCAGATTTAGTAACATTAGTACAGAATGTGAAACAGTGGCTAATGCAAGATGCACTGCTATAGAAATGACGATTTCTGTAAAAATTATTACAATTCACACACACAGAAGGGCAGGAGCAAGGCCAGACCTTTACTTTGTTATTTTAGTCCCCTTGTGCTCCACAATTAAGCTTTAATAGCCATGCGATATTTTTAGCAGTTTGGAATGGACTGCTGTTGCTATTTTTACAAGTGCCACCATTAGCCTGCTAAAAGTGTTGGTATGTAAAATGCATTTTTACTTCCACTACTTAACGTTGCCTCTTTGAATCACTTGAGGAATATGAAGCAATTAACATTAGAGACCAACTTCTACTGGTGTTTTGGGACTACTGTCATTACACTTGATCACTTATGGACATAAAGCTAAATACAAACAAAAGGAACATAATAGCTACCAATGTCGAACTCCTTCTGGGAGGAGAGACGCAACACAGAAGTGATTCTTAAACATTGGAAAAATTTGTTCTTTGCCTAAAGAGCATATCACACCTTGAAATATCTGCAAGGAAGTCGTAAGTCCAACAAAAACCAAGTAGTTTAATATTAACACAAAACATTACCAGCTCAGAAGGAAACAAAATAGAATATCAAAGATGCAACATTTGGGATTGTTTTTTGTTTGGTTGGTTCTTTAATCCATTTTTAGAATGTTTACCATGACATCTTTTCCTTGTATGGAAAAGCTGAACAGCCTTGTATTTCCTTACATTGAAAACCTGAACATATGCTCCCCACACCCCCTGTCCTGCCTTGCTGTACCCCTCCATCCTCCTGCTTTATTTCCAGAGTTTGATGCCACATATCATGTAGAAGTAGTACCCTCCTACTAAGACTTATAACTCCATACATTCCATTTGATTATTATTTGTCTTATCCTTATTACTTTTCCTCCACATCTACTTAACATTCCTGGACTTTCTGAAGAGGCAGGACTTTATGCTGCTGTCTCAGTGACGAGCAAAGGATCTTCCTTGACCTCTAAGCACTGACAAATAGAAATGAAAATAACTCAGCCCATAAGCCAATGGTAGGACACAGCACTTTCTCAATGGATGATGTTCTGCCACATACCGTAATTCGTTATGGTGGCCCGTATTAGAAGCGTGCCGTATCGGTGGCAGCACAACTACCAGACCATTCCCTCAAGCCACTATTTTTCATGGGAAGTCAGTCAGTTCAGCAAAGAACAGGACTGAATCTGAGATTGCAATTAAAAAATTGAAATCACTATTTAGATTGTACCTAACACTAATCTAGTCTTAGCAGCAGCTGAGAAGTATATCAGGTTCAAATATTTAGAATATTCTAAGACATTAGTTTACCAAAACCATAAGGTGAAGCTAAACAGATACACCTTTCAAGATACGATGCAACAAATCCAAAACACATAGTGCCCCAAAGTATGCCTTTTACTAGGTCATAAGTACCTGGGTTTGCTTATTAACACTTCAGAAGTGTCCAACAAATTCAAGTACCACCATAATCTTAAAATAATCAACAGTCACCAACTAAGACGTATGAAGCTATACATGTACATGTTCTTTAAGCTACTGTG
Source organism: Haliaeetus albicilla (assembly GCF_947461875.1). Lineage (NCBI taxonomy): Eukaryota > Metazoa > Chordata > Aves > Accipitriformes > Accipitridae > Haliaeetus > Haliaeetus albicilla. Next base: position 21,264,366 of record NC_091505.1, on the reverse strand, counting down.
TCAGCAATACAGGTAGTATACCAGCTGTAACACTTTTTTCCAAGATTTAGGGGTTTATGAACAGGAATATTGTTTTACAAGTTTAAAAGGAAACCTCTGACCATCTCTCACATGCACACTTAAGTTTTTCTTAAGCATCTTCCTTCCCTTCCTCCCCTGTAAGGAGTAACACTATTTTTGCCAACTCCAGTTTTGCACTTTGTGATCTAATTAAGATTTACTACACTACCTCCTTTGGTTTTTTATGTACCTTTCCATCAAGACATCTAGATCTCATTGGTCTTATCCTGTCTTTGGACAGGTAATTTCAACACTTAGGATTGTACTACAGATTTCCTCTGTTCAAGTACCAGCCTTGATGTCACACTTTAAAGCCCAGCCAGCAATTAAGCACTACACAGCCACTTACTCACTCTTCCCCCCCCACCCCCAGGTGGGATGGAGAAGAGAATCAGAAGGAAAAGGTAAAACCTCATGGGCTGAGATAAGGACAGTTTAATAGGACAACACAAGGAGAGAAGTGATAATAACTATAATAAAAGAACATATATAGCAAGTGATGCAAAATGCAATTGCTCACCACCTGGAACCCGATGCTCAGCTCATTCCCAAACCCGACCCCTCCACCCCCCAGCCAGCTCCCCCAGTCATACACTAAGCATGACTTCACATGGTATCCAACATCCCCTTGGCTAGTTTGGGTCAGCTGTCCCAACTGTGCCCCCTCCCAGCTTCTTGTGAAAATGAAGTCTATCCCAGCCAAACCCAGGACACTGCTGAGCTACCATGACAGTTCTAACTTACTGTTTCATATCAGGGCAATGGCTTGAATGGTTCAGTTCACCACCTACAGGCCTGGATCCCCATTAAAGTGTTCTTTTTACAAAGAGTTCAGTTTGCAGTTTGGCCAGAACAAAAAACTGACCCTGTTTATAGTCATGCTACTAACAACTGTGGTATCAGTCACTTCTCTCAATACTCTTTTGCAAGCCACAGCATACTATTAGACCAAAATACTTCTTATTCCGTGAGAACCTGCCTCTATGTTGTAGTTCCTTCTACTTACTATGGTTATTAGAAACAAAAATTTCTATCTACTGTATATAAAATCATTCATCATAGCACAGGGTTATGCCCTTAATTTGTTGCTTCATCTAGCCACTCTATTTAAGGATGTTATTCACAGCGTACAATAATTATTTTCTCCTTTTCATACATACTGACAAGTGTTTGTAACTTTCCATGACCTATTCCGAATTCAAACTTACACCAGGAATCCCTGCTTGTATTTCTACTGGTAGCACTTGAAGACATGGAAGCTTTTTACTGTCAAAATGCATGCAGTAAGTTACCGAATCCCACACATTAAATAAAGCGAAGCTTTGTCTTTTACTTGATGCATAGCGAGTGTTTCCATGAACTGAGCACTGCCGGAGAAACACACCTTCCTTTTTGATTGACTCAAAACAACACTTCAAGCGCTCACCTTTGTGTAGTTTAAATATGTACTTTTCAAAAGAATGATCAATAACATAACCCCAAAAGTAAAAATCTATTCCTGCTGAGAGACTACCCAGAATATTGAGTTGATCATATCAGCCATGACTCTACTAGAAACAATATTTGTTAGTCAGGGAGTCACAAGTCAGTGATAGTTTCGTAACTAGTGTACAGAAATACCTAAGAACACATACTTTCAGGAAAAACGTTTGAACGCTTTATGCTTGCGAGACATGAGAATAATGTTTACTGCTCTGAAATACAGCCAGTGCTCTGATTCATCAGAAAGATCTTTCAGCTCAGTCTTACACTTCTGAAGAACACCTAATATTAGGACAAAGTGACACAGAAGCAGTAGACTACTGCTGAGTTTTCTAAGATCATTTGCTTCAGGTAAAGGATGTCAGGAATCCTCCAGAGGAAAGGTGAGTTTTCAAGCTGGAATGATAAATCTGTTAGATGTGCTTTAGTAAAAAAAAAAGTAATTAAAAAAATCCATTAGTCAAACTATTAGCAAAGAAAAAACAAACCTTCAGGGTTTGTTTTGTTTAAAAGCTGTTCCGTTATCAAGTTTTTCTACTTCACAGGCAGCAAATGCCTGCAGTGTTATGTAAGGGAAACTGTTCTGCAAAAAGGCACCAGGTTGTCATCAATGCAATTGGCAGTAAAGTTTGACAGACTGAATTCCTTCTTTGAAGTTATATTAATCATGCATACTGTATCACGCAATTGGGTTTTTCAGGACTTCAAGTGTGTTCACAGCATTGCATACGCTTTGCTGACTTTCTAACACTTAGCTTATTGGCAAGAACGTTCAATGAAGTCTTGAATTACTAGCAAGTGTTCCTGAAAAGAAAATTCGTGATTTGCACCTGCACTAGAATCCTGATAGTAGGAGTTAGGCTCATCCCAGGAAGGAATGTAAGCATACCAGCCTGTCACCAGAACCCCTAATCAAGAAAAGCTATTGTTAACTAGTGACAAGAGTAACAAACTATCACCTAGAAAGGCAGAAGCAAAGACTGTTTAACACGTAACAATTATTAATAATGTTTTCACCGACAGTTTACAAATTAAAAAGCAAGCTAGCCAGAAGTTACCTAACACAATTTAGAACTTGTTTCAGTCATTTATTCAGCTATGACCAAGTTTAAGACTTTGTTAATTAACAATGATACACTCAATATGTGCCACAGTTGTCATCTTCCAAGTGTTATTACCATGAAGAAAGCAACTGTTAAGTATGCTAAGTCTGAATAAAAAGCTTGTATTATAGGTGTGCAATAATTACAGAAACAGAACTTCTTAACAGCTAATGTTATTATTCCCATACTGACATACATCACAGTATTTTATGATAATGTCCCTCCAGCAGAACAGCAGCCAACTGTAAACATTTTTGCTTAGCAAGAGAACACAGGCTGGAAGGACACTTCTTGTCAAAGGCAAGCATTACTCCATTATTATAGTTTCATTACAGTTCTTGTTTAGTTCTTCTTTAAACCTAGCTTGAATACGTCAACGTTGGAAAAGATTTATTAGAACATCTAATACCAAGAGACTTGGTAAAACTATCCTGGGAGATTATGAAGGAGGGAATCCAATAGTTTCTCATATTTTTAGAGGAACACCATAAATACTCAACCCTTGAACCAGAGCCACTACATCAGAATGATTTTTGTGAATCTAACTCTTCCCTTTTGATTTGTGCTTAGGAATTAAGTATTTTAACTTACTTCCAAGTGGTTTTATTTTCAAAGAAACATTTATGATACTGCTCTTACCATACTAAGTTATTTTACATGGTAACTCAAAGTAACTATCTTGCATACCAAATCTGTACTTGCAGTATATACACACAGCAGATGCATGTCAGACTTAGGGATTCCTGGGCCTGGTAGGAATCAGTGCATTTAACACAGAACTCCCACTTTTACTTTCGTATGGAAGCTGCCAGAGGATAACAAAAGCTGTACTGAAAGATCTTGCATCATTATTATTGTAGAAAGTAGACCTACTCTTAGTACATCTAGTTTCTGGATTAGATTTCACAGGTTAAAATAATCTTATAATCACCTCTGCATCCATAAACACACTCAAAGAAAATGTAACAGATCATTTCAAATTACAAGATCTGTCCAAAGTTTTTCATATTCTTGTCCTTAAAGTCAAGGGTAAATCTATCTTCTCACTTCATGGGTAATGGATCATCCTCTTAAATTTCTGTAACGATACTTACTGAACTTGTGAATTTCTGTTTCTTCAGTCTATGCATTTCTAACCATTCACCTCAAAGTTCAAAAAGCCAATTCATTGAGCCAGAGAGACTAGAAAATTTGTTTGGGATTGCTTATTAAAATGCTTGTCCAGTCCCTTTCAATTCAAGTTTGACCAACGAATGTCTAGTTTATTTCAGCTAATGAATAACTAAACAATTAATGCTCAAGTATATTACAATGTGAAATAACAACCAGAATGAGGGTAAAACACCCCAGGCAGACAGCAGTGCAAGGGTAATGGATATTCTACTGATAGCAGGAGACTGAGGTTTTCAGCCATTAGGGCAAAGCAACAGAAATCTAATTATGGTATCTGAAACACATTTGAGGTAAATCTGTTTACCTAAAACTGTCTTTTGGGTGGTCTGATTAGTATTACTTCATATGCCTAATTGTTATAGATGACTCTCAACTGATTCCAAGGACCTTACAGAGCCATTCCTTGAGTGGCACCTCATTCTAGAAAAAGCAGAGGTGAAGTGCATCAGAGTATCAGCTCTGAAACATACATAAGTAATATTAAACCTTTAAATATTAATTCCCCTTCTGCTCTCAAATACTTTTTCTAAGATGGCTTCACTCTCATAACTTTAGCTAAGCCAATTCGCAATTTATTTATTTATTTAAAAAGACCAGGACAAATGCAGTTTTTACTTTGAAAGGAATGGCTGGGTCTCCAGAAATGGAGGTTTCCATTTTCTTCACAACTCTAATTCCACTAGGAATAGCTTAGTATTTCTTTATGGATCCTTGTAAGGGAAAAAAAAGTAATAAAACCCTCTAAATACTGATTCATTTGTAGAAATAGCCTCATACGGCTCTCAAGGGATCACAAAGAGACAGTACAGCTTAAGTAAACAATCTCTATCAACACAGCCAAACTGCTTGCTGCCCATTCTCTTTATACCACCAATGTCTGCAGATTTTTTCAGTTTGTGTCAAACTGACACCCGATCTGGCTATCCATACTACTATTTCCAGCCTTTTCTTCCCCCATCCCTGCCTCCCAATGTTTTATTTTCCTGTATTTATCTTCTTATATTCTTCTGTTGCTATGACAGCATGAAAACACCACCATTGCCATAAATTGATAACTGAAGATACTAAACTGTTTGTCACCTCTTAATAACAGGAAGACATCAACACCCCATTGTGATCTTTCATTTTTGTTTCCTTTGCTGAAGCATATGCTTTTTAGTTGCAAATAATCTGAACCTATAGATTAGTGCATTGGTACCAATGAGATTGGACACCAATCTCAGTTTTTAACAGGAACAGTAAAGTCTTCATCAGTAGTCAAAGAACCATATGACTCAGTATCAGATTGTGCCCTACAAAAAGAACTATTCTACTTCATGCACAAGTCAAGCAAGAGACAAGTTAACACTGACCCAGACTAGCTTTCTACTCTACCTACTACAAAACAGTCTCTGTAATTAACATCAACGTGACAATTTTTTTCAAAAGCAAACTTGAAAATTACCTATAAATTACATGGGTGAGTAAGCAAATAGAGAATTTTAAAAACGAAATTCACCACCATTGTAACTGTGAGCAGGAAATTCTCAAGCAGCAAGTTTTGCCCCTGACAGCTGAGAAGTTTAGAAGTGTACTTTATAATTCAGACTCTCTTACTCAACAGGTTTGCTTTCTCTCATTTGCTTGCTTACAGATTTGCGAACTCATATGGGCTTATTTATTAATAAGCTGCGCCCAGCATCAACACCCAGCATGTCTCTTCTGCTTTGTTTTTAATCACATTTTCCAATAAATTAACTAATAAAGATACAAAACATCACCAAATAAAGACCTGGAAATAAACTGCACTATTCTAGCAATCTGAAAATTTAACAAGAGACCAAAAAGTAGTGGATAAGATGAAATTAATGAGACTATCAGCAGTGTAGATCGTGTACGGCCTTTGCATGTTTTCCTAAGGCTGAAGTCTCAGTGAATGCAAGTAGACACAAATTTGCGATGCCAGAAACATTGAATGGTGTTATGGTCTTCATAGCAGACAGAGGTGTTCTTGCCATTACCTCCAAAATGCCATAGCACCCACAGTTAATTATTTCATACAGGTACAAATCTGTTGGCCACTTGAAAGGAAAATCAGAATATAGTGTTTGTCTCACTTCAGTTATGTAAGTCATTTTCCAATTGCGTAGGTACACAAAAAATAGATCAGAACGACGCCCATCACTCAGACTGTTTTACTGTGTTGATCATACACAGCAACTTATGTTACCAAAGAGAATCAGAAAACAAGTGTTCAAGAAGAGAATTACCAAAACTTTTGTAAGAGGTTTCAGAAGATGAAATAGCTCTTGGAAGTAATTAGTTTCATTTTTCAAGTTTGCAGTGCTTAACTGTAGCAAGTTTTTCTGTCATCTTAAGTTTTTACAAAAAACACCACAATGTAATACAGGTAGTAATTTTTCAGAAGTAACATGATTTTTTTTTTTTCCTAACATTTCTTTTTTCAGCTACATAAGATACTCCAGCACTTACAAGAATAAAAAAACCCCTATGGATAAGACAGACAACTATGAAATAATAATGAGGTGTCTAAAATTACTTAATCTAAATCCCGTTTTCAAAGGTGTTTTATACTTAAAGCAGTCTGAGCACTCCTGAAAGCCATTAAGATTATGGTTCCTCATGTTATGTCTATTCTAAGAACACCTCATCAATATAACAACAACATCTTCTACTGCCCAAACTGTCATGTACTGGTATAGGACGGTCATTGCATTTCCTACTCAAACATGGAAGTACTTCACTTAAACTGCAGTGCTGACACCATAACTGCATTTAACAGAACATCAGAAGTCATGGGTTTTGATGATAGGAGTTCCATAATAACCCTGCTCAGAAAAACAAGGACAGTAACTATACATAGCATAGACATGATCTAAAACATATTCTTCACATTGCAGAAACAACCACTTTATCAATTCTGGTAATGTAATGACAGAAACCAAAACACTGAGGCTGTAAGAGGAGTGGAGGGGCTCATTAAGACATCATGCTGCTTGAAGCTTGATTAACTAAGGCTAAACTGCTTCCAGAACTTACGCTGTTTGGATTGGAAGCTGTTGCACATTACCACATAAATTTATCAGCTACTAAAAGGTAGTTTCACAGTCTGGATTCGAGAAGCTTATAAATCCACTTTAGAGCTTACTAACATATCCTTGCCTTTACCTAGTCCTGTTCACTGACTTTTGGGTAATAACACTATTTCCAACAAAAACTCAAAGAGCTTGGAGGTGTCTTGTCTTGACCTCGGAACATCAACTCCTGCCAGTAATCAGTCAACAGTTTTGCTTTAACTTCTCATTTAAAGATGTTCATAGAAGTTTTTCACATGAAAATAAATAGGGCTGTACCCATTCCCAAAGTGGGGGCTATATATAAATAAACCTCAAATGCAAATTTTTCTCCATGAGATTTATGAGAAACTAATGAAAGTCTGACTCAGCCTCAGCAATGGCTCTACACATATACACACATGTTAATATTTGGGAACTAGCTATAACCACATATTTTCACATTAAAAATATGTGAGTGCCTGTTAGAGTCATACAATTTAAACTTTAATGTGATCTTCTGTTTAATTTCATCTCAGTCCCTGTCCTACTGTCAGATAATGGTTCTATTGCATACTTCTATTGCTTGGGGAAAACCAGGATTCATGTGGGGTGGAGGGGAACAGTAAGTAGATACAGACTCCCTAATGGCTCAACTTGTCATTTTTTCCTTGCCTCAGACACATAGTTACAACTGTGCCACATTATCAAAAAATTAAATCAAGAATTAAAACTTCAGGGAGCCTGAATGTCTGGTTCTAGTGACACAACACCTACTCAATATCTATCCTTCCAATTTGCTAGCAGAGCTTGTGTTTTACCTCAGCATTTAATAGTTTGTGTCGAATTACATCTGAAGTATAAAAGGCCAAAGCAACAAGGCTGCTTCATAAAGCAGGCTTTGCATCTCTACACCCCTTGATCCACGCAGATCAATTAGATCATCAACAAATCAAATTAATAATGTATTAATATTTCCTTCTTCATTAAAATACTTCTTGGTTTGGGGGAGAGGGGGAATTTCAGATGGCATTAAAAAAAGCTTATGGTACTACAAAAAGGTCAATGCAGGTACAGATATAAAAAGGATACTTGATTGCCCAAAGTAAATTTAACCACAGTAACAGAAACATTAGAAGTTACACACATGTTTCAGTTATGCATTACTGTTTTCGTAAAGCACTAAAAGCCAAGGCAAGGCATGCAGCTCATGGTTCCTCCCTTTCCCGGAGGAGCTGCAGTTCCACTGGCTGGTGGGAATAACTGCCTTGACTGCTTCACACTTCCAACACACAGCTGTAGTGCAGGGAAACACGCCGCTTTCTCTGAACTTGTCTCACAGACATGAGCACACACTCCGTGTGAAAATTCTTAATACATATGTAAACTAAACGTAAACTGAAAAAACTATGCAAGTAATATAAAACTAAAATTTCTAAGTAAAGCTAGTGTAAATGGTAGCAACAGGTTCTAATCAAACTTCTTCAGAAAAAGACAGACTGATTCTCTAAGCCTCCTGTTTGTGTTCAGTTATGTACAGGGCAAAGAAACTCAACAGTAGAGTCTTTTATACCAAAGCCAAGGGAATTTAAAAAAAAAAAAAAGGCTCCAATAGGCCACCTTCTTCTGTGACCATTTTAACTTCCATTTTCAATTAATTCATGCTTTTGATACATGTAATTATCTAATATGCTACTTTGCCATAAAAATCTACTAATTTAGTTACACCATACAGTTCTGCTCACTAGCAACAAGCCTTGTGTGACCTATTAGCCACTGCCAGGAACTCAACTATCATAGAAAAATGATTTAATGGAACACACACGTACAGAGAATTTACTGTTTCTGAACACTGTCGAATTGGTCAAGAGTCAATACTCAGAAACTATGGTCATACAGACTATGGGGAATTACCTTTCTATACAGGCTTGGACAAGTCAGTTTTCATTGTCTTTCAGTCTGCCATATATGACATGCAGCAAAACGATACATATGTATCTGACTGATACACTAATATTAGGGATGAAAACATGACAGAAGAGCAAGGTCTTCCTATCCTTTTAACTTCACTCTTTCCCAGTCACGATGATAAACTGTTCTGGAAGCAGGAAGATGAGAGACAAAGAGGTGGAAAAGTGCTTCACTCAGCTTAGTCGATGTATAGATGACAACGACTCAAATCACACTGAATCACCCCAAAGAAAACAAAAACCACAAAAAAACCCCCACACAAAACAAATGCACCCCCCCCCCCCCAAAAAAAAAAACAAACCAAAGAAAAGAGAAAATCCCAAGCAAAAAAAAACCAACACAAACTCACACACACACAAAAAAAAACCCACACCAAAGCAAGCAAATTCTATGTTTCTCACTTTTGGTGATTACTGAAGGGCAGAAGGTTTTTCTTTCATAAATTTAGAAGTTTTGTAACTTACAAAGCAGTATTTTAACTAAAATTTCTACATCAACATTTGAAAGAACACACACCTTTACCTTCAAATGCTCTGAACACATTGAACTACACAAATATATTGTTTTCTATAGGCATGATGCCACATGACTTAAAAATGGGGTCTGTAAAAGTGCAATAAAGTGACTTCATACATTTAAACATAAATTTTCAAATACAGTGTAGAAGTTCTCAGGCTGTACATAAGTATCAGACGAAAACACACATACTCTAATTCAGCTCATGCAAATAAGAGGGGCATTTCCCACAATCATGTGAGATTAAAAGTATCACTTGGCAGTTATAGAACAATAGGCCTCAATGGACTTTGCTATTTTTTGTTTGTTTTAAACCAGGAATGGCTCTGACCTTCTGTAGCAGACAGGCACTTTCTGACAGGATTTGCTCATTAGCTCTCTCATTTGGGAGTGTTAGGATTTTAAGCCTACAGGAAATGTGCTACTTCCCATAAGAATCACTGGAAACGGTTGTTTCAAAAGTATGGTTTCTCCAAAACTTCTCCTCTGGTGTCCACACACACCTCTTTAACTTAAAAGTTACTCAGGAATGTGGGAGTGATGGCTATGAATAGTTTATTCTGAAAAATACCACACTCAAAGCCATGAAGAGATTCAAGACAAGTGTAAAGGCTAAGTGCTCAGAGACAAATGATGATTAAGTCTAAGCTTTCAGCACATTATCAGTAAGAAGACAAAGCAAGACAAGAGAGTAGGTATTAAAGGAAGATTATTTTTCCTTTATATTACTATAAGAAAAAAAACAACAAAAAACTACACACACCTCTAAACAGTTATTATCAAAACACAGTATTTTTTTATTCATGGCAGATGATCTGCCTAAACTTGGCTTAAGCTAAATGCATTCAAACCTACTTTCTTCATTTCCAGATTAGAGCAATTAGGAGGAATTCAACCTTTTAACAGAGTAACTTAAATGGTATTAAATAATAAAAATTCAAAAAAATATCTTTTGGACTTAACAGATTTTAGGACCTATTTAGCCTTTATGGCTCATTTCTTTCCATGCTTAATTTGCTGTTTATAGGAATATAAATAACAAAGTTTCTTCTCTATTTCACCATTACTTTTTACATATTGTCTGTGGGTATTCAAAGGAAGATTTTTCAGTTTCGCCTAAACTCTAATGTACACAAATTTGTCTACAACAGGATGTAATAAAAAAAAAAAATCACATCACTACACATTCACACAGTTTACACATTCAAATCAGCATTTATTCAACACTGAAAATATGGTAAGTTAAATACATGATATCTCCATGGAATCTTTATCACAGGACCTTACTCAGTGTCCATTTGATTCTGCAGAAAGACTCCACATAGTTCAAAAGCATAAGATGAAGCCCAGACAACCTTTTCATAAAGCTGTATCACTTACATTCCCTGAATTAACCACTTAGGTCGGAAATAAAAGAATTACCGTAATAAAACATAGTGTTTTCTGTAACTGTATATTGTACAGGCACACTGCACATTTTAAGCACAGACTTTAGCTCTTCCATTCTGCTACTGTATGTTTGTGAAAAAGATCATTAAGTAACTGCACTCTTTGCTGCTTACTCTTTATCACTTCAAAGAATGCAGCACAATTTCTAATGCCATTTGAGAAATGAAGACAATCCTTTCACTTAGTTGCCTCAAATTGGATCATGTCTACTCTTGGTAAAAACCTTATGACAATTTAGGCTACCTGGGTCACCTAACAGGTGTTGAAAAGCCCAGGCTGGCTAAGTTACCAGTAAGAATATAGCACTAACTCAGGTGTTGTTGGTCTTCTCTGTTTAAAAAAAAAAAACAAAACAAAACAAAAACAACACCACAAAACAACCAAACAACCAAAGAAACAAAAAAACAACCAAAAACAATCATATAAGATGCTTCAGGTTTATTTTGCAGAGCAACTCTCCTGGCATCCACTGAACTGCCACATTAGGCTATATCATGTACATTACAAGTCATAGCGCATCAGGGACTTTGGGGGTCTTTTCTTGCTTCTAAAGTACAGAAGATAAGCCTACCTGGGTAGTATGGAACTTCACTTGGTCTGCAACAAAGCACTATCTCAAAAAATGTGCTCAAGAAAATTGTATATTTACTGTTTTGAAGCCATAGCTAGAAATATTTATTCAGTCTATTTTATCGGTAAAACAGTATCATGGCTTAAAAGCGTAAGCATTAGTCATACAGAACAGAATAATGTAGACCTGGCCCTTTATTTGAAAAAAACTTCCCTATTCAAATTCCCCAAACCATTTTTTCCCTCTCATTTTTTCCCCCTCCTAGTATTAGTAATAGCATAAAATGGTCACCTATGCCTTACTGTATTGAGGTGGTTTTTGTTTTGGTTTAGGTTTTTAAAATTTAAAACTGCCTGCTTTCTCTGTAGCAGAGATTGTTCTTTACTTGTACTCATCAATTCCTTAAGCTCAACATAATTTTTACATTAATATTTGAATAAACTCAGCAATGAATTTATCGCAATAAAAGAAATACTGATCCTGCATCATTATCTTAGGTGGACTTCATTAGGACTTCTTTTTTGGTAACTACTTCCAAGAAGTAGTTTAATTTTGACTGAATGATCCTTAATATTCAAATGCACCTACAAGCATCTTCTTAGCTGGCAGTATGTTAAAGGAATGGGAGACTGTATATAATGTTACAGGAAGGTAGATGTCAACAAGCCTAAAGAGCTTTAAAATACTATTTATGTTCAAGATTGAAGTAAAACTTTAATTAACATTTAATTGTATACTATGCATTTGTTTTTTGGAATTGAACTGTTTTATAATAATGTGAAAAGAGGCTCCTCAGACTTCCAGTGCAAGGGTCCTACCACTTTGGCATTTCCAGAAATTACAGAAGAAAAATAGTATTTGTATACAATACCAGTAACTAAAAAACAAATTAATTGCTACGCATTTGTTGTAACTTACAGAATACATTTCTGGGAAGATTGGACTGACATTAATAATGAGAAAAATTCACAGGCAAATGCTATTAGATACCTGACACAAAGTGGTAGAATTAGAATCCATGTTAAAATAAAAAAGGAATAAAAGCTACACCTAAAATACATTTATTTTTAAACACATTCAGTACAACTAAATTAAAGAGAGACACTCTGAGGGCTTTTTATGTCACAGGAAAGTTTTTACATCAGCCTGTCCATACGAACTGTTCAACTGCCATCAGTGTCTCAAGGCTGGAAAATTAGCTGAAAAAATTTGAATCTGGCTGGTCAGGGCCATTAAGACCTACAGCACCCAGGGTTCTGACAGTGGGCAAAGGACTTAAAGTAAATGCTCTCCTAAGGGACCATAATTCTAGTGCCAGAGGGTAGACACGCACACACACACAGAAAAAAAAAAAAGAATTTCTTGGCGCAGCATCAGAAGAAATCACATTAATTGGAAGACCTCAGTTCTTCAGAATCCTGATCAGCTACATGAAGATTTAAGCATACAGAATCACAGCAATTCTTGCTGGGTCTTTGCACTGAAGAACAGAACAAAGTTTTCTCTAACATTCTCAGATGTAACGTGTTTCACAAGTCAATGACCACCTGTCAGTCAAAATAATACATCCATCAGGCCTCATGCTGGGAAAAATTTCTTTTTAAAAATTGCTCAGTCCTGGATATGGCTGGATGCCCCCACTTCTGCATACACAAAGATGCTGCAGACCTAATATCAGGGATTTCTGTGAAATGTTCTGGGCAGATCCTTGACTTTACATAGCGTTCCTGGTGCTTCTTTCAGTCAGGCACTGGCATACTTTGTACATGCACAGTGCAGAAGGGAGGGAGGGGTTCCTTTGAGTCATCACTGACTGTCTCCAGAGCCCCAGCAAAGTTGCCTGCAACAGGTTTGGATCCATGTCTGGCTAAAGACATTACCCTTTTCAAAATGAAAGTCAATGTCAATTATAGCGAAGCATACAATTTTTTTCTGTAACAAATTAGCAAATACTGGTCATCTGGATTACAGAAGAATCAGACTAAGAACAAATCCACCAATATTTTTCAGCAGTGAATAGACTGATTAATCTTTCAAACCATGCAAAGTATTTCTTGCTCTTCATCTTAAATCTGCATTTCTTTATGTGACTTGGTCCAATGCAACAACAAAATGCAGTTTTGCAAGGTATATGCAGTGCGGGGGTGGGGGGGCGTGAACAAAGACAGATATCACATGTCTAATTGGAATTTGAGCTAGGAGTGGTGTGACAATACCCAGCCCAAAGTTTGGAAATGGGCTTGTGGGGATATCAACATTAGGACCAATGAAATTCCTTAATGTAGTACTAAAACCACAGAGTTAGATACCTCCTCAGAACAGTTCCAGAAGAGCCAAACTGCTACTTGCATGGTACTGTACTCAAAAGAATGCTGGGACTACTTTTTTTTTTTATTCCTATAGATCATAGATTTTAAATGCAGGTTCACAGGTGAAATTTTTCATGTACAGCCAAACAGCTAGTTTTCCTGACCTATATCAAGGTTTCAACTGATTCAAAGACCATTCTACCTTGGATAAGGTCCTTTTTAAATGCAATACAAATAAATAAATGCTGACTATACTGAGAAAAGTGGTCTTCACAGTTTTCCTTTGCATATTGAGACAAAACAGTTAAATTACAACCAAACCTGTTTAATATATTTAGTTCATGAAGTAATTTGTACAGCATATGAGTTAATCATGCCTATTTAAAAAAAACAAAGTAACATTACACTGAATGGAAAAAAATTAACCTAGTAAAGACTTTATTTTCTCTTCCTCAGCTGTGAATAACAGGTGAGGTATTTCTGAGTGCTTTTGCACCATTCTGCAGTCCTTGGAAGACATGAAGCAAATGCTGCAATTCAATATTACTGAATTCCTTTTATGTAATACAGACAGTAGACTGGGAAAAAAAACAAACACACACAAAAAAACCCCAACCAAATCACAAAAGCCCACACCTAACAAAAGCTCAATAGACAACCCCTGGAATTGCAGTTCTAGCAGCTCTTAACCAGCCCCAGGATCAGATGACTCAGGAATGTAGCAACCTGCCACTTGCCCCTTTCTTTCACTGGTCCTACACTGAATGAACTTCAGTCTTAAGAATCTGTCCCTATGATTGCCTAAATCAAAACAAGAGTATGGTAAGAATCCATTTGAACTGTTAGAAGCACATTCCCCTTACTTAACTGTATATACGGAGGATAAATTTCAACTGTGTTGATGTGAGATGCCTTAGATAAAAATATACGACAACACCACTAGGTACTGACTAACAAACAGGCCATAAACATTATTTAAGAGTCCCATTTTCAAAGACTTGGCAAATGCAGCAGAAGCTGCCTGGAATTAGCTCAGTAGCATTAGTTTGTAGCTGGAGCTTCTAAACTTACTCCTTGCTACGTGGTATCATGCCAAACTGGAGACAGTCATTTATTTTGTTTTTTGCTAATGGTAAGACTATTTGATCATTTGGCAATATCTTACTCAGCAGGAACTGTCACTGTAATCAACACGGTGACATTCATGGTGAGGTACTGACAGAGGTGAACAGCACCAGATGCTGGCTGCAAGTGAGGGCTGAAAAGGAGTTTCAGGAGATTCAACATTGAGGTATAGTCTTTGTCTGCTCCACTCCACCACCCCTAACTCCTTAAGAGCATGCCTGCCTCTCACTAGAGTGCCTAGGAGTTACAAGCACCCACACTGAGATTAGAATATGCCCTTAAATCCACAAATTCTCCAAGTAATGAACTGTAATGTGAAAGGGGACAACAAAAGGAAAAGGTATAAGCTAGCAGCGATTGGACAAAAGTTTGCCATAACAACCCCTGCTTGGCAAATTCTCTGCCAAGCAATTTATATCCACAAGAGGTACATTCCATTCCCTTAGCCTCCAGTGTCTTTTAAAGTTAAAACTTCTTTCTTGCTGCAGTTTATGGCACATTTTTACTATATGTACTTAGGAAGCAAGCAAGGCTGACTAAACAGATTTCCTCCATGACCTTTACTACTGTCAGCTGAAAACAATTTAGTCCATTTTAAGTCATTTGAGAGCACTGTAAACATTATCCAAGGGGCTTAGGAATGACCGCCTAAACCATGACCTTTCAAGCTGACAGATGACAAAAAATACTCCACTTTAAACCATTTTAAAAGATACGATAAAGGTCTCTTATCCTGCTGAAACAGAAAGGAATCTTACTTTTACAACTACATAATAAAGATGCTTTTTGTTACATTTAAGAAATGAAACCGGTTTTTTTTTGGAAAGGGGCATGGAAAAATTAGAGAAATAACCTAAAGCACTCAGGTCTCTTCTCTCTTGATTAAAAGCTCAATCCATCCAATTAAAATAAACTAAGAACTGAAACAAAAGGGGTAAGCAAGCAACGAAGAGAGGTAGGCCATGCATAAATGAAAAACCTTACACTGGAAATACTTTGGCTGGAAACGAAAAGAGAAAGAAAGAAACTTAATCCAAGCCAATTTAAAACTTTGCGTACATACCTGGTTTTCAACTCATTCATACTCAAGGGAAGCTAGAGGTAACTTTCTATCTTGTCATTCTTGGTTACAGTAGAAGTCAAGGCAGTGATCAGTAAATGCAGAGCTGCAATCCAAAACCTACTACGTTGTGCTATATTTTAAAAATAAAAGTCAGAAAAGTTTGTGATGCTAGCTCTGTCTCTTGGTCCACTAACAGCACCCTTGGCTTTAGCAGTATACTTGTTCCAAAAGGACTGCCACTCTCTCACCAATAAACAAAGCACATCCTTGGCACACTTTTGGGACAACGACTACGTTTGAAACAGCTATGAAAACATAATGAGTACACAAGATCTCAGGTGTAGCACTACTTGGGCTTCATGACTGCTTAAACATATTCTGTTCTAGAATTTCAACCACACAGATGCTCTGAATCTAGTTTCTCTTGTCATGAAAACATAAAAGGCAAGGTCTGTGACATACCTCAAATCTCATCTTTAGTACACTACAGACACCTAGATCTTGCCCTAATCTCTCAGTAGGATCACTGGGCTTGAACAGAGTCACTAAAGCACCCAGGATTCTTCTTCCTCACTCAGACCCTTCCTACATTCCATGACTTCCCTAAATCTGACCTTCCTATCTCCTGATATCCCTAGAAGTGACCTTCCTAGCTCCTATGCTGATGAAGCAGAGCACAACCACATACCCTCTATTGTCTCAGATTTGGCCAACTGGTACTGCAAATTGTTTTTCAGAGATATGCAAATGACTCATCAGGGACTCCCATTTACAGTATCAGCCAGAGCTTACTTTAAATCATAATCAATTCAAAAAGGATGCTCTATTGTCAAATGAAGGCATCTTGTTACTTCTGTGAACTCACACTGCAGCACATACTTTGCAGCATTTTTCAAAATACTATTAAAAACTTGAATTTAGTATTAAACATGACTGATACACAAGAACCCTTTGGGCTCAAAAAGGGAACTGAAGAGCCTAAGACAGATTTAACTAATATTTAAGTAGAATAGAGAACATAAACCTGCAATGACTATGCACAAACTCTTCTCAAGTAAGATCTTGAGGACAAAGCAAACCAATAGGTGGCAGAATCAAAATAAACAAAAGGAAATTATTTCTTCACAGGTAATTTTAAGCTATAGTATAACAAGGAGGCCAGTGAGAATCTCTAGAAGTAGATACACCATTATGTGCAATATCAAGTGTAACAGATGATTCATATGGAGAATATACTGCACATTTCTCTGTACAGAAGCAAAGGAGAATAAAGACAAGAAATCCCTCCAGAAAAGTCAAACACTGCTCTTCAACACAAATGTGACACTTTTCAAATGAACATTCATCACATGGAATATACAAGGTGTGCAACTAATACAGCTTCTTTGTCTGCTGCTTTCCTATAGGAACCCAGCCATGCTTCTGATAACTCGAGCTAGTGTTTGTCTTGAGCACAGTCTTGACTAAAAGTTTACACTGTCAGTATGAAAGTGAGTCAATAAGCAGGGATGTCAAAACAAAAGTCCATCAAAGCTGTAGCACCAAACACTTCAGTCCTCCTTCAAGTATGTTGGAAATCAGTCTGCAAAGCTAAGTGTTTTCTTTCTTGACCTAAATAATCAGAAATTTAAGGGGGGGGTGGGGTGTCTTTCATTTTTTTTTTAATATGTTCCTTACTCAAAGTCTAACTGGTAGCCTTTCACATCCAGCTAAGGGATGCTGCTCTCCAGGTAAGATCTTCAAATCAACCAAATCCATGTTGTGGGAAAAAACTACATTTTGATATTTTGGCTACTTCAGAGACCAGGAACACACTGCTCATGAACCCAGCTCTATCCAGAAGGTGGCCTGACTTAACAGAGGAATCGGAAAGTATCCAGAGAAAGAAACATGCAATATATGATTCTATTTTATTATTATACCTTCAACAGACTTGAAACACGGGTGTATAATGTTCTTAATACCTCATTAAAAAAAACAAAAAACAAAGGTCAGATTCAGTGCCTAGTCAAGCTAGTAGAAGTTCCAACAGGAATACCGGTAGAAAC
Organism: Haliaeetus albicilla; assembly: GCF_947461875.1. NCBI lineage: Eukaryota > Metazoa > Chordata > Aves > Accipitriformes > Accipitridae > Haliaeetus > Haliaeetus albicilla. The sequence continues at coordinate 21,246,443 of NC_091505.1, read as the reverse complement.
GGAAGCACAGCACTTCTAAACCAAACTGTACCTAACATACAAAAGAGGAGATAATAAGCGACACGCTTTTCTGCTTGAGGACATGAAGGATAAGACAGTTAAAATACATAAGTTGGAAACCACAGAAGTTTCCCTTGGAAACAATGAAAAACATCTCAACTTGAGAGACAAAGGGGCAGATGATGCCGTGCTTTGAATCATCTTCTCATTGAATCAAGCACAGTAATGACAAATAGACACAAGGGATAAGTGCCCAAACACAGCATTCAAGCACTTCCAGGACAAACTGTCCCCTGAGAGATATCTGGAGGGTTTTTGCTCTTCCTTATGTTTTGGCAATGCTAACATACTTGTGTCATTGGACTGAGTTCTCTTCAGCCGTGCCCAGATAATGCAGTAATTTTCTCATAGCATCACTGTATAGGCATTACACTAATCTTCTGCCAAATAGAGAGAGCAGAACCATCAGAGCTGGAACAGTTTCAACACACAGATCCCTACTCAGTATTACTTTGCCCCACACCAAAGAGCTAACTGTTTGTCCTTCTCTGAAAATCAAAAATGGAAAACTCTGCCATCTTGGGTACCTGCAGTGACAGAAATCATAAAAGAACTCTTTAAGTGGGGAAAAAAGTCTCCTGAAAATAAATCTAAATATTGCCTTTTGAATTTGACACATGTCAATGGCAGGGTAAGATATTACAAAGCAGGTAAGCAAATCAGCTCAATTGTTCCTGGGAATTACTCCAAAATCCCTACCCTTTGTGGTGTCATGTTAGTACACCACCTCAGCAGTGGTTTCTGTGCATTTCTTGAGTACTGACAGATGTGGCATTGCAGCAGCCTACTTAAAACATGCTAAAAACTGACATTGTCATTATCTTGATTGCACAGAACTAATGTCCTTCAAAAAGAATATGCATCCTTTTCTGGCAGTGACCAAAGACTTGTTCACTGAAAGAGCACAAACCTAAAAAAACACAATAGTTAAAACACAGCCCACATATTTACCCTAACAGTTATAAATTCTTACAGATTATCGCAACTAAAATCATAAGAGCGGGATAGGTAATGTATTTATTTCCTGGATACACATATCTGCCCATGTAAGTTCACGAGTTTTGACAGAATTACTCCTCTTTCTAATAGCCAAGAACTTCCAGATTTAGATCTCTATGCACTTTACAAATCTTAGTACTGCTATCCAGAAGGGTCTTATTTTTGACAGGTAAGATACAGAAAATGAATCATACAGCCTGACTGCATTACTTGGATTTTATTTTCAAGTAAAATTGCTAGATGTCTTCCGCAGTAGATTCCTCCGAGAGACATGACTGCCTGTTGCCTCTCAAGTCAACTAACACAGAAAATTTATAACTACAGCTAAGGCTACAGTTTTGCTAGAGTACATTGAAGGATAAGCTTACTGTAGACATCCACTGATGAGGAAACTTCACAGATCCCAAGTTTGTCTTAAGGGTTTATGCAATGTTTGTTAACTGTGCTTACTTTTTAAATTAGTTGTCTGTACAAGTTGCCTGCTAATTTTCAGTCAGACACACAATAAACACAGGGATCTCTAATGAAACATCTAATAAACCAGAAAATGAGAAGAATGAACTACCTCTTTTGACAGCCAACCACATGGAGCAGTCTAGCACACTGCAGTTACCTGGGGATGGCTTGCCTAAGAAAACAAAGCTAATCAGTACTCCAGCCATCATGCTTGTTTACCTTACAGATGTACCTTGAGAACATCAGAGCCCAGAACCATTCACTTTAATTTTCTGATGTTCTGATTAGACTTCAGGAGGTCAGATTTCCTGTTGTTTTACTTAACCTTAGGCCTGAGACAAAGATCATGGAAGTCAACAGCTTTCAGACTAAGGTTTTCCTTTTCCTACTCCTCCCTACCCTCAAATGCAAGATGTCTTCCCTATGATCTGGTCAAAACACCAGAACACACTCTTGAAAAGGCTGAAAAGAAAAAAAAAATTCCTGTATTGTCCATTCTAGAAAAGTGACAATGATGAGTTTTTAGTTCCATCATTCTAATGTTGTACATGGTTTTCTTGTTTTCAAAGACTCTTAATTATGTAAAGAAAGAAAATTCATCTTTAATTTTTCCATTGCTTTCACACCATTCCCTAAACATACAAATGTTATGCAAGTCAACATTCAGGTTTACAGCATTTCAGTTACCAGTACTGGAGAGGCACATAAATTCAACAAGAAATCGTTAACCCTTTGGCACTTTTGATACAACATATTGCAAAAAGGAATCTCAAGATACTAAACAAACTTAGGCACTGATAAATCCCTTTCTAGTGAAGTAGTTTCTCAGATTCTTGGGTTTTTTCTGTAGGCTATATTTCAGTTTTACATAAGCAGTAGCTTGTACTTCCATTCTGGATGCTAAGTTGAATAATTCAGTACAGAAACAATCCCAGACGTCCATTCAACTAAAATAAAAGTTTCCAGTTATGCACTACGTGGTTTTATTTATGTATTCTGAGACTGTTTAGCAAATATCATAACCATAAAAATCAGACTCCTTCTCTGTTTTATTCTTAAAAAAAAAAAAACCAAACAAAACAAAACCAAAAACCAAAACCAACCTATTTCAGCCACTCATTTTACCAAGGCTTTCCAAAATTACTATGCAAGCCCAGCTCAAGCTTAGTCAAAGATAAGGTGACATGAAAATAGCTGAACAGCTATGCTTACACACAGAACCAACATTAGACTCACGGCCCAAGACAGGCTAATGCATGACTGCCTCCTTTCTTTTACCTGAAAAAAATGGCTAGTGTGTACCACTATATAATGTACAGTAGCAGAGCCACAGAAAACTGTTCCTTTACTCCTTCCAAAATATGCCCTGGTTTACATAGCCCAGTTTTTCAGCTCTGACAAGCTTACACTGCACAAATGCACTGAGATTTAAGGACAGCAACCTCCATTACAGGCTAGGGAGTGGAAGAATATACCCACAGCTGCTGGACGTCTAGACCCATTGTGTTCTGGGTCTGGCTTTATCACAGTTAATAGTTGTAGAGTACTCCAACTTTTTAAAGTGAGACCCATTAAATAGGCATGCTAGTAGCGTATCACACTTCACCCATGGGCTCCCTAAAACCCCAAATTAAAGATATACCTGTAAAGGTAACTAAGTTATTGTATGGAAGGACAGTATGATCCCCTCAAAGAGATCCAGTTCTGCTTCTTTCAGCAGGTAACTGAATTAAAGCAAGTTATATACAAAAAGAGAATATATAATCCATTTGAAATTAAGCAATTGAGTGTTTAGATTTACTTAAAGCACTTAATCTTTGACTAGAAGTATGTATGTAATACAAAAGGACACTTTGCATACAGAATCAAATTCACTCTCTGCATAGGGAAGTATTCCTTTCCTTTTTAAATTAAGAAATACGACAAACTGGTTAGCTGATTTACTAAAGCAGTAAAGACAGCACAGGAACTGAGACAGAACAAGTTTACATATCTCCATCCTAATGTGGGAACAGCTAACAAGACTCCACTTTCAAGTTCCATGTGTTCCATTTAAGGCTATTAACGGAAGAAAACATACAAATTCATATGCATGAAAGCTACGTAAATTTTCGGCAGCAAGTTAAACACCATCATAGAAACAAACCTCTTTTAGCTCTCATAGTATGGCATTAAGGCAAATTCTGAAAAAAGTTTCAACTGCTACTGTCCCTTTACTCACTGCACTAATTAATTTTTTTCTAGACAAGACTAGGTCAGTTATCTTTAACAGATACCAAGTGGAAACAGTTCACATTAACAAAAAGGCACTAACCAAAATACCATACTCATCATTATACTACATATCTTACTAAGACATTGCTGAGTTACAAAATTCGGATACTCAAAAAGCCAAAACTTCAGCTGTCTAACATTTTGCAGGTATGATGGAAATATTATACAGCCACCATTGAAAAGGATAGCACCTGTTCCTAATCAGTTCAATCTGCAATTGCCACAGTATGCTATGCTGACACCTTGGGACATAAAAACTGGAGGATGCAGATTCTATGCTTCAGGGCAATGTGGGAGAAAGAAGCTCAAGAAAAAGATACTTAAGGTAACCAAAATATCAGACCAAGTTCTACCAGGTGTTGAAGGTTCAAAGCTCTTATCTTTGAAGCCACTAAACCATCCAGGCAATGGTCATCAAGTCAAACTACACAATAGAGTATTAGGACAACTGAGTTATGCATGTATAATGTTCCCAAGGAGTCCCTCCAGCATTTTAGCGAGGCACTGCTTTCAAGCAACTTTGTCAGATACTGATTTTAAGCAAAGTGCCAGTACCATTAATAAATTAATACAACTAACTACAGCTTGCTAATTTGATATCATTTATGATATTCTTAATAGTTCTTTAGTTATTTTTCTCAGTTCCTGTCTAGTTCAATTTGCCATTCTTTTTTTTGTATACAGACTTCTGGATAAAACCATGCATTTAATGTTAATTCCCCCCCCCCCCAAGTGTCTACTGCTTTTTTCCAAATGAAAAAAATTAATACATAAACCAAGCAAAAGCTAAATATGTTTACGCCATCACTTCATTATATTACAAGAATATATGGGTATAATAGTTTTATCTAGAGTGGGAGAAAAGTTTGTATTACTTGTCTCTGGTTCATATCAATCTACTACTAAGTGGATGATAGACCAGAGAGACATTCTACACTCATTAAAAATAAAAATGTTACAAAAAGCAAATGATTTATTGAATTACATGCCATAGCCATTTGATCTAGTAGGAATCAGTCTGCCAAAGTTTGACCTTCTTCTAGTTTCTGACATGTAATACATAACATAGTTCACTTAGCACTTGAGTCACAATTTTCTGTATCCAACTCCTGAAGAATCAGAATTGTACTAGGGACCTAATCACTGAAGAGATGCTTTTGAAGTTAAAGGGTAAAAATTTCACAAACTCTTCAGTCTAGAAGTGACAAAGTCATCTGGCCAGATTTTCAATGAGCCCTCTACATACATAAACTAATTTAAAGAAATCACAGTAAGAGATATTCAATCTGCATTCCCAGATATTTTCACGACATATCTTAAGTAATCAGCCAGTATTGAAGAAAACACATTATTTTCAGCTCAACTTCCTGAACTAGCTAGAAAACTCCACTCAAGTCAGACAAAAATGTACAACAAAATGACATACACAATATAGACTTTTACATCAGACAACAAAGCATGAGATTTGTTAATGAGAAATTTGACTTTGTAAGAAAATACAGAAGGTTAGCAGGATCACTGATAAAAATACCACCACTGTTACTACAAAGCTAGTGGTTCCAAGTATCATAAGTTTTATAATGATTCCAAAAATCTTCACCATGACTCAGAAGGTAGTGCAGAGAGCATCCTTTAATCATTTTCATGCTATCACACAAGAAACAGGCACAGACACAAGCCTTTGAAGATGAGCCCTGGCATGCAGAAGACTAAAAAAATTCAGTACAACAGGTAAAGAAAGTTGGTTTGGGTTTGTGTGGTGGGGTTTCTGGTAGTGGGGCAGGGGCTGCAGGGGTGGCTCCCGTGAAAAACTGCTAGAAGCTTCCCCAGCTCCAAGACGGACCACCGCTGGCCCAGGCCGAGCCTGTCAGCGACAGCGGTGGTGCCTCCGGGAGAACAGATTTAAGAAGGGGAACCTGCAGTGGGGGAGGAGATTGGAATGTGGGAGGAACACCTCTGCACATCCGGAGGTCCGTGAAGGAGGGGACGAGGTGTGCCGGAGGAGGTTGATGCCCCCGCAGCCCGTGGTGAGACAGCAGGCTGTCCCCCCCCCCAGCCCAGGGAGGGGAGCCGGGGAGCAGATGCCCACCTGCAGCCCGGGGAGAGAGGAGCCCATGCCGGAGCAGGGGGATGGATGCCCCCCAAGATGGCCGGGACTCCATGGGAAAGCCCGCGTTGGAGCAGTCTGTGCCTGAAGGACTGCGGCCCGCAGAAGGGACCCATGCTGGAACGGTCTGTGAAGAACTGCAGCCCATGGGAAGGACTCACGCTGGAGAAGTTCACAAAGGACTGTCTCCTGTGGGAGGGACCCCACGCTGGAGCAGGGGAAGAGTGAGGAGTCCTCCCCCTGAGGAGGAAGGAGCGGCAGAGACAAGGGGTGATGAACTGACCCCAACCCCCATTCCCTGTCCCCCTGCACCGCCGGCGGGGAGGAGGGAGAGAAAATCAGGATAGGAGCTGTGCCGGGAAGGAGGGAGGGGTGAGGGGAAGGCATTCTAAGGTTTGGTTTTACTTCTTATTATCCTTGTTTTGATTTGCAGTAAATTAAATTGATTTTGTTTCTTCCCCAAGTTGAGCCTGTCTTTTGCCCGTGACCATAACACTGGTGAGTGATCCCTCCCAGTCCCTGTCTCAACCCATGAGCTTTTCTTTGTATTTACTCCTCATCCCAAAGGGGCCGGGTGCTTTGTTACCAGCTGAGCTTAAACCACGACAAAAGTGTAAACTCACTTCCATCTCTGACTTGAGCTGCCTGCATGCAAGTGAAATAACGTGACAGGCAGCAAGTGCTGCAGCCATATCAACTTGCAAGTTCTCAGAAGCATCAAAACAAAATGATACTCCCTTTTGCAAAAGTCTGCCATTTTGTCAAGACACTGCAGCTGTACCCAGTAACAAATACAAAAAAAACCAACCAAACCACATTTAAGACTACTATTCTACATGTCTTTACTTGACATTTCAACAGATGAACAGGAAGTAGCTGTTCACTGGTTCAAGTTGGTCCAGGTGTTTGATTCATCTGATACTCTCTTCACAAAGAAAATGGCTTGATTTTGAACCACATTGGAAGTTCTGAAGCAAAATACTCAGGAAAACCAAACACTTCTGATTCAAAGCCTTCAAAACACACCAACTCCCAAACTAAGTTATTTAGGTAGGGCTTTAAGTGATCCAATAGAAAGGATCACCACAGTGATGGCCCCAAAACTGTAACAGCTCCATATTTACATAAGTTAATCTAATGCTTTCTTGCCATCTTTCTATTTTTGTTTCCTGTAGCAAACTTGCTAGTATAAATGAAATTAATATATGGCTACATAACACAATGAAAAGTATTTTGCATTTTTTTGGTCTCCTAATCTCACAGGACTGACACAAAAAAAATCTTATGAGGACCATATTGTATCACCAATTTTTTAGAAGCTTATAAGCTTCATGATGACCAGTTTATAATCACCCTTCCTTACTTAAAAAAAAAAAAGAGCGTTTTGTGTTACCACTACCAGCAAGCTTGAAATATACAGTAAGATACTGCTTATTTCCCTTGTAATTGCAAAATAAGTCTGAAAACCAACAGCCAAGAACATAGCAAGATTCACTAGAAATTCTGCTATGCAGATTTACTTGGTACTCCAAGGTACCACAGCTACACATAATAAAATCCCTAACAAAGAGCTAAAATAAAAAATAATAATCCCTATTTAAATCATCTTGTTCCCTTTAATGTTACTTAGTTTGATACTGTAACAGTCTTTGTAGTAGCACCCTGTTGTGTATGCTGTCTAGAATATTCTACTGTAGCCTAATCAGCTAAACACTCTTTAAGTCCTAATCTTTTCCAACTTTTTCCTAACTGCTGAACACCTGCAGAGAGCTCCCATAGTTATCTTTGTGATATAGAAACATAAAAGATGAAACATGGTGCGTGTTATAGAAGCTATGCATACATGACATGAACCTCAAAGGATTGCCAGACTGCCCATTTACCACTGCATTCTTCCTGTAGCTCATCTTCTGTGCAAGTAAACTCCCAATATAGCATTGAACTGTTGTTTTATTACATGTTGAGTGAATAAAATTGTGTCTCCAGTACTGAAATACTGAACATCATTTATTTAGCAGTTTAAGTGAACGCAAGAAAGGAATACACATCTATCTGTCTTTCACTCGTTACATACTTAATTTCCATTGTATCACTTTTTTCCAGTTTTTAATTCCATTACCTTTCTCATAATGAACACTGTTTCTTCCTATGCAGAGATCCAACTATTTGAATAGAAGTTTTCTACCATAAAAGCAGAATGAAAACATACACTTCTGCAGAAAAGCTTTATCATGTTGCACATCCTCCACATAGCAGTAGATTTTAACAAACCAACTTACTGTTAAAAAACATTCAGTCCCCTCAGGGCTTTCAAAAGCATGTTCATTTCTCATGTCATACCATTTTGAGCTATTTTGTATCTCCTCAGAAACAGAACAAGAAACATCCCGTTTTCCCCTCTTTTGACACATCAGCACTACCGGACTGATACCTCTGCTTCTCCACAGCCCCAAGGATGAGCGTGTTGCCCTGAACTGCTCTCCACACTAGTGCAGGGAGCAGGAGGGAGCAACAGGAGGGCACTGGACACAAATACAAGAGCATCGATATGCAAAAATGCTGCAAAACACTTAAGATACCAAACAGTTCTGTGTGTCTTACTCTACAAAATGGCTCCTGTTTCTTTAGACAGCTTAAGACTGATTTAATTCCACATTAAGCAATCAAAAACACTCCAAGATAATAATAGCTTCTTCACTGAAAATAGACTCAGACGTTACAGTTTAATGCTATTTGTTTTTATTAAATTTAAGAAATATTCTCACTCATCGCAGTAATTTCCTCAAAAGCAAATTCTGGATCCTAAATACGCTCCAAAAGGGGAAGACAAAAGATTCTGTTCCCATGATGCTAGAGTTTTCTACCAGGTCTTCGCAGTCTTGCACAGAAAAATATCATTATGATTGATTTTTTTTTCCCCTTCTCCTTTCTTGCTTTTTTTTGTTCAAGCATTTCATGACTCTAAACACACTAAGTTATGTGAACCACAGAGATTTTCTTTTTATACTGAATTCACAGGTTTTGAGAAATCAAGTGAAATCTAGAAAAGTTCCATATTACAGATGGCAGCTGTCAATTTTGCTGATACTTGTAAGATTACCTTTAAGGGAAACATTCCTTAATCAGGTTCCATTTGCTCTGGCCATTAAGCCTGCAATATTGCTGATCTGGATGTCACCCGGGAACTCCACTGGCAGCAAGTTTCCCCTTCAAATAGAAAGTGGATTTCTTTTTACACAAGATCCTTTGTATAAACTGTGTAATATGAGCTTTTGCTTGATGACAGAACCCTCACAATGCTTTTGAACAACTTTGCAAGAGATTGCAAACATGATGCTACAAATACATTGTCAGTGAAGAGAGAGATGGGCTGCTCCAAGAGCAGAGATAAGCCAGCCAAGGGCAGTCTTGCTGAACAGGGGGAACAGTCTCATGGGATCAAACAGGGCCAGGCTGGGAGAGGGACAGCTTCCACAGGGTCCAGACAAGGCAAGGTCCAGGGTGTTATCTAGGGAATCCAGTCAGAAGCACCAGAAGGCAGGGCCAGAGACAGGACTGGAGTGCAGGCTACGACACAAATTAAACCTTCTTCCTGGAGACAGAACCAGACGTGAAACTGGAGGCGAACTACCTACAACACAGCTCCAAGGTCCATCCAGGAAAAACAGCCAGTAAGCCGAGACAGCAGGAGACACAGCTGGGTGCAGGTATACCTGTGACACAGCACAGGCAAGGGCCCAGGACCAAGGGGCAGGCTGTGCAGAGGGTCTGGGTGAGAGGAGGCCCGGGGTAAGTCCTGTCAGGGCAATTAAGGCCCATTAGTACAGCCATGGCCCTGAAACAAACCAGTCTATGCTCTAGGGCACTATTTAATAAAAAGTGTATGTGTAGCAGCAACTGTTGCCTATTTCACTGGCTCTCACACTAACATCTGTTTCAGTTTAAGTCTGTATCAGTTTCCATTATGAGGATTTTAACTTGGATCTCTTTGGTAGGGCTCAAAAGGAGCATAAGGAAACTCTTAGCATACCTCCAAGAACAGACACTTGATCTATGAAAAAATTAAAATAAGTTACAGAACTGGACAGGAACACAAATGCCAAGCATTATAATTTAACCTGAAAAGGACCTTTAACACATTTGTCATAATGTGTCAAAGGAAAGAGGAAAGCATGATTCACTCTCCACTGATAGTACCTGAAGCTAGTATTTAGCCCAAAGAATCACTGAGGGTGCATTCAGTCTGAATATTTTAAACATATGCTATTTTAAAACGTTAAAATATCAACTGCATTTGACTAGCCATTATATTGCTTGTGCACATATCCAATATCAGCTTTTCTACAGTATTTTATGTCAAATAATTACCTGCAACAAGGAATGAGAATGAGATGAAGTAGCACAGGTGTGTATACTGTTGAAATATTCATCAGATACGCAAATCAATGAATTTGTCTCTCCCCTTGGGCAGAAAAGTGCATACATAGTTATTGTACTAAGAATAGGGCAGCTGTAAAAGAAAGGCTGTCAAGAGGGTATCTGGGTACAGATAACCAACATAGCATATACTAAGGAAAGCACACAATTTTCAATAATGACTGTGGCTGACTTTTGCATCTTCTCAGTAGAGAAGGTAGTGACTCACAGAGCCCACAGCCACAGCACAAGTGTCAAAACAAGAAAGAGAAGAGCACTTAAATTCAGTGGTTCCCAGCCAGATTCCTTTGCTGCAGACACTTGCTGTTCAGTTAACATGGTAATCCCTGTCTTCACACAAACTAACCTCTGAGCTTGCTGAAGCAGAAGCTTCCTAGCTGAAGTCCAACTCCCCAAACAAAGCTCTTCCCCATACCTCCCTTTGGTTTCCCTACCTGTATAGCATACTGTAAAGATGTTAGAATACAACATTCGTTCCTCACAAATCGTTCAGTTGCTTCAGTCATTAATAAAGGATATGAACAAAGACATGTTGGAGACTTAGGGGAAAAAAGATACTTTGTAAGAAATATGCAGGAGAAGGAATACAGTTTGTCTACACTTTTGCAAAGCTTTAGAGACAGCCCAATAAAAAGAGCAAATCTACAAAGTTACCTTAAAATATTTGTATTACTAGAGTAGATTAATAAAAGCAGATTTCAAATCAAAGGAGACTTGCAAGTGGGAATAGTTTTGAAGGAGTGCAGCAAGTACTGGAGTGCCACAAGAATCGATATTAAGATGAATACTGTTCACTATCTCTTAAGATTTATACAATGCCACATGGACTGTAGTGACAATATTCGCTTAAAGTACAAAGTGACAGGGGCAGTCAGCATTAAGCAAGAAGGTTATACAATTCACATGCATAGAGGGTTTGTGCTACTAGGAAAGGGACAGTGATGAAAAACAAAAAGGAACATAACATTTTAATGAGTTATATCCTACAGAGATGTGCAGGAGAAAGATCTATTCTCAGAAACAATTGTATTCTTCTTCTTTCAACTTGGATATTTGGTAAAATTATTACCAAAGGGAAAGAGCATTTTGTGATACATTTGTGAAGCTGAATTTATATAACTGGTTTCTTTGTTTAAAATAAATAGATAAAAAGTCAGAAGAGCATAACAGAAAAATAACAGGAAGTAGATCAACTTTGTAGGGGTGTACCAAAGATCCCTAATGAAAAGTAGTGAGAATGAGTATTCTTAATGAGAATGTGATTTATTTATGAATCATGCTGCAAAAACAGAACGTATGGACAATACCACATGTCCTGCCTGAACATTATACCTTGGGTTTAATAGGAGTTTGATGATGATCATCATCCTGGACAGGACTTTGGTTCACATTCACAGCTTCTGGAAGCTATGAATTCATGGCCATGTTACTCTGTACACTGAGGGGTCCACAAAAAGACTTCTGAATAATTGTCTTAACTGCATATTTAACATACAATTTATGATACAATCACAGAGTGAATAAATGAAATCCTCATGTTTTAAAATAGGAACTGTTACTTACAGTTACCTGAGCTCTCCTACCAGTACATACACCTCACTTTTCCACCATCTTACATTTTCTTTCACCATCAACACTTACTGCTCTTACACTAAATAATCTCACCTGTTCAGCATAAAATAGTGCTAATGATCAGCTCCGTCTCTGAAGAAGTAGCTAACATCACAGATTTGTAAAATTTACAAGTAACATGAAAAACCTCAACTTTGAAGCCCTATTTACTAGTGAGTGAGCCCTTTTTAGCTTCTCTTCCTTCTGACTGGAACTTCAGTGGCCAAGATCTTCAGCTTTATCATTAAGTTTCGCTGAGCCACTAGTCTTCATTCAGGTAAGCCCAGCATGCACAATTACATTCAGGCACCTGTTTAAAGTCTACCTAATTCAACACTGAAACATGCAGTAAATAAAGACATAAATAAATAGGCATTCAAAAGAAAACAACAAAAAAAAAGAATTTTGTATGTAGTTAAAAGTACAGTAGCATTTTTAGTGACTTAACTTCACAACTTAAAAATGAAAGGAATAATTTATATGTTTGATGCATAGCATGAATGTAGATGCACAGCATAATTTAGACATTTTGATTGTGGGGAACATGTAAAAAAAAGAAAACTTGCACCCAATCATTACCTAAGCAGTTTCAGAAAGGAAGAATAAAAATTCTAATTAAAAATTACTAACTCCCATTTCAACCAATCTAATCCCTTTATTTGTCAACCTTTCAAACACTGCTATCAGCCACAAATGACACCTATGCTTGAGAAAGCCATAATTACAGTAGTGATTTTGTAAGGAAGTTACAAATTGCAAGTATTCCAGCTTTCAATTAAAATTCAAGGAAAATGGCAATAATCCCACAACATGCTAGTGATGACAAAAACTCCTCTTCAGTTTGTTTGTCTTTTCCCTCTTACAAAGTGTTATGTTTTCAACTAGTATACTGTGGATGATGAATTAAATGGAGAAAGGCTCTTCCCCTCCCTAAATTAGCTCCTGGTCGAACAAACACGGAATTTAACTGTAGCACAAAGTGATCCCCCTAAATAAGAGATAAGGATATTGTCATTCCGTACACAGGTTTACTCAAGTAGGTGAGAACTACCCTACCCTTTTCCAACATGAAGATAAAAATCTCATTACCAGGACCTCATCCTCAAGACTCTTCACTGCCTCGTTAGCTGAGAAGACAAGAGGCACCACCAGAAGTAAACCAGATACAAAGTCCAGCAGCAGCTGACCACAGTGACCCACAGGGGCTTGCCTGTAAATGGCTGGAGCAGCGACGGCCTCCCGACACACGCCACGGTCGTTAATAAGGAAAAATGCAGATTAAGGGACGGGGGGGACACGAGAACGAGTAGGTCCCACACACACAGATAACGCCGCCCCAGAGGAGGGCGGCAGACGAGCCCCTGTTGCAGCGCTGACCGACAGACTCGGATTCGATCAACAACAAAAGCGCAGACCGAGCCAACCGCACCTCTCCTGCGGCGCAACATGGCGCCCCGCACCTCCCACCGCGGGGCCGGGCCGCCGCCCCCGCCGCTCTCCCCTTACCTTTCCCTGAGGCGAGGAGCCACCGGCGACCCAGCCACCCTTCTCCGCGTCGAGCTCCTCCTCAGAAGAGCAGGCGGCCGATGAACGGGGTCCCGTTCCCTTCAGCTCGCTCAACCCCGCGCTCCCGCTGCGGCGGGCAAGCGCGCCCCGGTGGCGACAGCGAGCCCGGCGGCCGCCCTCCCCCCGCAGGCGGCGGAAGGTTCTGGAAGGCGGCACGGGCGGGAGGAGCAGCCGCCTCGCCTCGCCTCGCCTCACCTCACAATGGCCGGCTGCGGCAGGCGCTGGCCGGCGTCGCTAGGCGCTCCCCCCCGAGGGTGGTGCGGGACCCCTCGTAACTCGTCGCAGCACAGGCGAGGAGCAGCCTTAGGGCGGCGAAACGCTTGGTCACAGCTTCGGATACCGGCGCCTCAGGCCTCCTCGTTCTCCTGACGCCTCGCGCAACCGCTGCGTTCTCCCTTTTGAGGTGCTTTTAGGGATTACTCAGGAAAGAGCTCCTCCCCTCGTAGGATGGCAGAGGATGATTGAATGTGCATGTTTAGGATCAGTAAGTTGCCTGCCAATTAAATGTGACCATTGCCAGCTTTTTCTACTGGTAGGCTTTTAATTATTTATTAAGTACAGATGAGCTAACTAACCCAGATATTAATGAGGTTCAGGGCTTGTGAACTGTGGTGCCTGCCAGGCTGTGAATACACCACATACTTCAGTGTATCCACCGGAAGGCGAAAGCAATGAATGTGTCTGGGTTTACGCTGTGCTGACCCTGACCTTGCCTCGCAGACCTCGTCTCCCGCCTTCGCTGTGGGCTGGCTTCGTCGTGGGGGGCTTCACCGGCCCGTGGCTGGCGGGCTCCCTGTCTCCGGGCCTGCTCCGCTCACCCTGCTTGCGGTGAGGGGCCTCAGGCTGACCCCGTACGGCACAGCTGCCCTGCTGCTCCCCGCATTGACCGTGCCTTGATACCTCAGTGACTGTACAGCTGCAGGGCAAAGCTTGACCTTCCTTCGCTCGCCAGCTTAACAACGCGAGCTCGGGCTCAGCCATCTACCCACCATGTTCCCAACGATCTCAGGTTTTATTTATCCTGTAAGTACTACCTTTATTTTGGGGCCTAAACGTGTGGGGTTTATTTATCCGGCTGTATTGTAATACATGGTATTTGTTTGAATTCACCCCGGTGATCTGGATCAGTGACCTGGCCTCTTCATTATCTGTCTTTGTGTAATCCACAGTAATTATCTTAGATGATTTGATGTTTTCTTCTAGCTCATTGATAAAATGTCAAGCAGTGAAGGACAAAGAACCAATTACATTAGGATCCTATCAGAAAGACTTCAGCTGGATGACAATTTCCCTCTGACTTCTCAGTTATTAATCCCTTAAATGTATTGTTTTAATTTCTTAATACATCACTGCCTAGAATATCAGGATTCCTTGTTAGAGTATTTTCCTCTTAATTAAAAAATCTCAGCTTTTACTCATGAACTACTAGAAATAGAATTTGCTTTTAAGAATTTACTAAAAGCATTCTGATTTTTAAGCCAATCCCTTAATACTGGCAGGTGAAAAACTCCCTTACTACGTTCCTTATATGTTCTTTTTTATAGCTAGTTGCAAATTGATCAGGAATTTATTACTAATTATGAGAAGCTTGTGATTTCTAACGCACAGTTGAATATCCCTGTCTTCTATTTAGTTATAATAAAAAATAAGGATTACGCTATATAGGAGTTATTGTTTTAACAGAAGCCTGACTATGCAAGCTAACAAAAGAAATTACCAAGACTTTATGTAAAGAAAAAGTAAAATAAAAACATATTATGTCCAATGAGTAGACAACCCTTTTTAATTTGGACTGAAATTATTTTATTTTCTCTGAGGTTTGCATGATACAGTACAGTTTTCCAAAGAATGAGGGAATAACCAGTTAATAGACAGTTCTGTGTTATGGACACAAGGGCTTTATTTCAAATAAAGTCAGGCAACAAGGTGGGCCACAGCTCTGACTTAAGCAATGCACCTGCCCTAATGTTGTACTTGAATAAAAACACCCTCAAATTCATTGTCTAAGGGTCAATTCCAAGTTAGCAGTTTTACCTCCCCTGAAAGAGTCTACTCGTGTCCTCTGTAGAAAAGGCCATGATCAACCCAAGATCTTCTAAAAAGAGACAGAGATGTGGAAAAGAGCACATAGGAAATCACAGGGGCAGGAAAAAGGGATTATCACGAGCCTACCGAACAGCTCCACATTAGAATAATGGGGAATTAAACCAGGCTGCCTTTATAGTTTCTCATGGATTTTGTAAAAATTGTGTTTAGTTACTGCTGTAGAAAGTGCTATTGAAGTCCATCTTGTAGAGCTCCATAGTTATTATCTCATTTTAAGAAGGTCAGCTCTGACACCAATGTAGATTTTCAAATGAATCCTGCAGGGTTTCTTTCCAGATTAGGTATAAGGTGCTTAGAGACCGGGACACTTGTGCCACATGTCCCAGTTCATGTAGTTGTCCTGACCAGTAGCTCTCTGATGCCTTCAAGCAGAAGGTACACAACTAACATTGTACATACACATACAAATTTTATGTATGCTTTCATGTTGTGAATCATTTATCAATGAGTCGGCTATTATGGACTATTCCATAAACAGTACCAGTTAGTCTTTGACTTTAGAAATTGCCTTAAAAAACAAGAATGTTGTCACAGTGCTTCTCCTACTCCTTCTTTATTTACTACCCAGTTATTTCCTAATCTTTTGCATAAAGGTCCTTTAGGATGAGAAATTTTTTCTTACTGCACTTAAGAAACTAAGGAATGGGTTTTTTATTATTTGGCTATACTTGTTCTTAGTACAAACTATTTTTTTACCTACTTTTTGAATTTAACTTTAGTTGAGTTAATGGTGTTTTCCTGACAATGCTGCTCAACACCAATGTTAAAATACGTCTATTTATGGGGATCTGTGAAAACTACTGATTTATTTTTCTTTTTCTGATGCAGCCACACAATATAAACAATTTGAAATACATCTTTCTGCTTAGTATGTTAAAAATGTATATAATTTTTATCAGATCACAATAACCGGGTATTTAAAAAAAAATAATAAATTACTTTCTAAAGAAAATGCCTGAAAGTCTAATCCCAATTTCTGTCAAGTGTGTAATTCAATATAACAAGAAAAAGTACTACGCGCCTGTTTACAATAGCAGAAGGCAGGACAGTGTGATGGACTGACACAATCTCTCAGCACCTTCCACAATGACGGTATGTGGAATCCTGTATAATTGCTTGAACAACAAGAGCAGGAACTAAAATAGTATTGTTTTATCTCAGAATTTTGTAACTTACATCCACCCACTTACAGTCCTTTATTACATTCCAGTTCCTCCAATATGATAGGTAATGGACAAGTGGGTAAACAGACTGCGTCAGTAACAAGCCTTCAAGTGCAATAATACATACTTTTTTTTTTTCTTTTGGAATTAATCACTTTTAAAATGTTTAATGTTATTTTTTTGTTCCTCAAAAATTAAAAAGAAAGCAAAAGAAAGTCATTGAAATTAATAACAAAAAAGCCCACGCCAAATATTGCAACTTTCAGTTCTTAACTAACTGCTAATTTCATTCTACCTTGTATACAAATGTTGAGCATAGCATCTGCAAGTGCCCCACAGGCTGTTTTCTCAACCACTTCCCCACAGAAACCACTTTGCAGATTTTCATTGGCATGAGTAGGTTTTCTTTCAGGCCCAGAAAGCCTGAAGGATCAGACCTGTTATCTGCTCAAAAACGCCATTTGGTTTTTCATTTACAGGGACAAACTGTGACATGAAAATACTGGGAGACAAAAACATACCTCTGTGCAGTCCCTTCAGTCATACACTGCAGGCAGAAAAGATGGAGCAACTAATGTTGGGCAACTAATGTCTTTTCCACATTTCTCAGGCACAGAGCAAAGACTTGTGAAGATTTTGTTTCCTACCCAAATGTGCCAGCCAACAGAGAAGGGACTGAATACAAATTTAATATGCTTCTGGTCAAAGTTCAGCACAGAACCTTGTTCTTTTCTGCTGACTAACATGCACTGATCTTAGGGTACACAGCTGTGTAAAGTAGAGAAAGAAGAAATTAAAAGTACAAAGTATTACAGCTTTGTTCTTCTTTGTCGTGGTACCTGCAATCATTTTTAAATTAATTTCAATGTCTTTCTCACAGCATCATATTTCAGTTGGTTTCTGCACTTACCTTGAAATTAAGTGTTAACTAAATTACTTGTAAAGAAACAGTGAATTTTGATAGAGTATTGCCTTCAAAATCCATTGTAATTCACAGTCTGTTCTTCACTGAAGACTGTATATTAGTATTTACTTCAGTTTTTTGTAAACTAGGAGCAATGTTTTTAATAATCAACATGCTTTTCTTTACATTTTGAAGTGCGAAAATACACACAGTTAACAGCCACAAAGTAACAATAACCTTGGAAGAGAGTGGTGGTGAGCCACCTTAGATTTGTTTCTAACTGTTAGAAGCAATATAAATTGCAGGTGTTTGTACTGACATTTGCTTAATATGAAAATATACTTCCAAGAAAATATGTACTATCAGGCATCTTAGGAGTCATTCTTACCGTTTTCTTTCACGTGGGTACAGGCGAAGAAAACATAATTGAGGTCATATTAGTAATTTTTAAAAATGGTTTTAAATGAGAATGATGTTCTTTCACATTTTCTAGAGTAGCTTGTTCAGTAAAAAAAAAAATCAAACAGTGCTGTTCACAGCTGGCTTCTCTCTCTGTTTCTGTTTTCTTTATTCTTCCACTCCCTGCACACCTTTTACACAGCCCCACGGCAGTGCTTCTTCACACCAGTGTGATGCGCCAAAATTCTCTCTTTGTTTTACAGCACACAACCTGTTGTTCTGCTGCATAGCCTACTGCAGCCTTCTCATTTCCCACATAGACTGAGATTCAGGTCTCAAATGATACCAAGAAGCAAAGCATTCCTGTTCCAATTTCACACAAAGCACTGTATTTCAGACGTACTTTTATGCAGAAAGCCAAAGAGGAACTTAGCAGTTTACCACAAGATTTTATTGTCATTTCAAAGTAGTAACAAATTGTGAGTTTACTCATTTTTAAATTACATATCATGATTAAAATGCAGTAGTATTTAGTGTAGTGACGTATTATCTAAGTATTAGCCCATGCAGCCTTACAGTACAAACAAGGCTATCTGTGTGATCAGAAATGTAAGCACAATTCTTTGTAAAATTTGTACCTTGCCAGTGTAACCCTAGATTTTTCTTTACTGAAAGATATTATGATCAAATTATTATTTTTTTTCTCTTGGCTGTACTTATTTTGTCTTGCTGTCTGTACCAGCGTCTTTCCTGAAATTCCACATCTGTCTTGTATCCTAGTTCCTACTCAATTCCATTTACTATCTGTCTTACTGGTCCCATTTGCCCTTACTCTGTATTTTCATTCTCTTCATGCTGTTGATACACATTTGCTTAAGGTCTAGTGCTACCTCCTTCTCTTAGCAAGAGAGCTAGGCCCCAAGTGTGTTTAAATCACTCTTCAACATCACTCTTTTGCCTCTGAAATGAGGCATGTTTGTTTAGAAAAGTCCTTCTTTGCTGTCCTGTCATTTACTTTTTTTTGTAATTATATTTAATAAATATCACATTATAACAAATCAAATAGAAATATAGCTTTTGGTGCAATGACAAGTCACCCATTGTTGGGTTTAGTTTGTACCTACAGAGATACACACCAGTAAACCTCTCCCTCACAAAAGCAACTGGTAAAAACAAACAGCTCTCCTTAGTGCTATTTATCTTTTAAGATCCTTCCCCATAATGGAGTTGTAGCAGAATTTTTTCACAGAGAGGGAGAGGGAGGTACGGTAGCATTTTTTATATAGAGAGACCTTTATTAGATTGGGGGGAGAAGAAAATTCGGCTGATACACATGATTTGGAGATCTCAGTGCTCCTTTCACAAGAGTGGAGGATGATAACTGATGAAGGGACCTTTGAGGGACTCCAGAACTATGTACAGCTCTTATTTTATGTTAGTCTAATAAAAGTGTAGCTGTTTCTACATTCAGCTGTCTAGTTCGCTTGGCAAGAACTACATTTTTCAATAAATCATTTTGAAGCCTCTTTTGATACCTATTCCCTTGTGTCAAAGAGAAGTTTCTGAAAAAGCAAAAGTAAAAAACTCTCCTAGGCTGTTTTTTAGTGGTAAGGGCTAGACACAATGGATCCCAAATGCTGTCATGCACTTATAAGCCTCATAACTGTATAGTGTGCTTATACTAACAAAACTCCCAGTACTGTCATGACATAGTATTTGAGGTACTAGCTGGAGCCACGGGGACCTGAGTTGTGTTCTCAGCTGTTGCTCTTCCTCTCTCATGCATGACACAAGCATGTCACACTGGGCCTGTTTCCTATCTTGTTCCTCATCTGCTTTGCTTGCAAGTTTTTCGGAGGACAAAATGTGTCTTACCAAGGTGAGGCATCATATCATCAGATACAGGCTGGGCAATGTGTGGATTGAGAGGAGCCCTGTGGAGAAGGACTTGAGGGTATTAGTGGATGAAAACCTGAAGAGCAGCAGTGTGCGCTTGCAACCCAGAAAGCCAATTGCATTCTAGGCTGCATCAAAAGAAGTGTTGCTAGCAGGTCAAGGGATGTGATTCTCCCCTTCTACTCTGCTCTTGTGAGATCCCACCTGCAGTACTGTGTTCAGCTCTGGGGCTCCCAACATAAGAAAGACATGGACCTGCTTGAGGGCATGTAGTGATAGGACAAGGGGTAATGGTTTTAAACTGAAAGAGGGTAGATTTAGATTAGATGTAAGGAAGAAGTTGTTTACTGTGAGGGTGGTGAGGCACTGGAACAGGTTGCCCAGGGAAGTTGTGGATGCCCCATCCCTGGCAGTGTTCAAGGCCAGGTTGGATGGGGCTTTGAGCAACCTGGTCTGATGGAAAGTGTCCCTGCCCATGGCAGGGGGCTTGGAACTAGATGATCTTTAAGGTCCCTTCCAACCCAAACCATTCTATGATTCTATGATTATTTGAGAACTGTGTACTACAGTATTACTAAGTGGATAAGAATAGATAATTCAGTGCTTTGTGTACAACTTATGTTTCTTACTTATCAAATAGTAAAAAATAAAAGTTGGCCAGCCACCAACTTTTAATGCACAGGCCCCCTGGCCTCTTCATTACAAAGTTTACCATCTGCCCAAAGGGTAGCAATTATAGTGGCATTTGTGACATTTGTCAGTATTGTGAGCATTTCACCGTCAATGATCATAGAACTCAGGAAAGATGGACATTTACCCGATGTTCTTTTGAATCTGATACAGTTTTTCCTCCTACCTTTGGAATGAGAAGGTTGTAGTGAGAGATTACTTAATTTATAATAGTATTTGCTTAGTTTGTACACTTTTACCATGTGTGGTATCATACATGGAAGTATGACCCAAGTATAAGGATCATACATAAAGCCCTTGTTCAGGTTACTTCAACCTTCTTTATCTACCTGTATATAACCACCTATCATATTATGCCTCATCCAAGAGTACTGCAAGCCTTAGCATGTCATAAATGTTAAATAAAAAAATATCTGTAGTTGTCATTATTGCTAATTACTTTACTTGGTCTTGTAATGCCACTCATGTAGTCCATTCTTGGAACTTCTGTTCAGTCTAAACGTAATTGACCCAAACTCATGACTTAGTAAATTACATAACTTTCTAAAGAAGAATATGTAAATAAAAGTATACAATATTTTATAATTAGAATAACATAAATGTGCTGTCTTCTCACCAGTCAGCTAAGTATAAAACCACTTTTCACACACAAGCTTTAGTATGTTAGGCATTTTGCTGCCTCCCATGCTGACCAAGGAGTACTTCTACATGCATTACATGCCACATTCATTGCAAGCTAATGCATTATACAAAAATAATTTTAAAAAATTAAATGTTTACGTTCCTGTGAAGGTTTAATACCAGATATCCCTAATGGCTGCATTTTCTCATTTTTGCATTTCACAGTAATTGCTTTCCTCACCATGTAGTCTTTGGTGATTTTCCAATTAATTGCCAACCCATCTGACCACTTTTACTCTGTGTTTTACTTCTGGCTTATAAAAAACTTTAGCAGATGTAAAAAACATCATGGTAATGTTTTTGACTGCTTATGAATCTGAAAATGATATGCAGACATTAATTAAGTCACATAATGGTACTTATCACACACTACTATGATTGATGCAAGTACTTTGTAGACTGTATATGTGTATGCAGTTCAAAGTGCAGTCTCATAGGGATTCCCAAGCTTGAGTTTCATTGGTAAAGTCCACTTAGTAATTAGTGGGAAATTTAACTCATAACATCAACAATATGACACAGTACCTAGAAAATTGTGGCAGAAAATAAACAGCAGTCTGTCAAATATTAAATGGTATCAAAAGCTGCTCCTCCCATTGAGTTTTCATACCCTTTGTATGTACAGACTTTACTGTACAGAGGGTTTAAAACTGCTTTTCTCTCCAGAAAACAGGAATTGGGATAGGGAAAGGTGTCCCACTGCAATGCCTTGCTGAAGCAAACAATAACAAGAATCACTGAAAAGAAGAGAAGACGTTACAAAACTTAGCTGTACTGGCTCTGTTTGGTAGAGTTTCATTTTAGGCCCTAATCGCAGGAATGAGATTTGTTCTAAATTGTTTGCATTTGCTTCCGAGTATCTGGAAATTTGCTTGTTAAGTGTTCAGGTGGAGGAAAAAGCCTTCTCAGGTGCAGAAAGAAGTAATGCTGTGCAGTCAGTGGAAAGAAACATTCAAACAATTATACACCCTACTGCTTCAAGTCATATTAAAACAATCTATAAGCTAATTCAATGCTAACACAATGTCTCATAAATGGTAAACGGGCTGGATGAACATCCTGGCTGAGCAGGCTGGATGAACAACCTTCCAAGTTAAGAAATACAGTATCATTGCATTGTTCAACAAGGTTTTAACTGCCAGTTATGCTTTTATACCTGGTATATATAATCAGTGTTTCCAGCACAGATTTGTTTCCAGAATGTGTGTCAGTTCAGAAAAGATTACATTCTCCAGCATTTCCTATAATTTTCACAGTGGTCCTTTCATTTTTCCAGTAAAATGTACATTTTGACTACTTGTCCCTAGTTCTAAATATAGTGCTTAGAAGAAACAGATCATGACAAAGGAAAACTAACAACTAGCAACTAAGATTCTGAAGTTTGACAATCTTTCACCTATCTTATTTAATTCCCATATTTTCTGGTACAAGCCAGTTAGTGGAAGATAATCAGATGGATTAAAATGGATGTTTAAGAGACTTCTAGTACAAGCCTAACCCCTGCTCCCTCCTCCCCACCTCTACCAGCTCCAAGCACAATTTATAGCCAGTCCTGTGGGTTTGGTGCCAAACATACAGAACTTGTGCACAAACACTGAATTTATACTGGAAATAACAGGGTTATTTTAAAACTCCCTCTGGTCTTGTTCAAAATCATGTTCCTAGCTAGTTCTGGATAACTAATTAATTTCTACTAAAAACACAAAACAGCCCCAATATCATTACATAACAGCACCAATTACATTACAATTGTAAAAGACGTTGAAAAAATATCGTCCCAGAGTCCTCACTACAAACAGGTTGCAGCTTATAAAAACATGGAATCCACACTCTAACCTCTTTCACTATCCCCAGCCAGCCAGTTTAGGCCTAAAGTTTGATCCAAACAGGAGGTAAACAAAGAAAACCCTAAATAAATGGTAGGAGAATATGGACTTTGAGAGTCCAAGATACCTATCTACGCATAGCAGAATCCTGATAGGATCCAAGACAGCAAGTTAACTAAATTTTACTTGAAAAAACAGAGACCAATATGATTAAAAATGAGAACTGTACCCCATTCCACTCCAGTTCTAAATGTTGAAGTTCTTTATAATTTCACACAGGGCCATAATAGTATAAAGAAGGCAGCAGGGTAACCTGCTACTAGTAAGTGTGACACTGATGAATAATTTTGGTTGAACATTATAAAACCTTAAATTGCTGGATTTTGATGTTGATAAAGGAAAGAAAAGCACTTTACATGGAAGATAACAGGGCACAAACAATCTGGATGCTAATTAAAAAATAGGTGAGGAAGGAGAGGAAAGCTGTGCAGAAGTTGAAGATGCAGATTGGCTCAAATTATCAAGTGAGACTGGCAGCCCAGGGAGCAGCCATGTAAGATATAGGAACTCAACTGAGATTGAGATTTAATGTGTTTAGTTTTTCTAAGGAAAGTATTCTTCTTGATTATCTTTCTTTTCCCCCTTAATTCACAAGCAGTTAGTTATGTGAATGTTTGAAAGCTTGTTTTTTAATAAGTACATCTATGTTTGGAGACAAAAGATTGAAAAAGTGAACCCTGAGATCCCAAATCAAAATAATGCAAGTTGTGTTCTCTTAATTTTGTAACACTTTAAATCCTAAAGTATGATTTTTGATTAATTGGCAATGGCTGTGGGATGTTGTAGAACTGCCTGTCATAGAAAAGGTTGCCTCGGAGTTTAGCAAGGGGCTAATAAAAAGATCTATTAAAAACAGTAACTTGTAAATCAATTTACTCTAGGGTCTACTAATATTGTCTCCTATTTTTCATTTTATGGACTTCTGATTGACTAATTTCTTCATCTCTAACTGTCCGCTTACAGTCTGAATCTCCATTTTGTAATGTAGCCATGTGTGCTACTATGTGGACAAATTTTTAGGTATCATATGGGCAGAAAGATTGTTTTTATAACTGGCAGCTCTTTAAACTCATCTTGGAATGTAAAAATCCCAATTAGCTTTTTTTGGTTCTCCTTGTGCTTTGTTGTCTCTAATACTAGCACAGCCAAGGTGTCTCATGAAGCATAGTTAAAAATTTGACTATAGTTGCGATTTCCACATACCTCAAACTAAATATTCTGCTACTGCAACTCATCTAATTCTTCTGTTAAGATACCTGTTAAGTACAATGTATTCTCATGACTGTCTTGATTCTGCTGGGGGAATAAGGGTGAATAGGTATTACCAACTCTCAAACTTTTTTGTTGTTTATTTCCTTTCTCTTGTGAGGCAAAATTGTTGGATCTAATCTTCTTCAGAACATTTTCCACTTTACGAATAAACACAAGAATCTCACTGCAATTCTCTTAAAGAACTGATGGGAAACTCTAAAATTTGAAGATGATGCTTAATGCCGCCCTGCAGGCTTAGTAATGAGCACTTACAGGTCTTTTGATTGAAAATTCAGATGGCTGCCTAGTCCCTGAGATATCTTTAAATTAATAAAACTTCCAAATATTTTTTTCCATAATTTTTCATTATGTTTCTATGTGATGAAAAAGTAAAACAAAGCAAACTGTGGAGATAAAGTTAAATGTGAGAATCATGAATGCCATAAATCCAGGGAACATCAGTACGGGATCTCCAGCTTGCAGATGAAATGACAGCATCATTGTTCTTATCCTGGAGTATCAGTAGGATCAGCTGCAAGATTCATTAGCTGGGATATTCAAAGAGAAGTACGTGCAATAATGCTCCTGGTGCTACTTGCTTTAAATTGATAGCCTTATCTTTGTAAAAATGGAGTGGTATTCTAGATCTGAAAACCTACAGATCTAATAAATATTTTAAATATATTTAAATATAAATAAATAAATATCTAAAAATAAAATTGGAATAATGTTTAAAGATTAGAAGAAACTTTCAGCTTTTTCACATTGCTGTCTGCAAGCACAAGTAAGTTCATTTATCTCTTCTTTTTTCCCCAAAATTATTTTAGGTCTGGAATGTAACTGGAAAAGCCAAGACAAGAAAAGACTGCCCAGAAAGACAAGGTGGCACATACCATCTGTCATGCATCCCCAAATGTTAATTACTTATGAGTAAGATTTAGGATCAAAATGGAAATGAAAATGATCTTCAAAGTGTAACTGAAGCGCCATGTCTGTAATTCAGCTCTCTATGTCTTGGTCCTCTTTTTCTAACACTTCAACTGAAGTATGATACTTCGACTTTTTACAGATTCTGTATTTCAGCATACACTACTCATCTGGTAAAAATTTCTGCAGTACTAAAGGGCAATATCTATTTGGAAAGAAAGTTACAGGAAGTTTAGTATTTATACAAAATTCAGATTGTAATTAGAGATCTTTAAACAGGCATATTTTCCCTTTTGGTACTATGTAAAAAGAAACAACAGTTAATTTCTTCATGTTTCATTGATATTATTAAAACTACAGAATGCTTGGGATAGAAGAAAGGAAGACAAAACTATTAATCTAATTTTGCATCTATAGATGTGAATTGTTGGATCCAAAGCAGCTCAGTAATTCTGGTTCCAAGTTACATCCAAAACTGAACAAAGTATATTCTTTTACCCTTAAGATACAGAATAAATTTTGTAATAACTTCTGTTCACTCAAGATTTTGCCCTGAGAGGAACAAAGACTGCACAAAAATATCTAATCTTCAGAGGTTTCTATACTTTACAAGGAAAAATTCCTGCACAGAAAATAATCACTTGAAAAGAACTTATTTACTTAGCCCTCAGGTAGAAGAGTTTATGCACACACAGAAAATCCAGATAGTGTCCTAAAGAGAGTCTTGTGTATCTAACATGCAAGCTCTATTCATTGCTCTAAAAATGAGTAACAGCTTCAAAATAGCTGTATGCAAGCATCTCTGTGGAAGGAGTTGAAGCTAAGTGTATCTATAAAATGTTTCCCAAAAAGCGTAATAATATAAGAATGAAAATCCTAATGTTCAGATTTTCTTCGAAGAACTGTTTCTTTGTATCCTTTGCTCAGAAAAGGCAAACTGGCTGTTCAAAGACCCTTGTTTTGCTTAGGAATGTTTTTGTTGTTACTGCCCCACAGTGGCTCATTGGAATATGTATGCAGGGCGGTTGTTTTTTTCTGCTTGAGCAGGCATTTGAAGAGGGGGAGGGTTGCCAAGGAATCTTTTATTTTCACTCAGTCTGCCTTGCTAATGATCTACAGTTATAGGCAAATACAGCTGTAATCCAAGATCACATTTTCTTTCACGTCCTTATTAAAGAGCTAATGTATTCCTCTTCTCAATCTATAGATTATATTTTCCACTTACAAATAGTTCTTTAGATTGGATGAAATAGAAAGATTTAGTAGATAAATGGGAGACTGATTCAGAGAACAGGCATTTCATTGAGTCGTACTAGTGACAGTGAATCCTGCAGTATGCCATGAATGGTAAAAACCTCAATGAGTGTAAATACACATCCGTGTGTGTAAATACTCTTTTTCACACACTGTTCCTCTGTACATACTTTTCTTTAATGTGACTTATTTTGAGAACAAAACCAAAACTACCTTACAATCTCAATAAATGTTTGTTCTTATTGTATATTTCAGACATACATTTCACAATCAGGAACTCATTTTTAGGTTAGTGCTCTGATCGTTTCGCTAATATTATGATTTGGCACAGCTAACACATTGCACAATGAACCAGATTCTCCTGTGCACTGTGGCTTTGGACTGCTCTGCCAGCATCATCCATCTCCCAAAGCAAAGAGGAGGCTCCAGTCACATACATTCTCATACCAATGCAACTCTTTGCTGTGACTGTGGTCAGCAAAATGAAGTGTTAGCCTAGAATATTACAGTGCCAGTTTATCCTCCTGGCCCTCTTAGCGGTGAACATGGTACCTTAATTCCATACAGAGATACTGGCCTTTGTGCACAGCAGCATCAGCATCGTGGTGGTATAAGAACAAGCATAAAATGACTTTTTTCAATTATTTTTCCTACCACTTCTTGCAGATTTGAGTTTAGATACAGTTAGTTCTATAGTCAAATACATTTTCAAATTGCTATCAGATTAAAATAGGAAAAAGTACTCTGGAATTCACAACTGCTTTCAGTCAGTGAAGCAGGGAGAATGTTACAAAATACTAAGTCACCCTTCATTCTGACCTTGATTTGCAATATACAATTTAGTGAATCTCACATCACATCAGATGTTCATTGGGTTAAAAAGATCAGTGAGCTTACCTGCCAGTACATATGTAGCTTACCTCCTTGTTTTGAGTTCAGCCTGTCAGCATACTAGTGATCTGTGCTCCATCTGTACATGGAAGCAGAAATGTTCCGTTCTCATAATACATAGGCTAGCACTGCACTGTAGTTCCCATTTCAGCTGAAGAATGTTTATGGGGCTGAGCATACTTGTGCTGTCATCCTAATTTTTCTACATTGTTATTGTACCAGCACAAAGTTCTTGCAATGTGTTGCTTAAAATGCTGGCTGCTCAGCAAATGATCTAGTGCACACAGCATTGTAATAATACAGAAATCTGCATGTTGAATTTCAATTATGCTTTAAAGCTTTCTAAACAGAGTGCTTACACTTTCTTTTCAACATGCAATGAAATGTTAGTTGTTGTGTTTTGTTTTTTTTTTTCTTTTTCTAGAAACATCAGCATGGCAGGGCACTAGAGAGCTTCCTTCTCTTTAAGTGATTGTTTACTTTAGCTCCTGTGCCCTGTGGAAACCCTGCCTAGTGAGTGACCACGTTATAAAAGAAACTCACTCTGTTTTCAAATCAGTTAGTGCATTATATCTCTCTCATGAAAAAGAGGAAATTAATTCTGTGAAATGCTTTTTACTTTCCAGTGTTTAAATAGCCAGTGCAGTAACGCATTTTGGGGTTGGTACAGAGTAGAAGGGCGCCCTATTATGAGATTTATTTGCAGAAATTTGTCACTGGTGCATACAGTCAGCATCTGATAGGGACTGACTGCTTAGGACATGAAATAAGAATCATTATTTATTACTTCAAAGTGAAGGTTGCAACTCACTAGCAATTACCCTTTTTATTCTGGGAAACATTTGGATGCACCATTCTCTGGCAGGCTAGAGTTCACTGTCATATTCATAGTGCAAAAAGAACATCTTTAGTAACTTTAATAAAACATAAAGGGGAAATAGTGCAAGGCTGGATTCAGCCATGATGGCAGGGAGGAGGGAACAGGAAAGGATTTTTACTGTAGCAGAGCATTCACACTGTCACAAAACATGGTCACTGTAAATTTAACACTGTAATGTAGTAAAGGAGTTCTCACAGCCTAGAAAACAAAGATGATGCAGTGGTCACCAAGTAAGTAGGTAGGTCTGTATGCCATAATGGCAGCAGTGTGCAGAAGTACAGGAATAAAGCCTAGAAGCAATATAATCACGTTATTGTGGCTGAATATAATCGTATTAGCCCAATTTGAAAGGCAGAGCTAATCTGCCCAGCTGCAAATTGTTTTGATGAAGCCATACTGCTTCAGGGATCTCTACACTCTACTGCACTGGTCTATGTAGATAAGTCTGTGATCTGCCAGATGAAGGTGAAGTAAGTTGGGTTAGGATAATGGCATCTTCCTCATTAGTAGCAAAATTACAGGCTGAGACAGGAAAGCATTTTTAACGTTGGAGATGATTAAAGGATAAGCCAGAACAATTTGAGGTTTGAAAAAAGTGTAAAATAAGAAACACAAGCAGCTCGTTTCCCTTCTGTAAGAGCCTAACTAACACTATATGGTTCTTCAAGATAATGGACAAAGGAACAATGAGAACCAAAGTTCTCATTAACAACATTCAAAGAGAAGAAAGAAGTCGTAAACTCTGAATAACCACCTCAATAACCTCACTTACAGAGGGGTGCAGTTTAAACCCAGTTACTGGTTTACAACACAACCTAGGCTCAAAATGAAGATAAAGCATATAAAAATCCTCTTGCAAATACTTTTAAGAAAACAGAAAGAAATACTACGGGTAGTTGGTCTCCAAGACAACAAAGAAGCAAGAGGTGGAAGAAAAAGTGAAGGAAGTAAAATTTTAACTTTCTTCTTGTGTAACAGAGATTAAAAATGTGAGTACTATACTATGAAAAAAGTTGTAAGTACATTTCAGGGGCCCTGGTGACAGAAAAAACCGCTTTGGCTCTGTTTTTTCAGTTTAGTACAGTGTCACTGAAGTCCCTTGAGGTGAATTTTATAATTTGCAGAAACCTCCAACACTAATTCTTGGTTTACGCATGCATGCATTCTGCTTTTAGAAAGTAAGAAAACCAAGAGTAAAATTTTAGATTTTTCATAACTAATGAATCCAACAGTAGTCTTGAAACACTGCAATAGATTAAGATCTGTATTTGTTATGCTTTAATAATTAATCCATTGACGCAGCTATAATGATGATAAGGAGAAGGGAACTGCTCCCCATTGTCAAGATGGTACCTCCAAATTTTAATGCTGAATTGTGATAAAGCATCTTCTTACAGCCAAGAAGATAACTACAATGCAGAGATCATAACCACAATCATTAGAATTATGATTATCCCATATTTTCTAGTAGAACTTGGCTTCCCCTGCAAACATGGGTGTTAAAACAAATGAGACAGAAGGAGCTTCTTTGGTAGCAGCCAGATTTTAAGTTGAAGTGACAATGGAGGAAGACTCAATACAAAAAGGGACTAGTCTGCCCAGTAGCAGGGGGGGAAGAACAAAACGTGATCTCCTGTGAATACACTCTAACAACAGAGCTACTTACAGCAAAAGGGCAAGAGGACATCATCCCTCCTTTCTTGTATATGCCTTCTCGTTTCTCAAACTGTGTATTTCCAGGGAGGTTTCTGTGCTATAAATGCCAAAACAAAGGGAAAACTCATGGTGACAATAAGTCTCAAAGAAGGGCAGAAACTCAAGATATAGCATTATGTTCTGCGTTTCTTCACTTAGCATGCTAATTTTTGTTGATCCCATTCTGCAAGTATAACTTCCAGCAAAAGACTGTGTAAGAAGCCTAGGCTTAACTTTACCCTTTACCTTTTCTTTTCTTTTATCAGAGATAAAATTAAGTTCAGTAGTACTTTTTGGTGTCCTGTGCTATTCTAACAACATAAAGCTGCTTGAAATTTGCTCATTGTTAAGCCAGATGTAGATCTGTTTGTATCAGATGAACAACATAAAGCAGCTAGAGCTGACGAGTCTAATCTGAAGACTGCTTTCTTCTGAGGCACAACTCTGGTTTTTGCACATGTCTGTGTAATATATACAAATATCTTCAAATTTATTATGAGATTGCATTTTTATTTTAAAATAATTAAGGCTAAGAAAAATATCTGTAAGCACATGGTATTTGTACGACTAGCTCTTACATGTTTCACCACTAAGAGGTTAAAATGGATGGCAGCACCTGAAGAAGACTAATTCTGCCTAATTTGTTTTTGTCACTACTACATGTATATGTGTCAGTGGTTAGTGATTCATTTTTGAGGAAATGACTGGTAAATACCAGTCCAAATTACTGCAGGAAGTAGTGGATAGATAGGAGGATAGCAATTTCTCATGTATTACAGGGTTATAAAAGCAAGTTAATGTTAAGGTTTTTTGAGTGCTGGAACACACAGTGTCACAAATGGGGTAATACTTGTTTTTGTCTTATTAGTAGGCAAATACTGAAAAGATTTCAGAATTCTACTAAATAACTCTAGAGGAAACTTAACACTAGTCTGAAAAACACTCAACTTTGCTTTCATTTCATATTAGTCATTGTGAGAACCGTCTTCCAAGATACTGAATGTATTATCATGGTTGACTACGTTACACTTAAAAGCCTCAGGGTAGCACTACACTTACCTGTGCATAACCTGCAATCAAATATTAAAAATAAATATTAAGGCACATTTTGGAATCCCTGAGGCCTTGTTTGAGTGGCTTATGCTGTCGACTTTAGTTTATATCATGTTTTAAATTTGGCAGACATATCAACAGCAACGGATACTTTATTTTCAGTTCAGATAAACCATTTTGTTTAACTATGGCTAGAATATGCCCTGAATTACATGGCAGTACCGATTCCAGGTTGAGCTTTTTTTCCCTCAAAGAGCAATGTGACACATTTTTAGTTCAGGTCTAACACAGATCACAGTCCCTGCTCTTCATTTACAACATGTTGCGAGCAAATAAATAGAAGCAGAAGTGGAGAAAGACTACAGTACTTGCCCTTTGCCTTTCTGTATGCTGACCCATGTCTGTGGTCAAGAGAAAACAGTATTCTTGGAAGAGATCTACAGTCTGTTTCTCTGTTTCACATACCGAAACAGTGCAGAGCTCATTGGGATTGTAAAACATGGTGATATGTAGTTAAAGTATAGTTAGACAATGCCATAATGTATATGCTCACGCGGTAATCATCAATCTGGCATTTATTGCTGCCATGCCTGTGTGTTTTTTTATTAGGACACAACTGCCCAGAGCGTAGCTAGAAACCTGGATAGCTCTGACTTGTGTTAAAGGAGAACCCACAAGAACTTGAGGGAGGTTTTACTGAGATCAGCTTCTGGTCTTGCTCTCCTTTCACATCCAGTAGGTCTGACACATAACAGACATTCCTGTTATCAGCGTAGGGTAAGATTTAGGCTTGATCTCATTTAAATTTTATCAGCGTAGCTGTTGATCAGCTGTTGTTATTCACACATCTATCCTGATTCTAGAGTTATCTCTTTAACTGCTGTTGTACTGATGCCAGGGTATGCCAGTAGAAACATTTTATACCTGTGTAATTGGATCTACACTAAAGCGATTGAAATAATGATAAAAGCAAAAGTTGGTCTTGTCTGTGCAGGGAATTTTATGAGCAGAAATATATTGCTGTAAGCAGGGGTTCAGGCACACAAGTGACTACAACAGTAATGCATTAAAGCATAGTATCAGCTTATCCATGGCAGCTACTACCTGTGTGGTCTAACCCATTGTAAACGCAGGATGGGAGTGTGTTACAAAGTTTGAGCTAATGTAGTTTACTAGGCCCTTGCTATGGGCAGAGGGCACTGACTTGGTCATCTGCTTAGGTCAGGTGATGGATTATCTTGCTAAGCTTCAGTATGTTGTGAGCAAGTCTGAGTTCCCTCTTTATGTAGTTACAGCAATGTAAGTCACTCTGTGGTAATGTTAGGAAGAAAGAGCAGCTTGTTTTCTAGTTTGCCTTACCCTGCCTTTACATTTATTCAAGACGTACAAACAAAACTATCAAAACCATGACAGTGATTTTTTTTTCACCTGCTGTCTTCTCTACAAAATTAATGTAAAGAATGCAAATGTCAAAATTTATTCCTGCCAAAAATCAAGAATATGTGTTCATGATAGCAAAAGTTAAGTAACTTAAATATGGGTGCTCTGAATAATTACAGTAATACAAATGTCAGCTACCTGGAGTAGACAGAGCTTGTCCTGTTGAGTTCTATATTTGAAGTTATCGATAATGGTGATGATGATAACAACAAAGATGATGATAAATATTTGTGGATTATTTTAAAATTTTATTCATAAAGATAAACTTTGGAACTGAAGCAGAGGCAATTTTTCAAGGTTGTGCCCAAGCTCCATTGTTGGGCTGGAAACAGAGCCCTGCTTAAGTCTTTTAGCCAACTAAATTATTCTTTCTCTCAAATTATGATCCATCATAGTATATATATTATTAGATATTATTGGATCAAATTATGTTCCATCATTAATATTTAGCCAATATCATACATAAACATAAATAAAATGATAAATATTCTGGGGTACGTAGATTAACCAGTCTTCACAGTATAACACTAAGGATTATTTTGGTTCATGAGTTTACTTTGTAAAAGAAAAATCAAAATACCTTCAGAAATGTTAATGACATCATTTGTGATAATAACCTGAAAGCTGTGGTCTTGAAAACTCATTCATTCCTAAATCTATTTCATTAAGAATATTTAAAGACTTGAAAATGTTTCCAAAGAACACAGCTAAGAATATTAGCAAAAACTTAGCAGCACATAACGCAAATTACAAGCAAAATGTTTGCAGAAGTGTGTTCTCTAGGAATGTATAGTTTAAATGCATAAAGATTTATTGGACTTGTATCATATATGGGATTAATTTTTTTTTTTTGCTAGTCACTTGATCTCAAATTTCTTTGTCAAACCATTTTGAACATCAGTGATGATTTATCCTGGCACTCTGTAGTCCTGTTTTCATTTTTTAGTTAATTATCAGAGAGAGTTCATGAAATTTAGGGTGCTTCCATGCTCAGGTTTTGCAATTTATACTGATACAGTTAAAGGGACAAAACCTAAAATTCATTGATTAATATCAGTTTAAAAATAGTTATAAGAGTTCAGGAGGGTGAACTCTTATACTCATAAATCCTCTTTGCATCAGCTCAACTGCTAGATCTTTTATTACCATGATATGTCTGTAAAAAAGAAATCACAGCCGTAACTGCCATAGCTAATTACACCTACTTTTAAACTGTATATCTAAGCCACTTAAGAAAATGTCACCCGTACATTTTTTGTCTCATGTTCTTTTCAAGTAATAGGCATAAGCAGCCGTCTTTTGGAAGCAAGCTGTGCTTCACTATTAAGTACCATAAGCACAGCACAATGTTGTTTGTTTCTTTATATTTATTATGACACTCTGGAATGGAGTACGCACTAATTTCACTGGATAAATGGAAATTTAAGACCTTTAGGCTATATTGGTAGCTACTAGTTATGAAAAAGAATAACCATGTGTTAAGAAAAACAAAATATTTTGTTGTCAATTGTCTTACTATAAATCAAACACATTATCTGCAAACTGTCATTGTATAGTTCTGCATATTATTTCATTGCACTTCAAGATTACTAGGAGTAAGGATAAGAACATTTTTAATCTGTTTTTCCCCTCAAATTCTTCAGTTTTGAGAAATTATGTGAGCTAACAACTTTGTTTCAACATGGAAATGGTCTAGGACAGCAGATACTCCATTTTTTTCCCCAACAAGCATTTTCTTCCTTCAGCAACAACAATAATGCTATATAAAACTTGAATAAAACTCCTTTTCTTCTACTGCACTGAAATCTACATTGTTAACCCAAAAGCAAAGGAGGCCTAGGCTAAGCTAAACTAGACAAAGGTGTGTAAGTCTTACTAAAACTGTGTGATCAATATATTTTTAACTGATTTTTACTTATATCTTTTTTTTTTTGCTTTTTTCCTCTAAAATTCCTGTAAGTATATTATCAGCATTGCACCTGTGCTTTTTAATACTAATTGAGAAATATGTTAATTTAAAGCCTTATGTGGGACATTTATCTTGCTGATTTTTTAGGGTTGTTAAGCAAGATCATGATTTGCGATAGGTGACTTGTAAGGCTAAAACAGTTTCATAAATAATCAGTAACTAGGCAGTGAAATTAAATTACAGTGTTGAAAATTATCGTGTATTTTTTTCCTGTGAAATATTATCAAAAAAACTTTCTTAATTTTTTAGTTGCAAAGCTATTGGAGATCGTAAAGGAGTAACGTTGCCTATGACTCCCTCTAGTGAATCTGCTATGAGAAATGCAGCCAACTACGGATGCCAGCCATATGAAATCCCCCCGAATTCGTCACTAGATAAATTGTTCACATCCAAAAATGTTTTTTCACAATGGCAATTGAATTCTCAATAAATTAAACAGGTTTCATAAGCAGTGGGATAAAGTACTGTACAACATACACTGTTTTGGGAAATTGATGTTCTGCAGGAAATAAATATTTTCTGATGCAAGGAGCCTTTCTTCCTTTATTTAATGGAGAACCCTGATAAGCCTATAGAAATAAAAGCTTATATGGTAAAAATTAATAGTACTTGTGCATTCCTGGCTTGATATTGTTGAAGGCACTTAATTTAAAAAAATGCTGAGCACTCTTCTTGGGATAATTGGGAAACTCCAACACAAAAATTACTCTAATGCACTTACTGCATCACTTTGTATGTCACTTTTTGCATCAGTTTGTTATGCAGTAAGACAGAATGTCACAAGATGACCAACATACAACCACTTCATTGTGTGTAACTGTAATTTGTATTCTCACTAACATTACCATTTTAGAGTCTTCTTTTCAGTTCAAATACGTGCTAACCATTACCATCAGTTGCTGATATCTTTACACTATCTCAAGAAACTTTTACAAGCACGTGTTCAATTTTCACAAGCATTTTGAAAGTATGAGTTTTATTAACTACAAATACTCTATTTGTTCCACTTATAGGTAAGCTTTGCCACAAAGAAATGCTAGCATTTTTCCTTGCCATAATTGTGTGTCATGTTCATGACCAGGTTCGGAAATGTCATCAGCCGGTTCTTTATAAACAAGGGCCTACATCCAGTTTGCCAAACTCTCAAAGAGAGCTCAGAAGATCTATCTATAGCACGTGATACTGTGGTTTTCTCTGTATTAAAAAAGAGGAGGAATGCATTTGTTCATTAATCATAAAAATATCCTAGAAATGAGAGGAAGTTACTATTGAAAAGCGATTTGATATGATTCAATATTGATTTGGGGTTTGGACTGGCATTTTCTGCATGCAGGTATCTCATGGTTTAATGTTTATGGGTAGTTCAGTGAAGCATTAAAAACTGATGTAGTTTTGATGAAAAAAACACCTAAATGAAATTCCAGGTTTTGATCGGCAAAAATACATTTTCAGCAGGTAGATTTAGAATCCACACCTGATAGCCAAAACTGAAGTGAGTGAACATAATGTCCTATGACGTCAACCCAAAACCCAGTAAGACTGACACGTTAGTCTATACTGAATCCTTAGTCTTCTTGTCAATAAACCACTTCATGTTCCTGTTGTGAAAGGGAAGGCTGGTACGTTACATAACCCTGTGAACAACTTAATAAAAAATATTTTGTTACATAAATTGAATGAAAGGAATCCATATCCCAGTGGCATGCATTTCGGCATAACTCTTTCTTCCAAAACAATCCCAAGCATTTCTTAAATGAACAACTTCACTCACTACTGAAATACAGCAATCTTTGGAATGGGAATTACTAAGCACTTGGTAGCATTACACAGCTAGAAGCATTCATACCTATCCTGCGTTATTATTTTGACCCTGCAGCAGATGTTTATTTGGAAAGTCCTATCTCATAATTACTTACATTGAATGAATAAAGTTTTTGATTGGGTCCAGGTTAGTGTTCTGTCTTGGAAACTCTGTTTTGCAAAGCAATTCCTCTCTTCTCTAGCCCACGAGGGAGTAAATGCTTCAAAGTTAGGTTCAAAGAAGTTTGAGACTATGGACATAAGTTCCTCTGTTTCTTTCCCAGGTCCTATTATAAAACCTGACATTGAAGAGCATTTTTGATACTCAGATTACAGAACATGAAAAGCCAGGGAACATCAATCCCTGCAAATCATGCATCAGAAAGCAAACTAACCTGGTTTGCACACCTCTCTTCTACTTGGAGAAATCAGCACTTCAGGAATCTTTTTTCAGTGAGGCTTCATCAAATCGCTATCCCATTAACAGACTTTTCCTAACTAGTCAATGATTCTAAGTGCATCTGCTTACTGGAATTTTTTTAAGTCCTCTGGATATTAGTTTGAAAGTAGGCCAATTCTGTTATGCAGATCTTACATTGCTGGTGTTACTGGAGTTCTTTTGTGATAATGACCGCCAAATAATAACTTTGTTTAGGTATGGTCTGGACATGCCTTACTCAATCTACTGGGAACTTAGTCACCTAATATAGAATGTATCTTTGGAAAAACAATACAGCTGCTACGGTTTCTGATTCCAAAAGGTGCTGTGTGCTTTGTTTCCCACTTTTACCCTTACAGGAAAATAAAACCAGTGAGTTCAACCTGTGGAAACATTATAGCAGTTCCTATTGTACCACCTAAAAAAAAAGTTGGCCTAGTTTGGCTCTTCAGAAGTTTTCAGCATCATCACAGTCTATTGGGTAGAAGGAAATACTCCTGCAAAACCTCAGCTATAAACATGCGGTAGTGTAGTTTGCAGCTATACTACAGTGTTGTAGACATGTTCTATGACTCCTTTCCCTGATGAGTTTACTCTCCTAATATTGGTACTCCATACATGCTGATTTCAGTCAGCAAAATAAAAAAAAAAACAACGAACAATGACACAGGCCAATGGACTCGGAGTTTAATGCAGATTCCAGTTTGATTTAGACACTTCAAGGAAACTTTAGAAATCTAATTGTTTGAAAGGAACTCTCTTCAGTATTACATGGCCACTAATACCATTAGTATTAAAGTGATGCCAAAAGGATGCCTAAAAAAAATCCCATTACTGAAGAGCAATGTTTTTCCCTTTTGCAAAATACAATACACTTAATAGCTTAAGAAATCCAGGTCTGATGAAGATTTAAAAGCACTTTATTTTAACAGGTCTTTGTGCTCTCAGCAAGACAATACAAATAAATCTAGGCATATAAAATACACATAAAATCAATTACATTTTTGAACGTGAAAAATCTAAGCTATATCAATATATCAAACAATATATGCCTATCTTTTTATTCAAACATAATTTGAGCAATATTTAAGATATTTCTATTATTGAAGTATTACTTTTCATATTTAATAAGGATCTGACAGGCACAGAAATTAAATGACTTGCCAAAAGCCAGATTGAGGAGAGTACCCTGGTGGGAAAGAAAGATGGGTCTTCCAAGATCCAGATTAGTATCTGATTTACTGCAGTCCTGTTGTTCTCCAGCTACAGGTGTTGCAAAAAGGCATTCTAAGCTCTAGGGGGACCACAGGAAGGAACTGCACTAAGCAGACAAGAATGGCCAGTTTTCTGTTTGAAATCCTCTTGAAAACTTTCCATTTACAATCTTAGAAAACTCCCGTGATAACCATCTTAGATAACTCCCGTGGGGCTTTTCTTCAACATCTTTGTCACCACCTACAAATAATTAACCAATGTTTTGTAATTGATAGGATATATAGCTGAATCAAGGATACTTTCTCGAAAGTCCAGCTAAAATCTTCAGTTTCTATGCAAACTTTGTGTCAGTAGCATCCTTAAAACTGTGTCTCTTGATGCATATAGTTGTTGTGTCATAGAATTGTTTCTCTGTCCATAGGCCAGAGGAATAGTTGTCAGGGTAGGTATCTACCTGCTTTATTATTGCCCTACGTAGCCACAGGGAGAAAAATCGCTTACCTTGGGGTGACCGCTTCCATCATCGCTTCTGTCCAGAATAAACAGCTCATTTCTGTACTTGTGGTCATAAATTCAAAATCTCAATCATGACTCTAGCTGATTATTCTTTAATTGCACAATTCAGCTGAAAGAAGAAAAAAGAAAAAAATATTTATTTAAGGCCAACCAATATTTGAAGCCCTATAATGAATATTAAATAGTATTTAATAATGTTTATATGTTAAAATGGGTTAAACAAGCCACTAAAATAAGGAGGCGGGGGGGGGGAAGAAAAAAGGATGTGACTTTTCATAATACTAAGTAAAATATCCTGTAAAATATCCTGAAGGTTTATGGAAATATTTTTTTGTCTTTTATAGGAAATCACTTGTAATTGCATTAACTCAGAAGGAAATTTATATTTATAACGGCAGGTAACAGAATAGCCTTTTAGTATCTTTTGTTTCGAATATTTGAATAGATATGCAATCCTGTTAGTGTGCATCATGCTGAAATTTATAGTTTTCCAGTACAAGCTAATTTAAAATAATGAAAAAATATTGTTTATTCTAGCATTTTTGCATGTCTAGACTCCTTCTTAAACACAAGCTGTGCTGTAAAGTACAGCAAAAGACACAATATACTTCAGCTTTCTTAGTTTGTCTCTATTTTGCAAGACATAAATCCCCAAACACTCTCAGAGATGCAGAGAACAACACAGTGTAACACTTGTTAAGTTTACAAAATTAATTTAAATGAACAGTTTCTGCAGATTTTTATTACTCAAGTAATTTCCTGTTATCAAGGACAGATGACAAATATTTGTTATACAAAAGGTATTTCATTAATGCCCAGGTTAAAGACTTGGTCTAATTTTTATTTTATTTAAGTCCTCTTAAGATATCACCTGTACTGTCATCGATATCGTAGCTCCTGACTCATCTAATCAAGCAGGGAAATGGGTCCACAAACTCCTGCTTGTGCACTGAGTTCCATTTTGAGTCTTTCTAACATCTTGTCTTGGGCATCCGTGCCAAAGCCATGCCCTTTCGGTATGTGTGCGTGAACTCTCAAAATGTGCAGTATAAAAATTAATGTATTTTATAAATAATTAATGACATTTCAAAAACATTGTCACTTGACAGCCGAGATGATAATAAAATTAGTATGTTCTACCTCCCGCTGTTAGGTACCGGACTGCCAAAGCTCCATATTGTCATCGTTCTGGCAATAGCCTCGCAAGACGATAAACACCACTGGTGCCTGGCTCTCCCTCAAAAACGTATGTATTCAGAAGTTGTGACCCGTTGTTGTGGTTTAACCCCAGCCGGCAGCTAAGCCCCACACAGCCGCTCGCTCACTCCCCGCTGGTGGGATGGGGAGAGAATGGGAAGGGTAAAAGTGAGAAAACTCATGGGTTGAGATAAGGACAGTTTAATAGGTAAAGCAAAAGCTGCGCATGCAAGCAGAGCAAACCAAGGAATTCATTCCCCACTTCCATGGGCAGGCAGGTGTTCAGCCATCCCCAGGAAAGCAGGGCTCCAGCACATGTAATGGTTACTTGGGAAAACAAACACCGTAACTCCAGATGTCCCCCCCGCCTCCTTCTTCTTCCCCCAGCTTTATATGGTGAACATGACATCGTAGGGTCTGGCATATCCCTTGGGTCAGTCGGGGTCAGCTGTCCCGGCTGTGTCCCCTCCCAACTCCTTGTGCCCCCCCCAGCTGCTCGCTGGTCGGGTGGGGTGAGAAGCAGAACAGCCCTTGGCTCTGGGTAAGCACTGCTCAGCAGGAACGAAAACATCTCCGCGTTATCAACACCGTTTTCAGCACAAATCCAAAACATAGCCCCATACTAGCTACTAGGAAGAAAATTAACTCTGTCCCAGCCAAAACCAGCACACTTTTCTAAAAATAATTCAGTCTTAACTTCCTACATACTATCAATAGATGTATAACATCTCCAATCTTCGAATGGAAGGAATAGGTACCATACAGTCATGTGACAATTGTTCATCTAGATTGTGGCTGTAGGGATTTTTTTTTAATATGTCTCTATATGTGTATATATATATATATATGTATATACTGTATTTGACCTAAAGTGATTTGACCTGAAGTTATGCCAGTTTGTTGGGGGAAAAAAAATTCTACAAATAATTTAGAAAAAAAGATCAGCCATTGTAAACTACAGACCACTGCAAAAAGCGGGATGCTGAGAGACCCACCATTTGTATTCATTATGAAGTCCAGATACAGTATCAACTGGCATTTATGAAGGACGGTGCAACGTAGATAAACATTGCTCCTAGAAAAGATAAAACTTGGGAATTTCCATTATTGAGAAGCAGGAGTAAGACCAGTCCTAGTGCTCAAAAATCCCAAGTGGGGATTTATTTTAAATTTCCAGTAAATGGGGATGAGGAAAAAGGAAGGGAAAGAAACTATTGTTCACGTAAGTATATGCAGAATGAAAGCCTTACTTGGGACTGAGGCAAACTCCTAGGAAAAGATGTGGTACCGTGTAGTTGCAGTTTGTTTTCTGAGTTTTTCTGTTGCTCTGACAGGAGCAGAACTATGTGAGGCCTTCAGCAGAGAAAGAGCTCCAACTGGATCTATCAGTCCGATGAGAGTAGCTCCTTTTAGTTCCCTGCACCAGCCCCCACATATACCCCATTCCCAGTAGTGAAGGGAAGGCTTGTGTCTCTCATTTTCTTGCATACAGACATGAAAGTTAATTACAATCTTTCTTTGAGACTGTCATCTACAGTGGCCTCTCCATGAC
The DNA here is from genome assembly GCF_947461875.1 of Haliaeetus albicilla. NCBI lineage: Eukaryota > Metazoa > Chordata > Aves > Accipitriformes > Accipitridae > Haliaeetus > Haliaeetus albicilla. The sequence continues at coordinate 21,205,129 of NC_091505.1, read as the reverse complement.
TTATCTGGGTGACCAAAGTAAGGCTACTCCAGCAATATATTTTACGTGACCTTTGCAAAAATGCTGAGAATTCGTCCTACAGGCAGTGCATTTTTATTAACAGGTTATTCCACGACGACTGTAAAGCCAGTAGTTGTATAATATCTATGAGACTTTTCTCCTTACATTTTGAGAAGTTGATAAAAAGAATCAGCATCTGTGGGAAGGGGAACATGATAATTGCAATCAGGGAAAGGCAGGGACAGGCTCCGTTCTGCAAGGCAGCAGCCTGCCTGCAAGGCAACCGGCACCAAAGTCACAGGGACCTGCCAGCACACAAATCGCTCTAAATCAGCCACAGCGCGTACAGCATCCCGAGGAATCGGCTGAAGGTGCTATATGGAAACCATATTTCCGAGGGTTTTTCTGTTAAGTGCAAGTTTTAGAAAGGAAGCAAGCTTGACCTTCACACTATGCAAAACTTTGGCTCTGGTCCTAGCTCTTTTCACATGTGAATAGTTCCTGTGGGGCCTCTTCATGTGCTTAGAGTAACAAACAATTTCAGGATTCAGACCTTGATCTGAATCAAGGGTAGCAGCAATACCTTCTGACGTGCAGAAATGTTTCTGTTCATAGCAAAGTAATGCGTTTGCTGCATGAACAGAGCTAATCTTACTCTGTCTTTGACTCTCCATTTTCATGAGGTAACTGCTTTGGTTTCTAACAGGGTTTTGCCCTTTTCAGGGGTACCAGTTTGCCTCCAATATTGGTTAAATAATCCATCTACTCCTTCCACCTTTTTCTTTTTTACATGAAATAACAATTTTCACTAAATTTGACTTCTGGCTGTGTATTTCAAACATAGTTGAGCCTGAATGGCCGGATCCATTGTAGCTTATCCTTAGACACCAGTTTGAAAAGCAGGATGGGTCATCCCCCCAGACACACTGCTTTCCTTTCTGGAATGGCTGATGCTATCGCAGTTGATCGCTCTTGCACAGGACAAACCGTCACGTAGGTCATTTCGTCCCCAGTAATATTCAAACTTCTTTCCGTATTTTTTTTTCCCAAGTAATAATCTTTATTTTCATTTAATCTGAAGCAAGGAGGACAAGAACAGGACAGTGGCCAAACAACGTGCAGGAATTCCTTTGTCAGTTGCCTCTTCTTAGGTGTAAATGGTCTTGGCTATTTTAGAAATCCATTGTCATGACAGCTCAATGAAATAGGTATTAAAAGGATTGAGAACCCATCCTAATCTGAATGCCATCAACGTGTTGTAAACCAAACACCCATAGCTGCACCCTGGTTTTATTTTTTTGTCCTTTGTTGTTTATATATGCTTTATTTCACATTTTATTATGAAATTTTCAGAAATTTTGGTAAGTATAACTGACTGGTAGGCATTACTCTCAGCATTGTGCTGCACTGCAGCTGGGACATGAACTCTAATTTGTAGGTAATGTTCTGTTTGTACGTAACGAGGTACCTCTGCTGTCTGTATGTATGTGGGACAAAAACAATGGAGTCACAACTTACTTCACTAAATTCATAGAATTTAGCACCCAGTACAGTGAAATACAACAGGCATTTGGTCAAAGTGAGGCGACTGAAATACGATATGGAAATATAACCTAGAAGAAAAGGAATTACATCTGTGCAGTAGTATTTTAGTATGGTTAATGGCCATGCAATTGTTCATTCCGAGTCCGTATTCAAAGAATCTCATTGAATAGATGAGTTAACAGGTAAGATGGATACAATTCACTGAATGACTGGGGATTTTTAGAAGCCGTTTTTAGAACTCTCTCATCCTCTCTTATGTACCTTTATTTCAGAGAAATTCTGGCATTTAAACTATATTTAGCGACAAAAGTGGAGACATCACCTACATCTTGCTACAGTGAAGAAGGTAAAGCAAGGCGTTTTCATACTATTTTTAAAGAAGGACACGTGCAAAAATGTGTGCTGTTAGGGTAAGTGCAATTTCTTTTCTTGTTCATCACACAAGAGTTTAAAACTGTCTCCTCACCCCTCAGCAAAGTACAGAAAAAATGCTGAATTATTTACTAACAATTATTGTGTTCGCTGAGCAGTGCCTACTGCAGGCATCTGGCAAAATCCTGCAAATAATTCAAGATACTCAAATTATTAAAATCAACACCGCAAATTAACTATTAATTAAACCGCGTTTTCACGCAAGCGTCCATGAGCAGCTGAACTCGCCACCACAACCTCGCTTCGCAACCCCCGATCCCGCACGTTACACGAACCGACTCGCCGAACCCCGGGCTCTCTTCCCCTCCGCGGCCCCCCGCTCTCCCCGCAGCTCCGGGCGGGCCCCGGCCCGGCTCCCAGCGCCGCGTCCCCGCGGGCCGGAGCCGGCCGACCCGCCTGCCCTTCCTCGGGGAGCGGGGGCCCGGCCCGGCGGCTGCCCGGAGGCCGCCCGGAGGCCATCCCAGCCCGGCGCCGCTCTCCCTCCCTTTCCCCTGCCGGCCGCCCGCCCCCTCGGCGGCCGGTCCCCCGCCCGAGGCTGCCGCACGACCCGCCGCCCCCGGCTCGGCTCTCCCGGCCTCCCCGCGACCCCCGGCCCCGAGGAAGCGCCCGCCGAAGCCCGCGGGACTCCCGCCGCGGGGGGCGAAGGCGCCGCCGGGCCGCCGAGCCCGGGGAGCGCGTCCCCCCCTTCCCCCCGCCGCGCCGTCCCTGCCCGGCGCCCCGCAGGCTCCGCGCGGCGGCGGCTGCTCCGCAGCGGGGCTCCGCCGGCGGCCCCGCCGTCCCCGGCTCGGGCTCCGCGGGCGGGGGTCGCCCTCCCGGCCGGGGCCGGGCGGAGGGGGCTCCCTTCCCCCGCCCGCGCCGCGGCGCTGGTGCCGGCGGGGAAGCCCCGGGCGGAGGGAGGCAGGGGCCGAGCCGCCGGCGCAGCGCTGCTGCCCGGCCCCCCCCCCCCCCGGCCCCGGCGCCGGGCGGCACCGCCGGCCCCCTCCGGGCCGGTGCCGCGGAGGGGGGGGGGGGGCCGTGGGGTGTGCGGGAGGGGCGCGCCGGCGGGGACTGGGGCCGCCTCCCCCCCCCCCCCCCCACCCCGGCGAGGCGGCGGAGCGGCCACGCCGCCGCTTTCGGGGGATTCTCCGAGAGGAGAAGGCAGGGCGGCCGCGGGAGGGGGAACCCCCCTCGGCTCGGCTATTCGCATCCCCGGTGTCGCTCCTCCTCCTGGCGCTGATGTCAGCCGCGGGGAGGGCCGGCTGGCAGCGGCAGAGCGGGGCGCGGGCGGCCGCGGCAGAGCCGAGCCGGAGCCGGAGCCGGAGCCGGAGCCGGAGCCGCCGCCGCCGCCGGGACAGCGCGGGCTCCGGGGCGCCGCCGGCAGCGCAGCCCGCGCCCCCAGGGGCGCCGCAGCGGCCGCGCCGGGCCAGCAGCCAGCCCCGCCGGCCGGCGGGCGAGCGCCCAGCGGCGGCGGCGGCGGCGGCTTTACCCCCGCGGGGGCGGACCCGGCGCTCGGCTCCGCTCCCCTCGGCCGCCCGGCGAGGGGAGGGCTGGCCGGGCTGCGCCGCGGAGCGGCCCCGAGTTGAGAGTCTCTGCGCGCAACTTCGGTTCCGCGGCAGGACCTCTGCGGAGGGGCGCGGGGCTTGCAGGGCGCGACTGCGTCTCCATCCTTTTGCAGCTGCAAAAGCAAACCATTAACTAAACCCAACAGAAATAAAACAAACTCAGGCTTACCTAAAAGTTAGGATACCTTTTTTTTTTTTTTTTTAAAACCACACCACACACCCCCCCCCTTTTACAATTTCATTCCCTATGTGGGAGTCGCTTATGAATCGAGCTCGGCACACTGCATGGGAAGAAGCGGCTTGTGTTTTGGATCGAGGATTTGCTGTTGCAAAGCGGTCTAACTTCCATGCAGTGGGGCAGCCTTCGCTACTCTAAACGCCTTGATGCTGTGCTGAGGAGCCCATGTAGATTGACATCTTGTGCAGAGAAGGCATTGAAGGTAAGAAGGGGGCTTGGGGAAAGGAGGGATTTTGATATCTTTTTGTATGATACCTTTTGTCCAGCATCCCCCTTTCAGCAGAGCATCAGCAGTTCATCCAGAGCAGTATGGATAGGCTGGAACTGATCGAGTATAATGAAAGTCTGCTCCTGTGAAAAGTACATGGAGCTCACAAGTGACTGCAAAAGATGTATTTCTTTTTAGTCGGATAACATAGCACGTTTATGATCTGTGCTCAGAGCGCGGACAGTGAGCTAACTCACATAGCTCAGGAATGAGGAGATCTACGGTCTCGGTCTCTGATGGGCAGTTTGCATTGGCTGCTGCATTTTGTTGAATGTGTACCCCCCACTACCTCCCTAGAGCATCCCATCATCCTGTTTGATTTGTTGTTTTTTGCAGATATAGTGCCTAGTATTAATGAGAGAGGGAGAGGGATGGGGGGGGGGAAACCATATGGAACATTTTATTGATGTGATCATAATCCTGTAATGGAGATTGCATTAAATGAGGATTGCATCAAAATGCCTAGCTGCTGTGGAGAGAAGAGAAAGCAAAAACTGTGCTGGATTGTAAATGAAGTTCTTTGAAGGATTTTCTTGAACCATGGAGGGATGTCTGTAAGCTTAAAGTTGCTGTATATGTGGAGTACTGGAATGGGATAAAAACCAGATCAAGCTGAAATATGTTTTAATTTACTCAAGCTCTGGATACGGTTAGAAGTGGTTAGAGGCATTGCAGTGATGTCCAATGAATTCTTGGTTTCGGCTATGGAGACCGCAGAAAAGCAAGGAGAGAGGAGAACACAGAAAGGCAAGGAGAGAATTTTACCACTTGGGGAAGAGAAGGATGGTTCATTTGTGACTTTTGCCATAATGGCACAAAGCTTACAGCCTGCTGGTTACAAGCAGAAACCTTGTAGGCGATCTGGAAAGCAGAGGATTTATCTCCCTTTCCTTTTGCAACCTCGGTGTAGTTGCCTGTAAGAAGTAGCTGCGAGGTGTGTGTCAAGAGGCAAACAAGGACTTATTTGCCCCTCTCGGACACTGAAAGAAACTGTAAGCTTGAGAGAGATGGAGTCGACTCATCTGATCCTGTCTTTCTGAGCTTGAGTTGATAATACATTTTGAGTAATTGTTGCTGCTTATCTCAATTGGCAAAGGAGGGGAGAAGATGTTGAAGTTTATTGAACCAAAGCAGAGCTGAGGACAGTAGATATTATCAACTCACCCTTGCAGTCTTTCTGTGCTAAATTTTATTCTGGCATAGAGACCTGAGCCACAGAGAGCACCTTTTCAAGCCTTACTGAAAGGAAACCTAAAGAGAACAAAAAGATTAAGCCAAAGATAATTTTCAACTTTTTGCTTGTCAGCAGTGGGAGTAGCATTGATCTGTCAGACTACACAGGTCAAAAGAGGTAAGATAGGAAAAAAGTTATTTATTTGTTTACTAACATTTCCACACACACAAAGTTAGCCTACAAATAAACCTCACAGAGTGGGAAAGCACCATTTCTCAGAACCACCTAAGTTACAACTGATGTAAGCAGCAGATAAATTCCTGTAAGAATACTCAACAGTGTCTATCTGTAACTGCAAAAGAGCTGGCTAAATACAAAATTATATAGAATAAAACAAAACCAAATATCTGATGTTCTCAGAAGTAATTTGTTTTCCCATTTGGGTTGTGTACAAAATCTGAGGTAATAGCTCCACAGTTCAGTCTCTCTCTTGCTGTAAGATTTGGCATAAAGTTGAGACGGAAACACTTATCTTAAATAAAATGAGGAAAAGCAGCGTAAGTGTATTGAGTTCCTCTTAAGCATTTTATTTTGGCAAAAGATGACTTTTAGTGCATTGTAAGAGATGGGTTTAGAATATTCATGGGTAAACTCCAGGGAGCTTAGTGTTAGCTCAGTAGGCAGAAGGTTCTTCCTCTAAAGAGATATCTGGAAAAGATGTGTTTAAATTTCAAGCCATATTCGGTTGAGACTCTTGGTTCCCACATTTTAAAATCATTTGTTATGCTGCTTGGGGGAATGATGCTTAATCTGGAAAATAAAGCAAGTATTCCTAGCTCACTTTTTTTATAGAAAGAGCAAGCAGTGTGCTTTAATTGTACTTCCGTATGTACAAATGTTCCAGATTTGACTCTATTTTTTATCAAATAACAGCTGAGGGAAAATTTGTCTTTCGAAACCATGGTTATCCATGCAGATCTTGGTCTGTATTTTTGCTACAGAAGAACTCTGCTTCATGGCTGCATTGTTCATCCTTGCAGCATTTCTTTAAATGTGAGCCTTGCTATAGTTAAAGGATAATTTATATTCAGTGTAGTACTGTCTGCTCAGTGGAATTGGCTTTATACATCACAGCCTCTGCAAAAAAGGAGATCAAAGATCTGAACCTGTGGTCCTGTATTGCATTTGTATTCTACATGGACTTGAGTAATCTTATACTGGAGCCATTCACACTCCCATAGTTAAGCATATTCCAGTCTTTCCATTAAAACACCCATTTGCTTAGTAATTTAACAGCTAGTTTTAAAGACGGGCCCTAAGCTTAACTTAAACACATTCATATAGTAAAAAAAAAAAAAAGAAAGATATCCTAAGCAATGGATTATATTAACAATTGGCATTTGCTAATAGAGCACTGTAAAGCTGAATGTATAGAAAGCTTAGTAGAAAATAACACCTGCCTGAAAAATTTAGAGATGAAAAGGGGCAAAAACATCCTTTCAGATTTGGAAAGCCCCTTGTGGATCCAGGTGAGTGTTTATACCTGGATTTTAAAGGGCCCTGTGATGCTAAAGCAGGCAGTAGGGCTCTTCTTAAAGGAGCACAGCACTGGCTCAAAACAGGAATTAGTTTGATAGCAGTTTAATGGTTCAGTTTTAGATTGCATGAGAACTAATGCCTTTGGCATTATTCCAGTTAGTTCTTTTGAGGATTAAGTTACAAGAACAACAAAACTCCAAACCTTGTATCTTAACGAGCGAAGTCATCCTTTCAAAAAAGCTAAAAAGAGCCATACAGTTTTGAATACAGTTGATTGTCTGACACAGGTGTGCAAAGCACTTGGGGGATGCTGTGCTAAAGCACACTTGGGAGGTAGTGCACCTGAGAACAGCCCTTGTGGTAACCACGCTGTCCATCCCGGGGACGGCCAGTGGGACTAATGGTCAGTTTACACTTAAACAGAAGCCTTTCTTCTAAAGCATCCCCAAATCTTTTACAATTGCCTTTCTCAGTTAGATAGCCATCTTCTAACAGTGAAGTAGTTGCTTCATCTCTGCAGACAAAGTATGTGAGTGCTTATAATAACTTTGTGCATATTTCAGGTTAGAAGTTAAAAGACTGGAATTAAAAATACCTGTGGATTCAATGTTACAGTTGCACATGCTATATAGTACCGAAGTTCAAGTAGAAGGGTCAAGATACAGCTTGCTGTATTCCAAGTAGTTTGTATTGGATGACATAAATTAGTATTGTTTGAATGAAAGTTTTGTCATTTAAATAAAAATTCCTAAGGGAGGTTAATAGTCCTCTGTCCCAATTACCTTTTTCTGCAGTGAGATCAGAGGGAATTTGTAACAGTTGTCTCTTCAGTGCGGTGAAGTAGTGGTGACCATATTTTTATTGGGTGTTCTGAAAATTCATGCTCCCTGCAAATATACAGGCAAGTAATATGAAGCAGGAAGTCTAAGGTGGAAATGGGAACTTGGTTATCCCATAAGATCTGCGGGGAGACCCCCATTCTCATTATCCAATGGTAATGTAAGGAAAATAGGTTTAAAACAGTCTTTTTCAATTACGGTCTCTGAATTAGTAGAGTGTCTTGCCAGGAAGCACAAAAGCTTCTGTAGCTTTTGCACATTTAAAAGCTCCACTGAAAGAGGAGTTTAAACTGTCCTTAAATATGTCTTTAAGGTGTTATATTGTGAGTAAGAGTGGGATTAGTGGAAAATAGATTTCGAGTGATAACAAAAGTATTTACCACCCCTGGCACAAGTGAAATAAAGATATATATATTTTTTAATTTTCAAACAACTTTTTAGAAAAAAAATCCTGTTTCCAAATAAGGAAAATGAATAATGTTCTTACAATCAGGCAGTAAGATTTTGTATTTGAATGAAAGAAGCCCCACCAAACCCACCTCACTTGCATGGGAGGTTTCATGAAGGTCCAGGGAAAGTTAATGTAAAAATTAGAATACAGATAAAAAAGGCTGTGGAATTTAGTCTGTAGATACAATCAAATCATGGAAGTTTTGACAGTAAATAAGAAACTGTAAAAGGTTTTCTGTAACTGTCATAATTAAGCATTCTTTTTATTTGAAGTCTTTTGTCATTGCCTTTAATAAATATCCTCTTGAAAATTACTTTATTTCAGATACACTTAGAAAATAAATGTTTTCCCATGGATTATGTAAGATTTAGCCTTCTTGATCCAACATGGCCTGAGCCAAAGCTTCCTGCAGCCTGTGAAAAAATTCCTAGCGGAACAGGGCCTTCAATAATTGCTTCTTGCGCTACATGACGTACATATTTTTAACTTCTGCCACTTGTTTAGGAGTTCAGCATGTTAATGTGGTATAGAAGGCATTGCTGTAGAGGAGTTTTGCTTGCAAGGATGGCAGAATTTAGCCAGGATGGCAGAATTTAGCCAGCTGCTTTACTAACTTTTCAGGGAAGGTCTTTTAAAGTGACTGTTGTTTTCCTTCATTTAAGTTGCGACAGACTCTGCAAGGATTATATAATTTCAAGGGAACCGACATCACCAGATCAGTGGAGAGCCAAATATGTTCTCAGAGAGACAGATGAACGTTGGAATTGTGGGAGACTTCCAAATTCAATAGTGAAATTATAAACAGAGGTGACCCACTGTATTTAAAACCCATCACTGTGGGGTTTAACGTGGCAGTTTGCTGTGCTAAGAAACTCTGCCTGCTTCATGTTGCTGCCAGGGGAACATCTTGCATTGTGTACTACTTTGATTTGATATGGTTGTTTTGGGGATGATTTTCTTCCTCCAAGCTGGTCTAGAACTAAGATGTCACTGGTGATGTAGTCTGTTTGTATATCAGAGTTTATCTGTTACATCCTTAAGGACATAGTTTTATTATTTTTGTAAGAATTTAATTAGTAATTATGTGCACTTTATGCTGTCTACTGAAGTAGCAGGAAATATGTGCTAAAGGGAAAAAAAATTCAAGTAAAAGTTTGGAATGCTTTCGGCACAGCATATTTCATTTAGCCAACTACTTACACCATCATTGTTACTGCTCTGTGCTATCTTGTTAAATAAATAAATGTATATGTATGAAAATCTATGATCTACTGGATCTATGTCACATACATAGGCACACTAAAGCCACATAGAGTCTTGTTTCCAGCTTTGGTCCCTGGCACATCAGATGCATACATGCCCACCAAAAGAAAGGTGAAAAATATTTGGGAGATGACAGAACTGCGGATTCCATTAAAACGTAGCATAGGAAACAGTTCTAAAAAAGTCAGCTGCCTGCCTTTAGCCTGTAACTCAGATTTCATTAGGTCACATTTTTTGATAATCCTCCTGAGAAAGGAAGTTTCATGACTGTAGGGAGGAACTGAATTTTACCTCTGCTAATGGAAGTCATGGTTTAAACCCATGTTTAGTCATTTATGCAGGTTTTGTGATTGCTTTTGTAATTATAAAAATATGTGTCTTCCTGCCTTTTGACAAACAAGTATGAAACCGTGTGTCCTGACAGGCACACGGTTACCTGGATCCTTGGTTTTACTTAGGTATGCTGGTAGTTTTCTTCCTGAAATGGAGCGTAGCTTCAATAGGAAGCTTTATGTCAAGGTGCAGGTAGGATTCACAAATTGGAAAGAGATTTTCTTAGGACTTCTGTGACGTTTATGACAAAAGATCTGGACTTGACTTGTCGACGTTAAATAGCCAAAGAGTGTGCCATAGCATTCCCTAAAGAAAAGTGCAGAGGAACTCTAGTGTTTTGAAACTTCATTAAATGGTGACTTAATAGGAACTGTAATGTGTGTATATAACTCTGGACTCAAATAATTTGGGACCTGACTGTAGTAGTTTGTTCAGATTACAGTTGCTGCCAGTAATTTATAAATATATGCAAGATATAAGGCATGAAAATAGAGCTATCATTAAATGGAGTAATGGCTTTACTTTGTCAGTCATGTAATTGACCCTTGGAAAATGTATGTGGCAATGTGTTGTAAATTAAGATCTAGAATACAAGGCAACACAGTAATAATTTGGGGGATGAACATTGGGAATGAAATGCATAAAATTCATTTTCTGTTCATCTCCCTGCATTGTCCACATGTGAGGCTTTACCAGAACGAATGGATTCCAGCTAAGGCTTTCATAATAGTTTCCTGTAATCGGGACTCTACTACAGGAGATCAGTTAAGTAAGTGCTTGTCAGACAAGCGTACGTTCGTGTCTAATTATCAGAGAATTCCTTTTAAAATTCATGTTCCGGAGATCTGTAATTTTATGACTTATTAAAGGAAACTGGATATAAAGTAAATCAAGGGTTTTGGTGTCTGAGTTCGTTTGTTATAGTTTTCTAAGATAATTGAGAATGGTCTTTTCCTCTGGCCAAATAGCAGCTGAAATAGCAGGTGTAACTACTTTATTGTGTATGAATCTACCATAAACTTGAGGAAAAAAATCACGTATGTGTACATGTGTAATTGTTTATGGTATTAGTTAAATCTGAGGAATGAAATTATAGAAGGGTCCTTAGATACTGGAAAATAAGTGTATTTTAATTGTATATAATCAATCTGGAATAATGATGACTACAAAATGGAACTATCGTAACATATTTGGTATACACGTATTCTTCCCCGCCCTCTCGTTTTTCATATATAAGCTCTTTAAAAAGGCAATACATCTAGGAGAACACTATAAACCATGCTTTCTTAACAACAACAAAAAATCTTTAAAATACCTCTTCAAAAGGCTACAGAATTGTGGGCCATCAGTTATATTTATTTATTTTTTGACAATATGTTCAGTCAAATATCAGTTGGTTTATATCTTTCACAGTTTAGCTTTATCTACATATACAAAGAAAATTATTTTCAAGAACTGCTCTGAAAAGTACCCTAAAACATAATACAAAGTATGTTTGAGGTGAGTTCGCAGGACATTAACTCAAGGTGTTTCAAGCTACAAAGCGGGGGGGAGGGGGAGAAGGCATTTGGCATATCAGGAAAAAAAAAAAGTCGAGCACTTCAAAAAAAGTGAATGTGAGTCAGAAAGCAAAGACATTAATAGTCTGTGTCAAAGAAATGTATCACTAGTGTGTGTGGTCCGAAACTGTTGTTTTCTTAACTGAGGAATAAGTGTAGGACGAGTCAGACGTTGAGAGCCTTATGATGAGAAATGAACCAGTAATATCTTCTGGCTGTGGTACGTATTGAGCCATGAGCATCACCGAATAATCTGAAGTTTGTGTGCTAGAGGAAGAGATATTCTTGGTGACTAAATCCCAATGACTCTCTAAAGAGTTTGGATGTTGCCTGTGTCACTTTCGCATGTTTTAATGAAAGCAGTTAAAAATTCCTGCTTTCTTCTCCTGTCCCTGAAAACAACGAAAATTGAATTTACATGGTGCCCACTCTTTCTCACTTTTTAAATTCGACTGAATTGTTTATTAGAGCATAACCCTGTAGAGTGGAAGGATACTTTCTAATAGAAATAGAAGTGTCATTATAACATGTAGGTGAAAACTTGTTAATAACCCCTGCCTCCTTTTTACAACAATGAGAAAACAAGTATAAAATAATAAAGAATTAATGTTTGTCTTCAATGATACAGAAACTCAGTTTCTTTTGGTTCTTTGAAAACAATGTATCTTTAAATTAACTTTGTTAATTGAAGTTGAAAAGCAGTAAACTAATAATTTGTACCATGGAACGGAGGCAGGACCAATATTTTCAAACGGGCTTGCACAGTTTGGGTGTACAAGTCTCATTTTCAAAGTGAGCTGGACTCTGACAGAGCCTAAAGCTTGTCTGCTTTCAGGAATCTTTTAAGTGTTTTTGAAAATAGTACCATTTTTGTTAAAGACTGTTTATAGTAACAGGTTGTACCTCATCCATGTTTTCTTACATTTCTTTAAATATTAGGGACATTAAAATAAGTCACATCCAATATTCAAAATACGGTGGAATTCAAGGATGATTTTTCTACCAAAAACCTAAAGGCAAACTATGAACTTGCAGCCTTTACCAGAGTTGCACAAAATAAACTTTTTAAAGGAATGATTATGTCCTTTTTATCAACTTTATTTTATTCAAAGAGATTTTAAATACTTAGAGAGGAGGAGGAGGAGGAGGAGGAGCAGAAGAATTAGAAAAGCTGTCAGAGAAATGAATCTATTATAGTAAGGCTGTACAGTATCATGATGTGGGCTGAGTTTGGGGCCAGTTACTTCTTATTTAACATTATGTATTTTGTGGCTCGTCAAACAGATACGGTTAAGCATCAACCAGCCTGTACAGTTAACTAACTGTTACTGAGTTGAACCTTCAGCACTGGAAAAAGACCGGGTTATATTTTAAGACAATCACACTAAGCATGAATACCAGTCAGAAAAAGACACCCTTTTCACTTTCTGTTCATCTAAATGATAAAATCCCATCAGACAAACTGAGACAATAAACAGAAGTTAAAACACTGAAGGAAGATTTTAGTAAAAAGGAAAGAACTGACTGAAATTTGCCTGAATTTATGATAAAAATTGTTTATTTTTATTCATTATAGAACAGTGGACTAAACCTGAAATCCATTGTACTATCCATTAAGTTGGAGAAAAAGGTAAATATGCCAGTAAATTTGTTGTGATAGGGACAGTCTTTTTTGTGATGGTATTGCATTACACAGCTCAAATTCAGTAAGAAGTTTCTAACAATATAAATTGAATTTGGATCCAGTTCTGTGTTTGATTAGTGCTTTTTGGAATCACTGTGTAGGGTATTTTTAAATGACCAAAAAATATTAATTAATGAAATAGTATTGCTATTTGGGAGTGCTTAGCTTCATATAGTGTGTTATACAATTTATTCAGTAGCTGCTTTCTTTTTTTTTTTTTTTTTTAATCTTGCTAACTTAAAGCAGGTTTCAGGTTTTGGTTATTGTTTAACATCAATGGGAAAATATAAAAACCCAGAATACTTTCCTGTTAAGTTTGATGAAAGCTTAATCTGGCTTCATGTAAGTGCCATTTGTTACGAGTCCCCTTAATATCAATGTTTGTATTTTTGTTGTACTGCACTTAACAAAAATGAGTACTTAAAAAAAAAGTCCGAATCAAAAATAGTGCCACAGCAGTCTGCAAAAAATGTGTACAGTCTCAGTTCCTTGTATGTAATTCATTTTGGCAGGTACAGTACATTTAGGTTTTATTGTATTATAAACACTAGAACATCTTGAAAGAAATCATTGGAAAAAGGTTTAGAGTAAGTGATTTAGATGAGGCTGGCAGGTGGTATAGTATGGCTATTGCAAGATTAACTAAATTCTGAAAATTCAGTCACTTCAGAGCATTGGATCCATGTCTTGATTTAGTCATTGCTGAAGCAGAAGTCATCACTTTGCTGATCTGCTGAACTGCGAGACAGTGGTTGATGGAGATATTAATCAACCAACAGAAACTACTTTCTGAAAAAATTGGCATGTTTCAGTGATTAAAGTGATAACTCGGTCAGGATATCTCTTTAACTGCTGTATATGTGGTTGTATGTGTATATATAATAAATATGTAATACTGTGACGTTACAAATATGTCTGATGGGGAAGACAGATAAAGTGTTGGGAATCTCTAAGGGACAGTGAAGTTGAAATGATGACATTTCAAAATACTCTTGGAAACAGCTTCAGTAAGTTCCTGTAGCAGTACAATACCTGTTGATGAGCCTCACAAAAGTTAGATATGCTCAGATATTTCTTAGTCTGATCGCTGAGGGAATTATCATTTTTAATAGACTATTTTGTGATCCGTAAGAACAGATTAAGGATGCCATCCATCATTTTGTGAACCACAGTTACAGCAGATTTTCCTCTTTCCTTCTGATACGTACAGTTTTGACTGATGTAGTTCTTACAACCTCAGCCATAGTTGTTTTGGAGGGAGAAACATGTCAAATCCTTTGTGGGATGGCAACAGCTAATTTCTTTCTCAGATTTTGGAGATCCTACTCAGTTTTATGAAGGACCCTATAAATGGGAGCCCTAGCTGTAGTTACCTTTTTCTGTCAATATGAAGCATTGCCTGATGTCCTTGATATCAGTGTGATTTTAGGCTGGGTTATGCATGCTATTTGCACTAGATCCTTTGCCACTTTCTATTTTCCCAAACCTAAACTGTGTATTCCTCTGAGTTTCCTAGTGATAAAAAGTGTGAATCATTTGAAGCTGCAAGCACATAAGATAATCTTAGTAGTAAACCAAAAGAAATACTTGAAGTGGTTTCTCCTTTTTGCATACTACAAAATATGTTCACTTAATATTCAGAAGAATCCTTGGAAATTTTCAACCTAAGTTACAACCGAATGTAACTTAGGAGCTTTAAGCAGGTTTGGCTAGACAGCATCTCCAGAGGTGTCTTCCAGTCTGAACTTCTCTGTGTTCTATGAAAAAGACACTGACTTCTCTATGTAGGTCATACCTTTTTGCTTTGTCTTAATTGCGATTTTTTGCTCAAAATCAGGAGCTTGCTATGTCCTTGCTGTTCTGGTTGTTCAAGGAGTAGTGAAGAAGTGAGGAACAGGGACAGGAAGAGGAACCTACTAGTGAACAGAAGAGAGCTATTATTTTTGTTCTTGGATTTGGATCTTAACGTTGTTTGCTATTCCTGTCTCAGTGTGTGCTATTTGGTGTAATTTTGGAGGCCTCCTTGAACTGAGGTTATATAGACAGGCTGCCACTTCAACAAGTCGTCTATTCACTGTCTTTCTACAGTGCTGTTCTGAATGCAGTTTAAAGTACTGCTTTTGATCTATGAAACACTTTTTAGTTTCCTTTCTCTTTCTGAGGAAGACCTGCTGTACATTTTTGTTCTTCTGTAAAAAACAACTGGAAAGCAGAAGCCTCAGCTTTATAAATTGAGCTGAGGGGAAGAAAACCTGAGACTGATTCTTTTCCCTTAGTCCTGCAAGACCTAAGTTAGTTGACATTCAGAGCTGTAAGACGAACTTGTTAATTCAGTTTTTCCTGAGGGTTTTCTGGAGTGGACACATTAGGTGGTGTAATTTTGTTTGTATTTGTGAAGAGTGTTCTGCTGATGCTTCATGTCGATGGTTTAGTGCTCTTTACTACAAGAGTGTCTGGAGGTTGATTGACAGGTTTCCTACAAAAATGCAAGAAATGCAGTTTCTAGAGAGGGACTTAACAATGTATGGGCTGTGCAGATAGGAGAATAAGATAAGGCTGAGAATAGACAATATTTTTATGGACAGAAATTTAAGTACTTCCACTAGCTATAAGAGAAGACCACAGTAAATGAAACCGAGGTTCTTAGAAATTCTCTAAAAAGGATCTTCACTGTTACAAAAGCTCTAATTGATTCTTTGTTTCATCACGGAATTATTTGTCAAAGCAGGCAGTCAAAACAAAAATTGTGCACTGGAAAGTAGTGCTGAAGGTGCCTGAGAATACACTAGCATTTCATGACTTTTTGTTGTTGTTGTTACAGCTAGCTTAGGCTATTTCTTCATTTCAGGTACTTTCACTTATTTTCCACGCTGTCTGTATAACATGATGTCATTGGTAGGTTTTTTAAATGCCTAAAAGGATCATAATACTGCATATGCTAAATTTAACTGAAATTTAGGTTAAAAATTACTTCCATGGGTTTGTGTTGGTTTATTTGGGCCAATTTTAACTGAAAGCTCAGCAGAATAGTGAATGTACTCATTCAATATTTTCCATCTTTGACTCTTGCTGTACCATTTCACTGTCCATTTTGTTTCTGCTGTTCAAACAATAACACTTTCTTTCCCTTGAAAAATACTTAGGTGTTAGTAAAATATTTCAGTAAATCTCCTCTGTTTGCAGTTTATTTGGAGTTGCTTGGTCATTAAACATAGTTGTTGCACAATGATGGACTGTTTCCTTCAGATTACATCGAGGAAAGCTTCTTATCCTAATTATTTGTTTATCTTAATGAGTGCGTGTAAAAGGTTGTATTGCATTTGTACCATTAGACACTCTCAGTCTGATATTTTCAGAACCCTGCAGATGTGGATTTTAAATAAATTTAAAGAGCAGATGGTATACAGGGAAAACTTTGGTA
Organism: Haliaeetus albicilla; assembly: GCF_947461875.1. Classification (NCBI taxonomy): domain Eukaryota; kingdom Metazoa; phylum Chordata; class Aves; order Accipitriformes; family Accipitridae; genus Haliaeetus; species Haliaeetus albicilla. The sequence goes on along the minus strand of NC_091505.1, from coordinate 21,188,842 downwards.
GGCCAAGAACCTAAATCAAGTTTCCTTGAGTTGCAGGAGGTACCCTACGTAGGGACTTTTTTCCATCACTAGGGAATTTAATAATAAAGTGCTGATCTACAGTGTGTTGTAGAATTTCCTAAATATGCAGAATATTCTAGAGAAAAAGTGTATGCCGTAGAAAGAGATCTGCAACACACACTCTATGCTTGTTAGCACATACTTTAGACATGGGGCTTAGGCTTGCTTTGAGATGATCAACCCTGATGGTGCTGAATATAAAAATGTCAATATAATTAGTCATCTCCAGCAGAAAATAATTTTTGCCATTTTTTTTTTTCTGGTGTGGAGGAGGGGATGAGCTGGTTTTCAGTTACTCTTTACCACTTAGGTTTTCTATTTTTGCCATTGACTGGGAACATTTACCAATGCCTTTTTGTCCATCTTGTATTCAGGGATGGGCTATTTTGAGACAAATCTTAATAAAAGAAATGCCCTGGTGAACCAGTGTGAACTGGTGATAATTCAGCAAAGCTATTCTTTGACTGATGATCAGGAATAGGACATAGAACCATACATGGTCAGCTTTGGATATAAAGTGACCTACTTACACTATTCTAGTGCTAGTCCATGCTGCCTCTATTAAGATACTACAAGCGTTCATTGTAGAAACTTCATATTAAATGTTCTGAATAAGGCACATATATATGAACAGATTCTGTTTGTTTTTGCATTGGTGCAACTGCAAGAAAATAGTGTTATGCAAATATAAGATGGTATCCACAAACTCAGAACACAGACAGTTGTTCTGATCCTTCCCTTATTTGAATCACCATAAAAAATTCTCAAAAGATGCTTCATTGCAATCATAGCTAGGCAAGATAGTGTAATTTAAATGTATAGTTACCATCACAGATAATATGTATGGGCTGTATAACCATAGGGAAATCACAGATTTTCAATTTCCCTTGGAATGTGTTCATTATTAGAAGGTATTACCAGAGTATTGTTTGTTGTAAAAGAAGAAAATCCTGTTCAAGTTTTTAATGAATCTCTTGAGAGATTCATCAGATTTACAGGTTAAAAAAGCTGTAAACATTCTACTGGGAGTAGTCATTAAAGAGAAGATGAATGTGAGTTATCTGTACATTTCTTATGAAACAGAAACCCTGAAGATGATTTACAAACCAAAAAGCTGTTTCTCTTTAAATGGTCTGTACTGCTGCATTATGTAATGAAATACAAAGTACAATTAAAAGTAGGTCTGTTTGCATGATGAGAAGCAGTTACACTATTTTGTTTGGAGAATTTTATAGGTAAGACGGCATTGATCTGAATTTGAAGGGAAGAAGCCTGAGACTAATATTTCCTTCATTTCTAGATTAGAAAAAGCATTAGAGTGGAAGAAAAAAACCCTCTTAACTGCATAGTTAATCAACTTGCAGGGCTTTATGTTGAAAATCTGATTTTCTAAATTAAATAAAAATGAATTAATAAAAGGTCTGTAGATTAAATAAATAAATTCAAAAAAACCCAGCTCAATCCTCTGGTGAGTTACTTTTTTTGGTAAGTCAAAAAGTGACAGCACAGGACTGCTAAAAGGCTTGCCTTTCCACGAGGCACTTCATACCCTTGATTACTCACTCAAGCTTGACCGAAGCAGCAGCATGCTAGTAAAAACTCATAATTTGTGATGAAACAGTTTGTTTAATCCTTGCTTTTTTTGTCTGGAGTATTACAGATGCAGTGAAGGGAACAGTTTTGAATATACTACTAAAATATAAAATGCAGATAAGTATTTCTAAACTAATTAATCAAAATTTGTTGCTTCAAACTTTTAAATTGGTTGTCTAAGATTTTTCTGAACATTTTCTTGTAGTTAGTATCTCCTGCTCCTTCAGAAAGCTCTAGATCTGCCATGAAGAAGACAGTTTGTTTGTAGCTTGGGTGAATTTTGGCATTAGTTTTGTTTTGTTGGTGTAACTCTTCAATGAAGCACAAATGTACTGAAAACTTGGATAACAACAAAACGTGAACTGTGTCCTAACCGCATCTGTTGAACATAACAACAGTAGTTTCGCATTCATTCAGCTTTCCAAGAGGTCACACCCTTTGCAAATAATATGCATAACAAAATGCTGTATTCACCGTGCCTCATCATTATGAATAGTATGTATTTCAGCTGACACTGCCATTCACAACATGATTTTACCAGTTCAGTACATGACTGTGAATCTGGTCTTATTGTCACAGTGGAAATATTCAGGTCTCCAAGATAAAATCACTGTGATACCAAGAGGATTGATACTTCTGCTGAATTTTCTTATTATTTTGTAAAGAGTATGTGCCACCAAATATTTTTTTAAAGATATGTATGTGTGCGTTTGTTTTTTTTTTTCTGTTAAAAGCGTATGTGTGTGTTTCTTATGTATATGCATGGACATGCTGTGGTCATAAAAGTCGTAATTTATGTCCTTGATCTGAGCTAAACATTGGGCGTACAGGTTTTGAGCAAGCTTCTTCATGAAGCAGACCCAGTAAAACTAATCTCTGACCTGAAATACCCATGTGCAGAATCCTCTTGAGCAGACTTCAGCCATGGCATTTGAAATGCTGTGGCTGACAGTGAGGGTAAATCAAGACAAGAATAAGGACATCAAGTCTGCTCTAACTTAAGACTGAAATACCACAAAATGTAAAGGAATGTACTCATTCATGTTGAATAATTTTTGTGATGTAGCCTGTCGGTGGAAGATTAATGGCAGGGTCTTGTGACGTGTTTTCTAGTAGCATTGTGTCTGGGTATGTCTTAAGTATCAGTGTTGCAACGTGTTAGATCTTATGTCCTTTACATTTCCTTTTTACATGAATTTACATTTGGACTGTCATTTCTCTAGATGACTGGAAAGCATTTTGCCAATTTTCATGTATCCACCATCCACTACTATGTTTCTGTGCCTGTTTGTCTCCCACCAACTCCTACTTTTCCGCAGATACAGGCCCTAAAAGGAACATTTCTTGTTATGAAAGCAATAGGTTCCAAAAGATGATTTGAAACCCTGTGACTATTTCCTTCATAAAGGCTTGCAAGATTTTAGGAAAAATGCCAGCTAGTGCACAGACAGCTTGGCTCTCAGAGCCCAGTGTTAAGGTTAACAAGTTGTAAATAGCTGCATGTTGCCATTATCTCAAAACCCTGCTGCTTTCAGGACATGATGAGGACTCGTAATAAGAATGTTGTTCATTGCTTGTTTGGGTTTTTTTCCTTCTCTTGCACAGCACTTCCTGAAGAGTAAGATTTAAAAGTTGCATGGCTTGTGATTGGGTCTTGATGTAATTCTTTCATCTTAGTCACCAGCATGTTACTGATAGAACTCTTAACAAACAGATCACTGAGATGGGGGGAAAAAACCAAACTCAAACCTGCCACTGTTTTTTGAAGAACTATTTATAGGAAGCAATCTGTAATTTTGGATTTTTTTTTTTCTACAAAAATAAATTCAGTGTTAAGAGAGCTGAATATATTTAGAGTATCTAGTGTAAACATTCATATATGTATAAGACTTTTACAGCTATATAAATGTGCATATCAAGATTGATGTCTGTTGAGCTGTGCTGACATAGAAAACATGGATTGTATCTATCACGTCAATCAAACTTACAGTATCTCTGGTTTTCAGACTTATATAAAAATTGAGATTAGTATATTTAATGAAACAAAATAGTTTCAGTGTTTAAGAGCTGCTTGCTTTGCTTTTGAGAATGTCTATAATATTAACTTTTGCATGTATTGTTCAGCGAAGTGGCCAACTTTGGAAAAAGATCGGTAAATGAATCCTTTTTAGTATATTTTTGTCATGAAACAATCAGAATGAACTTGACACTGATCCAGGAAGAGTTATTATATTGAAATTTAGAATTCTACATTATTATTTCTTTCCAAAAGAAAGCACCAACACTAAGACACGTTAGACTCAGATATACTGGGAAAGAACTGAAGCTTGATGTCATTCTCCTATTAGTGTTTTCTGACTGAAAATGCAGAAAAACATTGTATGATTTGATCTAAAGAAGAGTGAAAATGTTCCAAGTAGACAAAATAGTAATAGTAGTAACAATAGTACTACACCAGCAGTACTGGTGATAGTACCACTCGAACAGACTACCCAGCCAGAAGCAACAAAATTCTCACAAGCATTTCTTCCCAGGAGCTTCTGATGTGTCAGAATAAGAAAAAGAAAACAAACTGGGCAAACCTCACTGCATTAATTTTCTATGTCAGTAGCTGATGATCACTCATTAATTAATTTTTGCTCATTTTATTTTGGGTGGGGAGGAGGGATGGAGGAGAGTGCATTGTGTTACCCTGAAGCACTGTGTTATGCCACTGTCTAAGATATGTCAGACTCTCCCTTAAGCCTGGTAAATTCACAGTGGAGCTGAAAAGAACCACCTATGTAGGAAAGAATTAGAGCAGAATCCTAGAGGAAAATTTCGTAGACGTGAAGACATGGTTGTAGAAGTAGATGGTTGGAACACCAAAGTACTGAGATGAATATGCTGCAAATACGAAGGCAAAGCGCCAGGATGAAGGGAAAGTGTTCAAAAGAAACTATGGCATTGGAGCCTTGCAATAAAGAGAAGCTTTGAGGCAAGACACTGAAGTACTGCGAAAAATATCAAAAAGCCTGAGATCTGTTTTGCCAAGCTAGCAGAGAAAAAGAACCAAGGCAAAACATTAAATTCTCATGGAGAAGCACCCAAGTGCTGAAGGAAAATGCTAAAATGTTCAGATAAAATTGATGGTTCTAATGGAGAGTGCTTAACAGGGAAAAGCAAAAGTGCAGAGTTGAATAGCTTCAAACTGAATGGCTGAACAGAGGAACCACAGAAGTAGTCAAATTACTTCTTTGAAACTAAGTTTTCGGGGAAGCTGATGTTACGATTCAGTCTGGTTTTGACTGATGGTCTGCTTATGGCAACATCAAAGGATTTATTGGTGTTTTGGGACAAATGGGATACTTTTACCAAAGCATAAGATAGCAGTAGTTATTCTAAGAGAAGACTACTGGGTTTTTACTGTAGAGAAAAGTTATGTGAGGGGTGCAGATGTGTACCCCTCACAGTATTTGCTGTGCATAGAATTCAAAGGGGGAAGTGATTTTGGTAAAAATTCTCCTTGAGAGGCTTAAAGTCTACAAAATCCTACCCAATGACACCAATATGCCTTAAGAACAAAGGCTTGTTTTATAGCTATATGACTTGTTTGCAGTTTTATAGGATATGAATCCTACTGTTTAAGATTTTCCAGAAAGGTTACCCTAACTTACACCCATTCAATTTCATTTATGTAAAGGGAGTGAATGGTAATTCAATAAAAGGGACTTGTTTTTAATAGAAGTGTACAGTTTCTTCAATATTCAGCTCACTGAATAGTCATGTATTTTTTGTCGGTATGTCTTTATTTTAAAAGTGGCAAGGGGACTATAAGATAAATGGTCTCCTGTGACTGGTGTGGAAATTTGCTGAAGGGAAATGAGATGCAAGTTTTAGCAGAACAGAAGACACTGCCCTTCTAGCTTATTTTCAGGCAAAATGTGATGAAACTGTGGAAAGGGGGAGATGGGTATAAAATTCACAGAGACTCGATTCAACCCTAAGTAAACTTGTCTCAATCTAATAATGGCTGAAGAACCAGAGTGATGACAATTTGTGTATGAAATTGTATCTATGTAAAATAATGCCCGTTTGTTATGGTTCAGTGCACCTTGAAAGAGAATACTATATATACTATATGCAAGTTGCTGTCCACAGAGTTGTAAGATGCCGTTTAACTCTATGCATTTATTTTCATTAGAAATTGCTCTGTTAGCTGTTGTATAAACTGTTGCTTTATGTAGGGACTGCCTTGGACTGCCAGCGATACTTTTTTGATAGTTGCACAGCTTTTCTATAAAGATAAGATTTTTAGTACAATGTTAAAAGACAGTTTATTCTTTTATTTAGTTTAAGGGTTTTTACAGTTCTGATTAGTGTGTCAATTATCAGTATGACATAAATACTACCTCACCTGATAAGACCAGTGTTGTTTCACTTTTTTTCATCTGTTTGTTCAGATAGCATATGACATACATTTCCAGAGTATACAGTATCTTGTGTTCTGTGCAGATTTTGACAGATTGATTGCAACAGAACATAGATGCATGCATTTTGCTCACAGATTCAATATGAAATACGGAAAATATATTTTGATTACCATCTTCCATAATGTCTTCTTCATGGAATAAGAGGAGCGATGTCTAGTGCAAGGTTTAAAAATGTTCAGAAGCTAAATCGCACAGATGTGTATGGAAGGGTCCCTCAGCTTGGAAAAGAATGATCTTGGAGCAGCCAAAATTTTCCCTTTACCCTTCAGGTGTTTGCAGCGTTGGTCTGTAGCACTGAACACATTGTAACTCCATAGGCACTGGAAATTTGTGGGAGAATTGCTGGAGATTCAGAACAAAATTTGTATATGATCCAAGTCTCTCTTGGGCAAATACAGCATGCTGGAAACTTGGGAAGAGTGTACATTATGTAACCAGGCTCAGCTTCACAGCCGATTTAGGAAAAATGACATTTTGCTTCCCAGAATGAGATCTGAGTAAAGAAATTTTGTCTTGATCAAATGCAGCAGCTGTTGTAGTTTATATTCAAGTGTGATGCAAATCAAGCCCCCATTTCTGCTCTGTTCCATCCTGCCCAAAGTCGGAATCGTTGTTGGGTTTGTTTTTTTTTCAGAGAACTGGCCTGTGGTTTGACCCCAGTGATTACAAATTAAAAAAAAATATATAAAAATATACAAGTTCTGGCATATTGTAATGACACATATAAACAATTTAAAAATACTTAAGTGATGGATCTGTGTTGTAACAGCCAGCTGCAGAGTATGTTAAACCATTTAAATATTCCAAACATTATGTACAACAGAACTTGTACTAATTCATTATGAAAACAGCAATTTCATTTAATCATTTATTTGCTATTTATAAGGTGTCTGCATATTAAGTATGCATACAGATTGTTGTTCAACCTGGCGACCAATATAATGATTGCATAAGTGTCATCCATGTGTCGTCACTAACAATCTTTTTTGGTGATCACTGTTCTCAACTACTAGTTACCAGCATGACTGTGTGGTTCTGAAACATGTATGTGCAATAGAGTAAATGAGTCTTTGACCCCCTAAAAGGGGAAAAAAACCCAACAAATTGCTCAAAACAATACTCAAATTTTAATGTAAGTAATTTCTATTCACTTTTGGAGTGTATATTTACCACTGTCATAAAGACAGTGAAGCAGCTTGCCCAGAGACACTGTAAAATCTCCGTCCTTAGAGGTTTTCAAGATCCAACTGGCCAAAGCCTGTAGCAGTCTGGTCTGAATTCAGCACTGACACTTATCTGTGCAGGAGATTGGACTACAGCCCTTTCAGGGACCCTTCCAACATGAACGATTCTGTGACTTCCTATGAAGTCACAGTGGGGAACTAAGCAGAATGCTGTTCGTTATCTGTTACTTTTGCAAGGTTGTTAAACTTAGTTTTATTGTAGAATACAATGTTGGACTGTGACTAAAAAGGAAACAAATCCAGAGGAAGCAAATTGTGCAATATTCTGTCATTCTACATTGGTGTATCTTAATCATTGGTATTTTTACTGCTCTGCTGCAGTGCTTTGGTTTTTTTTTTTGGTGAACGACACGTGAGTTTCAGCTTCCCTATTGTGATAATGAACTTCTTTGCTGGGTGCTACTCTACCGTAGGTGTAGGGTACCATAGGATGCAACTCTTACTAGCAGTATATTATTTGCTACGTATCTTGCATACGTATCTGAATCATCTTACTTATCTGTGATTAAAGCTTTGAGAACCTTAATCAGGAATTTGCTGCCAAAGGTAAAAAATATCCAAGGGTTTAGGCTACCAAATCCTAAAGCATGACTCTTATCCATGTCCCATAAATATTTACTATTTTGGAAATAGTAGTGTATATCTTTCACTAATTGCAAAGATCTTAGCTTGAGCTCTAAATAGCTTTACAGCATAATGTAAAATGCTAATACTAACAATAAATGTAAAAATGTGCAAAATCGAACGTACAGCCATTTTGCTAAAATTCAGCTGATCAGGTTCAAATAATTCTCTTCCATGCCTGGTCACATGCTTCTCTGCCTGCTGCATAAACCAGGATGTGCACTAAATGATGTGTAGATTGAATATAACTGTTAAAATTTTGAGAGACTGTTGTAACTCTTACTAATGGGATTATTTATCACATCTAGTCTTACTCCTAAAATGACTATGTGAAGACTAGAAGACATCTTGTAAGTCTTAGCAATCTTGAACCTTGCTACTGCAAACACCTCACTATATAGTCCATTTCATATATGTACTTACAGACTACTTAAATCTTACAAAGACTGTGGGAAAGGGATAAGATTTTGTTGCACATACTTTTCTCACACTCCTCAGAACTTCTATTGTTTATTTTCCCCTTCTCAAGTAGATAAATAAAAAAATTCCTCTTGCCAGCAAAGAATTGATAAACTACTGAAGATTTCAAAACTCCAGCAGATTCCCATAGTGGTACATTGCTTTGTGCTTTCAACTTTAAACTCTTAGTTGCAGATATTTAGTGCTGAGCTATTTGAGGTTAGCTACACTACACATTTCTTGTGAGGTGAACAGACTCTCATAGACAGTGAAAATGTGCATTATTAACAGAGAGTCTTGGTATTGTTTGTGATGCTATATGCAAGTGCACCTGCGTTAGCTTCACTCTTTTAATAGCTGTATTCTTGCCATTTTAGTTAAAACTGAGTCTACATTTTGTTGTAAATGTCTATATTCATGGATTCCAATTGTCTTTGTCTAATCTATAGATACATACCTACACATATATGAGAGAGATTTCTTTTTAAAATCAGTTTTATTTTCAATTGTGAGAGTGAAATTTCCCTCTCTAGGCACTTCTACCTGAAAACAGAAGTTTGTTTAAAAGCAAGACAACAACAAAAGTCAGCAATTGATAAAATTAAATGGGAGACAAGGAAAACTGTTGAAAGCCAGAATCTTAAGTCACACATCAGCACCTGTGGGCCTTCAACAACACAGCACAATATGGCATTCAATCAAAATGAACGTTATTTAAGCAACAGTGATTGAGCATAAAGTATTTCAGGGATTAATGACAGACTGAAAGAAACTGCTAGCTTGCAGCAATCAAGAGAACTCATCTGGCTATTAATTGCCACGAATACCTGCAATGGAGTCTTCATTGCTATTATAATGTGAAGTTGATGGAGAAAACGGTATAGATTCTTTTCGTGTAACAAACATTCATTTGCTTCAGTGTTTTTTTCATTGTTTGTTTCCATTTTTTTCAGTGTTTGCTCCTTTCACCTAAATATGTTTCCAAAAATAGAAAGGAGGAAGGAAATTATCCAAAATTATCTAAAAGGGCTCGTATAAAGCACTGCTTTTGCTGCTGCCTAGAAGAAACATGTCAGTTACACGCATCAGTAACTGAACCAAAACCAGCATAAAACCAACAAGAATTCAGCAATGGTAATACCAGACAAAGGACAGCAAATAAAAAAAGTAAAGGTTCATAAAAATATTTGTATATCAACTTGCCTGGCACTCCAAAGAGAGTTTTTCTGGACAAGTAACGTCGTTTTACATCCATTTTGGTACTCTGAAAATGAAGTTTGATATGAACACACATAGTCTGCTTGTCCTTCCATTTATGCTCTTTTTACATCAGTGCACTTGCACTGACTTAAATGGAATTACATCCTGGTGAAATATGAAATTAAACTGTCTTTAATGTTAATTAGTATAACATTAACTTCCAGAAGGCTATTACCTGAAGTTTAGAATGAACTGTTGCTTGAATGTATGACTGCAGTGAATTGTAATACTTTGTCATGAAAGTTATGTAAGGAAAAACACAGAATACGAGTACGCAGCACTGAGTACTGAGATCCTAGAAGTGGAGTATGTGACAGACCATTTCTAAGTAGTAGAATTGGCAACCAGTGTGCAATCCAGTTTCAGCAAGCACACAAGCCAATAAGCTAAGTTATGATCTTGTATTCTTTACAAAGCAAATCAAAGAGAAGAGAAATCACATTTGTTAGTTTAACAGACCTTGGAAAGCTCTGACTTCCACAGTGCTGCCTGATTCTGTGTTATCATGTGAATATCCTTTTATATGCCACTAACAAAGTAATCTCTCTAAATTCCTTTCCAATTAATGCTTAACCATGCTGATTTGCATGCACATAGAAAAGGAAATGAGAAACTTTTAAACGAAAAATCTATATTCTTAGAATTTGATATTCATGCACATTTTTATGCATGGAATTCCCATTAAGATTACTGGAAGAATTACCTACAAATCTTTCATCCTGGAAGAGTGATTAAATTCCCAATGTTTTATGAGAAATAAGAAAACTGTATCTTGCTTTTCAATTGTCAGTTAATGCTAATGAGAGGCATGTGCAATACACTCCTGTATGTTTAAATTGACTGCAAGGTTTGTATGAAGCTGGTTTGAAAGCTAGAGTTGGGTAAGAATCCAGGAATTATTAATGTCTCAGAGGAAATACTTTTTGGTTTGACTTCTGCTTCACCTGCTGAATAATTTTTACATTTTATTTTTCTGCAGAAAAAGCACCTTTAATAAGAATGTGAATACACATTAATGTGTATAAAGTAGATTAATTGCACGAGTATCAACTAAAATTAGTATCACGTTTCCTAAATAAAATGTAACCATTTGGATAACAAGGCTACTCTTCAATTTAAGGAGTTACACCTTCTGTTAGAACTATCAGTTAATCTGAATATGGTCTCAGTTGCATAAGTGTGATGTAGCAAAAATTCCCATTCCTATTGAAATTAAAATACTTTGCAACTTCAACCCACCCAACTGCAAAATGTCCCAGTACCTTGCTTCATTTTCTGTTTCTAGGGTAGCAGCAAAGAATGATTTATTTCAAGTTTCATCAGTGCTCTCTAACTTGTGGCAAACATTTGGTGCCTCATTTTGCCAGATACATTGTACCAGAGGACTTGAATTAATAGAGGCATCTTAGTCTGGTGGTGAAGAAAAGCTCAAAGAAAGATCTGCTTATTTAGTCTGAGCTGCTATACAGTAATATACTGTGCACTATACACGGCGCAGCTGCTTAAATCTATATGGTGAATTCAAGCAAGTGTAGAAGGAATAAAACCGGAAGAATACTGAGAAACAGTTACTGAGACTACAGTTCTGGAACATGAATGGCTGTATTTTTTTTTCTGGGAGAATTAGAAGAATCTATGTTGTTTGCTGCATGTTCTTCTGTTCATATTATTTTTAAGTTTTCAGTCCTGTGGAGTCACTGTAAACATTTCTTTAGGAACTACAAAAAACAATAAATGAGGAGGAAAGAAATATTTCTAAAATTTTCTTTTTTTTTTTTTTTTAGACAAATCTATAACCTGTATTTTATTTTTAAATAATTTTAATTATTTTTATTTATTTATTTCTGATAGTAATGACTCTCCGCATAGCAAATATTCTCTCTGACATAAATAATACTGGAGTTAAATAAGACATTTGGAAATGAAACTTGTTTGATGTTTAGAATTTATATTATAGAGAATTGAAAAGTTCTCATCAAGATTGATTGCTGAAGGTGATGTACAAACATATATATGTGATTCTGGCCTGAAGAATCTAGGAATATAAAGTGAGTGTAATGAATAATTTTATTCCTGGATAACAGGTAGGAAGTGAAAATAGATATGTGCTTTCTGTGCTTTTTCTTGTCCTGACATGAAAAGAATTACTATGAGTTTCATTATTCTGCATTATTACATCCTTAGCAATTTGGAAAGGAAAAAAAAATATCAGAAAAAAAATAATCTGGAAGATGATATTACATTTTAGTGCAAAATTTGCCCTTTCTACCTATAGATATCTCCAAGTCCAAAGAAAATATTGGCAAAACAGGACTTGGGTTTTACTGCTACTTTCACATTGGCAATACACAAGTCAGAAATTGCCTGAAACCTGCCCAATAGATTCACAGAAATTTTTAGAAAATGTGTGAATTTACGTTCCACCTCGTAGTACCAGTGATTCAGCACACTATTTTTGTGGGTAAAGGATGAGGCACTTGCAGTGCAGTCATTTTTATGCAGAGTGATCCTATTTTTTGACATATGGTGATAATTTGAACTAATGCCTTGTGAAAGGGCATTTTCTTTTATGAACTTGTTAAATGTGTTTGTTACTTTCATATCAAAGGGGTTGCTCTGATTTATAAGTCCTAAGCACACGTGCCAGACATAAGGCAGGGTGAGTGTACCTGTGTGAATACTGAAATGTTTCTGGTAAAGAGATCATGAAGGAATGTGCCATCAATTGCAGTTGCCAGCTGACTGATAACACTACCTTTTTGCTATTATTTTTATAAATTTAAGCTAGTTTTCATTAAATATCATGCTTCAGATATCACATATTTTTCATAAATTTTAAAGGCACAGGGATTCAAATATTTTGCTACTTTTGCATTCTTTGTGCTATATTCAGCCTTGATGTATTTTTGAAATTGTTTGGCAAAATATTTTACGTACAGTTGTTACTGATTCTTTTCCATTCAGACAAACTACAGACTGTGCACAGAAGAGAACCTTCTGATACATAAAAAGCTATATAGTTCTTTCCAGAATTCAGATTCCTAGTATAGCTTCTTTTATATTATTGTTCAGATCCAACTGGATATTGTAGGTAACAATAACATCTAGGGGCACTTTTGTCTGTTACTCTTACGTGACACGTTAGTAGACCTGATTAAATTAATTCTGAATTGCCCTGGCAAGTGGACATCTAGGAGTGTCGTCAAGAATTCTAGGTACTTGTTGGCAGAGTAAAAGAGTGTGATCATTACAAACATCTTTATTTTTACCTTTTCAATTAATGCCTAATACCTCCTGCTTGCATTTTCTTGACTTCCTAATTACCTTTAGTTTTGTTTCACCTATAAATGAGGGATCGAGCCATTAAGTTTACAGCAAAAAAGCACTCCAGATTAAAAAGGAAAGAAGAAAAGAGAAAACGTAATTGGTATAAAAGTTGTATAAATGAAGTTTCTTATTATTTTTCTTTAAATAATGAATTATTCAGTATTTTGGTGTTAATAATTTAACAGAACCCAAAGTAAGATATCAGCAGGACATATGTGGGATGGGTGGTAGTTCAAGTTTGATCTAAAAGGCTTGCCTTTGTATTGAAGTTCGGTTGAAGCTTTGATCTATTTATAATGAGTATTCTAAGGGTTTACTAATTATTTTAAACCTGAAGAGAATCTCATAGTCCATTTTTCAGTTGGAAAGGAACCAAAAATAAACCTTGCTGGAAGGTAAAGGCAGAAAGTCATAAAGTTCAGGCGTGTTTTTTAAAGTTAAAGCACAACCACCTACTGGCTATAATTTCTGATAAGTTTTGGGGAAAAATGTATTTTCTGTCTCCTTTTTTCATTCTGTAGCACAAGGAATTTTTCGGAGGTATTTCTAACTTCTCACTAGAGATATGGCATCCTTTATATATTCCATCCATTTAAAAAGTTTGTAGCCACAAAGTTGAAATGCATTTAAAATCTTTTTGTTTTGTTTTCTTTGGAATTATATTTGGACAAATCGTGTATCAATTTCAGTTATCTACCACATTTAATCTTCTAACAAACTAAATTAACTAACATTTATGAGAAATTGTGGGATGGTAATCCATTTATCAAGGGAAACTATAAAATGTTCATGACTACACAAATACAACTTTAAAAATAAATCTGAATTTATCACTACTTAGAACATTGCTCATGATTTGAGAGATTTTTTTTTTGGAAACCAGATACTTGTGCCTGATCCATATTTAATTCCATCTTTAAAGGCGATATACTTATTCCACTTTGTTACAGTTTCTTTGTACAATGATTTTGTCATTCCTCAATGGGAAAACTTTAAGTTTTTCAGATACACAGAACACAAATATGATTTCCTAAGATTATCATTATGGAACAGCAGTGACAGTAATCAGCTGGACATAACAGAGTCCTCTAGCTGTATGTCTGCAAGCCCTGCAGCATTTAAGCTGCACAGCCATAACAGCTGGAAATTTTCATTGTTTTTGAGGGTTCATATAAATATTCCTCAAAGAACTAGTAATAAGGCTAGGGAATTGATATATATTTGCATCAGAGAAAGCAGAAATTCATATAAAACAGTTCTGTGAATTCTGGCTTTGAATCAGTCATTTTTAAATCTGGAAGATGTGGAAAGTATTTGTTTTATGCAGCCATTAACTTACTTGATGGTGAGGATGAGTACTTTCTCTCAATGAAAACACATACTGTCGTAACGGAACTGAAAGATTGTTCCTGAACGTAAAATGGTGTGCTTCACTATGGTATTAAGTGCTATTTATGTCATGTGAGATTTTTTTTTTTTCCATTTGCTAGGAAATTTTCCAGTTTTCAAGGGGTGCTGAATAGTTTAATGAATCTGTAATACATACAGAATACTTCCTTTTTTTCCCTTGAATCAGTATTTGGCATTAAGGTGAACCTCTTTTCATGGTTCAAATCATTTTCATTAGCAGAAAGGAAAAACATGCCCAACAAGCCTGGTACTGTGAAGAATTATTTAAAATAGTTCTGAAGAACAATTTTTTTCCTTTTCAATTATGCAAAATGCTCATCAAGTTTTTGTCTTTGGTAATCTTTGGCTGATATTAAAAAATTGACACAGACTTCTTGACCTGACACAAATGTAATAGCTGTGAAGGGGTTTTTTATATCTTTACCCTGGCACAAGATTAAAGAAATGAAAGTACTGCATTCCACAAATTGAGCTCATACTTACACCTGTTTCTTATCCTCGTGATTAAATTTGTATAGAATCATAGAATAATTCACGTAGGAAGGAACCTTGGGAGTTTCTAGTCCAATCTCCTCCTGCTCAGAGCAATGTCAGCACTGAATTCAGATCTGGTTGCTTTAGGCTTTGTCCAGTCAAGTCTTAACCTTCACAGAGAGAGATTCCACAACCTCTCTGGGCAACCTGCTCCAATGCTTAATTATCCCAAGAGCTTTTTTTTGGTCATAATATCCAGTCAGAACCTTCCGCATTTCAGTTTATGAGCCTGGCTCTTGTTCTCTCACTGTGCACCTCAGTAAAGGGCCTGGTATCATCCTCGTGGGATTTTTTACATGCCGGTAGTTCCTTTCCTCCTTGAACCTTGTGTCTTTAGGCACAAAGACCTTTTCCCTAAAGATGGAGGCAGAGAGGCAAAGTTTTTATTTCTGTCTTCACTTTCATGTCCTGTGTATGTCCTTTTTGTACTGGAGCTCAGTCATGAGCTCCCTGTGACACCAAGCAGGTCTCCTGGTATGTCTGCTTATTTTCCTGGGTTATCAGAATGGAGCGTTCTGCTTGCAGAAGGTTGCCCTTAAAGGTCTGCCAGCTCTCTTGAGCTCCTTTTCCTTTCAGAGCTGCCTCACACAGGATCTCACCCACCCTAAAGAAATCCCTGCCTAAACTGAAGTCTGTCCTCTTAAAGTCCAGGGTCTGTACTCTGCTACTTGCCTTCCTTTGTCCCCTCAGGATCTTGACTGAATATCACTTCTAGACTGCTATAACACATCAAATAATATACAGGGATCTCTTCATTAACATACTTGTGCAACTAGACACATTTTACCATATTCAGTGAGGTGTAGCTATCTTCTGGTAATTAATTACTGATTGATCATTTAAGAATTTGTCACTGGGACCTAGATGGAATAGATAATGAGGCTGCTTGTTACAAATTCAAACAAATCTAGATCTAAGTGGAAAGTATACAAAAAAGAATATTAGAATTAGACCTAACCAATCACTTAATTAGCTGTACCAAGGAAAAAGCTGATAACAAAAAAGATCATAAATTGTTCACTCACGGAATTTCACTTCCAAGGTGCTGTGTTTTAAAGCCATGTAACACATATACTGAGTCCATGAGTAATCACTACAGCAAGTAGAGTTACTTATTGTCATCAAAGTTAACATACAGGGGACAACATTTGTAATGCCATAATATTAGAGACAATTTATGCCTTTTATACAACATATATTTGCTATGCAAATATTTTGGACTGGTACAAGATCAGAAATAAATACTGTAACAGGGAATCTCTCACAGTGTCAAAATTAACATTGACTCCAGTCGAACCAGGGCGATGGAAGTCTTGTCCAAGTCAATGGAAGGTCAATACAAATCAAAATAATACAGTACATGGCTGTACTATTCTTTAAAATTAATTGTATCTCTATGCCATTGGCTTTATTGGGATTATACTGAGGTAGGCTTTGGTTTGGTTTATTTAAAATATATTTGTATAAAACCCAGGATGAATATTGGAAGAAGGGGGATGATATTTTTCTCTAACAGGAAAAATGTTTATTTTCTTTCATTCAGTTTTTCCATCCTTTCTGTTTTATTCAAGTCAGTGGAAGAGGAGATTTTTAAAGCTCATAGCATCCTGTCTGAATGACATGCAACCGGAAACCATATATGATAAACCACAGTGCTGAGTAGTCATAGTTTATTGTGTAAAAAGCATACTTAATTCTAATTTATTGTGATTAACTCTGGAACTTACGGATGAATCAAGACATGCAGTAGTAATCTACTAGCTAAGTAATATAAAATAAAACTGAGTTTTTTCTTCTCTGCTCCTTATTTTGCCAACATAGTTGACATGTAGAAAGGGACACATGGCTTGTAGCTTGTACACATTTTCTTTGGGGTTGTGGTAATTTGAGTCTGAACAATGATTCAATACATCATATATAGAAGATACCAGTAGCTAGGACATACGCAAAAGCCTTATTCAAAACATATTTAGCTGTTCTAAATGTTTGAATGTGATCTTTTAAGCCACAGCTGTATCTGTTATCATATGGTGTGTTCTAGTACAACAGCAATTTTCCATAGTTATATATGAAAAATATTTCAATCTTTATTATTTGTCTCAGTACAAGAACACATTCAATTACATTAAATAAATAAATAAATTATATTTTCCTACCATGGCTTAAATATATCTTGGCAATACAGAATACATTCAGACAGCTTTTTTTGTTGATGAGCACAAGACTTCATGCGTTCATTTAGAGAGCACGGGAATATTCTCTGTTTATAAGAATAAAACCTTTTAAAACTTTAAAAGCAGGAAATTCAGAAAGAACTGAGGTTTATTTCTCATTATTTAACATAAATAAAAATATTTATGTGTAACAACAAAATAAAAAAAAAAGAAAAAAAAGAAAAGAGACACGCTTACATACCGGCAAGGACTGAAAGTGTAAGCAATGTATACAAATAGCTTTCAAAAACCCAGGCTGCTTTCTCTCAGTATTTACCATGTTTAAGCTCCCTGAAGACTGCCATAATTAGTTTTCTCCCTTACAAGTAATTATGAGCACCTGTAATTTAAAAAAATATTTGTGTCTGAGGTATGATCCCTTGGGTATTTTTTTTTAGAACCTTCCTCATTTGCTCTTAGAAGTTCTTTTCCACTAACTTCTACTCTTGGGATACTTTAAATGGAATGAAGTGTTCCTCTTCAATTACTTTTAAAACTAGATGAGACCTGAAACAACACTGACAATGTTTTTCCTCCCCATGATCACTTTGGAGTGAATGTCATAGGTTCGGGATAGCTGATTACTACCCAATTAGACAGGGAGATAAGTGAGATCTATATAGGGTATAGTCAGGCCAAGAGTAGCCTTGAAAGAGTTTCACATTTAAGTCCTCTGAAAATTTCATAGGAGATGGCAACAATGTATAGTCTGTTTTAATTGCTCTACATAGTTCATTCCATGATGGCCGCGTATTTTAAAATAATTATAATGTAATGAGAAATGTCGCAAGATTGCTGCACAGAAACTGCCTTGTTGCAGACCCTTGGATCAGACCCTTGTGATACATGATATCTAACTGATGTCTTGATGTCCTACTATAGGAACAGGATGGTGGTTCCTTTCAAAACTCTGTCCTGGGGGTAGCTCTTAGTAGCTATTCAGTGACATAGATATGGATTTTACAAGTAGCTGGATCTTAAGGAATATTTTTATTAAGGGATGGTAAGTCAACACTCCATATTTTCTCACTGTTCTGTTCCACCCTTTCTCAAAATAGATTGTGTATCACTCTTTGGGAATTAAGAAACACCACAAATCAGAAGATACTTTAGACACAGAAAACGCGAGCATTATGTTCCTCTTCCTTCTGCTTGGATGTGTAGCAGGTCAAACTCAACAGAAATAAATCTTCCATACCTGAATGTTGGCATTAGCTTTAAGCCAAAAGATTTCCTCAGAAAGAATTATTTAATAGTAATTTTGTTTAATGCGAGAAACAGACAGCATAAGCCATGAAGTCTACAAAGAATTGCCCATTAATTTGACAAACCTAAACCACCGACTATCTGAGAAAAGAATCTGTTTCAGTTTTTATTCTAACACTGTACTGATCTTAGCATTCATTTTGGTACAGTAGACCAGTGATTAAATTTTCTGTGTTTTCTTTTTCATAAGATATTTTGCAATTTCTCCATGCACTGAATCACCAATACAATCTGATGGAACTAATTCTCCATATAAGTAAATTCTCAGTGACAGATAAAAATCACTGAAACTGATTTGGCTTAAAAAGGCTTTGGTTTAAGGGTTGTCAGATACAGTACATACCCCTAAATTCACATGAGGGTTAGTAAGTGACCTTAGAGGATAAAGATGTGTAGCCTTAAGACTTGAAAGCTGCAGGTAACATAGAAAGCACAGGACCTATAAAGTCTTCCCAGTCTCTGGACAAAGTGTCCATCATGCGAATTTTCTCAGTTTATGCTGATAAGGAATTCAGACCTTTCCGCTTTTGTATCCTCCTTTTGTAGAAAGAAATGCCAATTGCACAAGCTTAAAGGAGACACATGGTGGCCCAATCTTCAGTCAGGCTGACTGGAAGATCAGGAGTCAACAGCTCCTCTTGTACAGCTGAGAAAAAAAACCTAACTGCCTAACTGGCTCTAATTTTCAGTTTCTTCCCCCCTTTAATCCCTGTTAAAGATAATGGAGATGCTATATTCTTGGAGGGCAAAACCATCCACTGCTTTTAAGTTATAGCAGTTTCAGAATTTCTCTGCCTTCTATAACACATTAATACCAAACTAAGAAAAGGTTAATTAATACCAAACCAAGAATTACAGTATGCTTCAGAATGCCCTTCCTCTATCCTGTCATGCAAATACTTTACAAGAACAGGAATGGTATAAAGCTATTTATATCAGCCCTATGCTTGGCTCAGAAATTACCTATAGAAGAAGGTCTTTTCAAGGAGCAGTGCCCACTCCCTTTAAGGCCCCTTTATGTTTTCAGGGAATCAGCTCTACCTGGTTACATTTGACCTTGTTAAAAAGACTGCATTCAAACAAAGGGGAACTAATCTAGATTTCTCAACAAGAATAAAAATCAAAGCAATCACTGGCTTTTCAAAACCTGCAGTGGTCTTGGCTGGATATGCTTACCTTGTGATTGTATTTTCCCAAGAGCCTTTCTCCCAAAGAAGAGGTTGGGATGCTATTGTAATGCCAAATCTGACTCACTGTTACAGTTGCTATTAAAAGTTAGCAGCTGTAATTAGGGGAGAATTTTGAAGCTGCAGTGTTGTATTGTCAGTTGTAACAGCTTTTAATTATCTTATATTTTTCTTTAAAGTGATCAGCTTTGCAGAAGTTGAATGTGCTTTTATCATTTTTACTCTGGAAATGAGCTGACACATTTAATATAATTTAGATAGAAATACTGTTACTGCAGAAAACAATTGGAATCTGTGAACTTTTTAAAGGATTTTGAACACAGGAGACTGCCATAGTGCTTAGAGGGATTTTGCCATCATCCAATTAAAATAGTCCTCCATTCTCTCTAATACCATTCTATCTGGTCTTAAAATGCGTAAGACTAATTACATTAGCCCACAGAGGCTTGCATGGCTAATACTATTGGCCATTTCCTCAAATAGAAGAATTATAAATGATTAACCACTTTGCAAATGATACCAGTGTTTCTACTGCAGGACTAGATTTGATACATAGATATGCTGTCATTTTTACACTCTGCTTGCAGCAGTGTATGGTACTCAAGCTTAGAATAGATGCCAATGTTGAAATTGCAATGGCCAATTCCATTGTCCCTCCAGCCTACTTCAGTCCATCAGGAAACCAAAATCTTTTGTTGCTATTTCTAATCTGGTCTTATGCTGAGGATAGAAAGAATAAAGACAGAGCCTTATAGATTAGCCTTATAATAGGCCAAGCCTTGTTATGCATGACTTCACTCCCTTGAAGTCCCTCCACTCGTATCAGAAAAAAAAATTAGTTTTCCAGGGAAGGACCCTGGTTCTTAAGGACCTCAAAGAATGCAGCTGGTGTAGGATCTACTTGTGAAAAAGAGTCTGGGTTAGCAGACTATCCTGTGGCATGTAGCAGTCTAGAAGGCGAGATACAGCTAAAGAAATACTGTACAGTATTGTCATTTTTGGCAGGCAGCATCCTTGTCAATATGCATGAACACTCAGAGGAATGAGAGAACCTGTCACCCCAGGGATGTTACACACTGATGACAACAACCAGTCACAGGTCCTCTACTCTAACATGTAGTTAGATTAAGTTCTTTTACAGTTGTCACTCTGAAAGAAGGAAAACTGCTAGGCAGCAAAGGACAAGCAGCATTGGTAGTACAGCCATTATTGATGTTTTCACTTTTTGGGTCCTGCTTCATAATTGATTCCTCAAGACTGGAAAAAGTGAAAATTCTGTCAGCTTCAGGAGCCCCAGCAAACCTGAAAATTAATCCTTATATTATGATATTGTCCACTGTATCCCCATTAGAGACCAACTTAGCCCATGATTCTTAGCTCTGGGAATGCTATCTCACCCCAACATGTTGGTATTAGATTGTACTGTTTTGATAAATTTTAATTTCATATATTGTAACATTCATATCCAACTAAAAATCCATCATGGGAGAGATACATGGTCATGTCATGATCTGGTTCATGTACTCTGTTTTTAATTATCCCAGACGTTACTGGCTCTATCATACAGCCCCAGATTCTTTGGGGCACGGGCTAAATAATGGTTCAATTTTTTTTTTTTTTTTTTTTTTTTTTTTTTTTTAAAGTTTGAGTGGGGATGATGCCTTTCAAATCACAAAAGCAGAAGTAATCAGTCAAGCAGGTATGGATGGGCATCCTTTATCCTTCCAATACATGACTAGTATATATCAAGAGATGGGTAATAAGAATATAATGTTTCAGAAAGAATAATTCCTTCTCCCTGTGAAACTCCAAAAAGCTCACAAAATGCTGCAGGTGAATTTTATTGTTGTGAATCTAAATTTTAGATTTGAAATTCGGCAAATGGGAGCTTTCATTTACCACAGAAGGAAAGATTCTTTTCTTTCAAACACATTCAGAATTTACTTCCTGTTCTAGGCAGGTCTAACACCTTGGAGTGTTTTGGGGTGTTTTTTGTAAATATAAATGCCAATCAAAGTAAATCTCGTCAGTAGTAAATGCGGTGCAATCTAAATGGTGTTAGATAGTATTGGACACATATGGTCATAGCCACCTACAGTATCTTCAGTATCTCGGGGAAAGAAAATCTCTAACTACTCCCTTGAGGTAGATTTGTAAGTGGTGGACATGTTCTCTTGAACTTTGCTTTAATGCTCCAAAGAAGTTTATTTCACTGATTGCTTTTCATTATTTCTTTTCCATATAAGCAGTGTATATATACACACATCTATATACACACACAAGTCCTACAAAAGTTTACAAACTGAACCAGAAGATTGAGGGTATTATGCCTTCCAGAGTAAATAGGTTTTTGAAAAAAATATTTAACTTGGATTTTAAAAGCACTGGATGACATATCCAGCACTGGATATATATTTCCTGATGCTGTGGGAACCTAAGTTCCACTGAGGTTGAGGAGGACTAAAGCATTGGTTCTGACTAAACCATTTGTGATCTGACTTATTTTCATGAAGACATGTCAAATTAGGATATTTGAAAATTAGTCTGTAGAATCTGCGTAAAAAAATATTTTCAGTATCTCCTGATAACTTTGAACATAGCCTTTCCACAGGCTCACTATTCCAAGGAAAGCACTAAAGGTAATCTAAAATTGAGTAAAGAAAGAAGTAGTCTTTTTTACTTTGAGGCACTCAATAGTGGTTCTTGAGATTATTGAATTTTCATTCCAGTATACAGGAAAGCAGTATATTGCCCAGATGAAACAGAAAGCTTAATAGGCACTGTATCTCTTGATGTTTATGGAAACTTTGCCAACAATCTTAAAAGAAGCTGAATTGGACTCTAAAATACTGACACAAATGAAATTAGGAAGAAATACCCCTTGCAACAGTACTGCTAGATATGTCATTCACACTATTAAAATACTACATTATTCATCATTTTATTAGATTAAATTAGAAATTACATGTGTCCAAGAATAATGGGAAATCTTACTTGTAGAAAAAGACTGGCATTTATTTTTTCAGCAATGGATTGAAATAATTGAAAACTTACAAGTAGCTTGATTACTTACAAAATTAGTTTTTAAAGAAAATAAATCTATCTTTCTTAACAAGAAAAAGGTGCGTATCTATTCCATATTTAAAATTTTTACAGGAAACTGTCACAATCCTGCTCTAGGGTGGTGGTGGGGGAAACCTAGTTCTCTATTCTTTTTGCAGAGTTGTAACATGGCAACATGATTTTGATATCCAGTTGACTAAGTGTACTGTTAATTCTTGCAGAACACTTAAGGTCATTATAGAGTACTTGTTATCGTTAGGCACTAGGTGGCCTGCTTGCTAAAACATAGTAATAAAGACTTACATAAAGACAATATGAAGAAGCACCGAGTGAAAAATAAGTAAATAAAAATGCAGCTTTAATTTCTAAAAGAGGATGATGTATTTAAACTATGTGATGCAAAGTAACATATGCATGGAAATCTGCAGATAGTACAACCTACCTAAATCCAACTTAGCACACAATTATTTTGTTCTTGTCTTGCAGACAATATTTAGTTCCTCTCTGTATGTTTGCTTAAGGAAGACCAGTAACTCATTCATATTTAAGAGTGAAAACATTCTTCTCTTACCCAGCAATGTCTTAACAGTGCTGGCATAAAAAACTATCTTGCTATATGTGTGTCTTTTTTCCTTCCCACTGCCATAAAAGATCAAAGTTTCCTACTGAAAGGCGGGATACTAACCTGTATATTCTCTAAATCATAAGCTCTTAGTTCTCTTGAGGGAAGTTAAAAACTGCCAAGTACAATGTAGTAGTAGCATTTGTTTTAGAAACCTAATGGATTATTGTATTACACTCAGAAACATGAAAAGGGTCAGTAGTATTTATCGTTTCTAAGGAGCAAATGTAACAGCTAATGTTTTGGGATTTAGTTGTACACATACACTCAGTCTGATCTCAGATGGCAATCTACAGAAAACAATTAAGAAGAGTAGGCAAAGCAACACCTTGATGTTTTTTTTTCGTTTTGGTTTGTTTTTTAGTAACTGAAGATGAAGACCAGACATGACCTGTGTTCTTTGTTCTAGTCCTGTGCTAGAACAAACCATGATAAACTACATTTTTCAGTAATTTTTATGTTTTCATTTGTTGGTCTGTGACTCTTGTTAGTGTCAGTAGAAGGAGATACGTGGTGACTTAAAGTGGTGTTCAGTTTCAGCTTTTGGACACTGATTTAAAAACAAAAAGTATCAATTTTATTTATTTAAAATGTAACAAAATAATCAATTCAATAGCAAGCCTTCATTAAAAATAGTTTTACTGTTCAATTGAATGGCTAAATAATTAACCACAGATTTATTTCAATATGATTATTCACCTCCTTAATTTCAGGTCAAATGCAAGACTAATGAGATGGCTGAAATGCTAATGATTATTTTATCTATCATTGATAGAATTCTAAAATATTAGCAGTCAAGGAGAGTGCAAAGCTTTTACTGTTCTGCAGAGACCATGTGAGAAGCATGTATTTGAACCAAGGAACGGAACATAATCTGCATTCCAGGCAACACTATTTTGGTCATCAGCTTGGAAATTCATCTTGCAGATATTTTCAACTGAATTCCCCTAATGTCTCTGTTATAAAACAAATAAATGAACAAAACCCAGAAAGCTCCATTGCACTGATTTCTAATTGTATAAGAAAGGGCATTGTGTGGCTAGCGCAATTACTTGTTTTGTTTTGTCCTGAAATCGTATGAATTTAAACAATGGATTTACATGACTGATTGTATTTTTCTAGGACAGAAAAGATATTTCAACATGATATTTGTGTGCTGTAATCTGAGTAAGAGTAGAACACACCAGCAAATATATGGCAGAATATAGTGTGTTCCATGAAAACATCTAATTATTTTTTTTTTCCCTACAAGAAAACATTGCATCCCAATAGAAGAGGAATGACAAGAACTTGTATTTTTGTGATTTGATCAAATGTGTATGCCTCCATATTCCAGCCAAGTCTGAGCATGAATCTCTTGAATTGATTTTAGAGAAATCAGACTTGGCAATATCCCTCAGGTTACACAGTACGATTCTCCCATTTAAAACAGTGCAGCATCCATCCACCCTATGCACTGAGGAATAATATGCCTCCTCAAACTCTGTCAAAAAAAGAAAAAAATCTGTGATACGTGGCACACAATAAAAAAAAATAAAAAATCCCATCACTAATGCTGGTAGTAGCAGTAGTGAATGAACTCCTGATGATATAGCCGCTTCAACTGACTCATAGAGAAACATCACTGTGAGACATTAGACTGCCTCTAGGAATTCATCATCTCTGGATATTGGAATATAGGTGTAATGTACTGCGTCACATAAAATACAGGGGAATTTTATTAGGCAAATAGACCTGCAAACTTAAGACACCATATCACACTCTTTTTATATAGTGGCATGTTTGAAAAAATTCAAAATATCTCCTAATACTTTACAGTATACATGGGACTAACATCATTAAGTTCCAGGAAAGTATTCCAGTAATCCTGTTAAAACTTCCGATGTTTTGTTCCTAATGATTATGTCACAACAGAAATTGTGGCTACTTTTCAATATCACAATGCTTTAATACTTCCAGTCCCTATACCAGAATAGATAATTTTCTTTGGGAAATTTGATCTAGTGCACTTAATACATATCACATATAATGCAACACTGGAATTCTGATAGTGCACTTAATACATATCACATATAATGCAACACTGGAATTCTGATAGATTTTAGTAACAAGGACACCAAGTTTTCTTTACTAAACGCTCAGGGTTTGAATTTTTTAAGTTCTGAGCATCTATTTTACTGGAAATCATTAGGAGTTCTGACCGACAGTTACATTGTCAGAGGTTAAAGATTTGAAACGTTATTATTTTCTCTATTAATTTAATCACAAATCAATATTTCTACTTCTTATACCAATAATTGATGGAACAGTTAAAATCTTAATCCCTGTTGTTCTTCTATCTTGTGATGCAACATACAATTACGTCCTTGTGTCACTTGCAGTGATCTTGCTTAAGTCATTCAAAACAACTTCTACATTTAAAGAAAAACATCCATTTTCTTGGTAGGTCTTAGATTTGGAGGCATAATTAGCTCATGTAAAGCAACAGTCTATCTGATGTGTTTTCATGACATTTCTATTACAACCCTAATACAAACATCTAATTTTCAGAAATAACCAAAAAGCCTTTGGTCATTTCTAGTTGACTGAAACAGGCAAAGTCACCAAAATGTGAAGCATGATAAAACTTACAAATGATACAGTATTTAATACAGTCCCATGTTATTCAAAGATTCTCTGTGTTGTGATTACTTCAGCTAATAGGCTGGTATGTGTTTTGTGGTATTTTTTGGTACTCTTTTCTGTCTTTCTTACATTTAAATAATAAGCTGTTATCAAGTGGTGAAGTCACTCCATTTATATGCAAAATTAGTTTTTTCACTTGGGTTTGTGGAGTAGGGACATGACTTTTATACAAAACAGAGGAAGAAGAATATACATCTATTTGAAACGTTAATCTAATCATTGTTCACATTATTCCTTTAAGATTTTTCCTCATTTAATTCCTACTTTCAAGAACTAATATTCTATTTTCTTCAAAAATGTTCTGTGCACTGTACCAGTAATGATAAAATGCATCATGGGCCCATGATATTGTGTAAGAAAATGCGCTTCAATATGATTTTTAAAAGCTTTTTCATGAATATCAGTGTCCTACAGGACTCTGATACACAGATGTACACAGTTCTCATTATTAATGTAGTTATGACTTCCCCCTCCTATTAAAAACCTTTTGAAGCTGTTCATCCTCTTGCACTATGTCAGAAGAAGGAGAATGGATGGGAAATAATATCCCAAAGTTTTCTGTTCTACATTACAAGCCTGAGTCTATCTAGCCACATCACTTGTGTCTGGACATCATTGACAGTAGGCTGACACACCAAGTCAATGGACACGCAGATTTCTAGCTAGAAATATTTTGTCCACATTACAAACCCCCTTTTATTTCATCCTAATTGTTGGCAGGTTTCAGTGAGGAGGCAGTGAAGAAATGCAAACGACACATTTTCCATTATTTGAGTACAGTCTATGAAGGAGCTATAGTATCTTCATAAAGTTTATGGATCTAGGCAAAACTTTAAAAATCAAATTTTCTGAGATTCTGCTAAACATCAGCTTTACCATGGCAGGCTTCAGTCAAAAGCATAGCTTGTTTTGATCCACCCTAACATATGTAATAAAATCTAAAATTAAGTATTCAATGCTGACACATAACAGTCTATACAAATATTTAATAAAGTTGTGTTGTTGAGATACGTAGGCTCTCCCACTTTACCCTTAACTTAAGGCATTCAATTTCCAGAACTATAGTTCCAGCAAATTTTGTAAACCCTACAGAAGATGCCATGGATTTCAGTGGGCTTTGAATCAATTTAATATAAAATTGTTGACCAGATCCTCCACTTTTTAAACCATATTTACTATACAGGTAAAACAAAATTTAAAGTACTGAATCAAGCCCTGCACATCAAACTGCTGTAACACATTTTAAAGTATCCCTATAATTCTGTTTTCTCCAATTCTGTGACTCTTTTTACTGAGTATTTTTTGTACAAGTAGTCCAACTGACTTTTGGCAGCTGCTTTCTCCCGAGTTTAAACAGCTATGCTCCATCATTTCCACTGGATAATTTAGTTTTCAATCCCCTTTCCAGAATCACTTTAGTGTAGTGCTCCTGGCACAGAATTTCAGTGCTTTGCGAAGCAATCCATGTGTTTGCAATCTCTACAGCACTTTGGGGATCTGTCAGGAAGGGAGGTGCTATGCACTAGAAAGTATTTTACCAGAACAGTTAGATGATTCCAGTGTTGTTTTATTTTGTTTTTTAAAATAACAGAGAAAAATACTCTACATTTTTGTCTATATAAACTATAGAATTAAAGAAGTATTTTTCTTATATATCAATAAGGTATGATACTTTTTACTAGTAAGAGAAATTTCTTTAAAATTTACATTATTTCACCTTTCAAAAGTTGGTATATCTTTAATAGTCATGCATATGCTAATATTAAGTTAATGAAAGTTCACTCCTACTCCATTGGTATATAAAGGATTAAGTTAAATTTAGTTGCAATCTTTGCATAATTAGCTATATTTCTTCTGTTTGAAAGTTACATCAAATAATGTGATTTTTTTTTTTTGCAGAAAGCACAGTATAAAATAATTATTATTGTTATTACTATCCTTAATTACTTGCACTGTATCAACATATTGAAGCAAAGGTCATTTCAAGCTACAAATGTAGTAAGGACAGAATTCCTCCTTAGGAGGATTGGAAGAACAACAGGTAATTAAAGACAGAGTTGTGTCACAAGG
Source organism: Haliaeetus albicilla (assembly GCF_947461875.1). Lineage (NCBI taxonomy): Eukaryota > Metazoa > Chordata > Aves > Accipitriformes > Accipitridae > Haliaeetus > Haliaeetus albicilla. The sequence continues at coordinate 21,160,753 of NC_091505.1, read as the reverse complement.
AAATAATCAAATTATATTACTGAATTTGATTGAATTTTAAATATAAATTTATCTATATTATAATATCGTAAAAGTGAAATGTATGCTTTTAATAATGTAAGATATGAATTAGTAGGGCTTGATCTTAATCCTTTTAACTATAACCAGCTGTGATCAAGCTCTGATGCTTTTGGTCTCCCACTTAATAAATCACAAGAAATCCTTTATCAAACTGCTTTTCATTTTCTTTTATGTATGTTTATTTCCTGTAGTTAGTAGAGGAAAAAGGGTGGTTCACTTGTCCCTCAGAGAACATTTCTTCTAAAGCCACACTATGCCGCAGCTGCTGTTGCTAACACCTTTTATGTATACAGCACCTTTCACTTTGAGTGATCCCCAAAGTGCTTTGTAGACTCTAAATACAGGGATTTTTTCCCCTCGTACCACTGAAAGCCTGCACCAGCAGCGTTGCACCGAAGTGGCTCTGGGAAAGGCAGCACAGAACAACCTCTCCAGCCGAACCTGTGAGACACCGGCCGTTACGTAGACCAGCCTGTGGTAACCTGGGCCAGCACTTGCGGAGAATTCGTAGGTGCTTACTCGTGTAAAAGTTCACAGTAAATCACACCCTCTTTTTGCCCCGGTTTTCTTCCTCTGCATACCTAACGCGAAAGACAATACACACACCTTCTACCCGTTAGCTTTGCTATTTACCCTTTATGTTCGTTAGGCAGTGGTACCTGACGGGCTGCCTTGTCAGACGTCTCGGGTGGACGGGACGCGGGGGGGGGGATAACCCCCGGCCGAGAGATGGCGGCGGGAACCGCCTGAGGGAGGAGGAGGCGGCAGCCGCTGAGGGGAACCGGCAGCCCCGCCCGCGCCCGGGAACCTTCCAGAAGGAGGCGGCCGGGGCACGTGGAGCGGCGGTCCGCCCTGAGGCGCCGTCCTCGGGGCTCGTCCTCGGCGCCGCCGGGCCGGATCCGGCGACGGGGACCGTGAGACTGGAGCTCGTCAGCTGTGGTATGGCCTCAGTCTTCCCGCGGTTTCTGTTACAAGAGCTTCTAGAGCTGAAGATGGCGGCTCTGTCTTTGTGTCGAGATGAGGGGAAAGAAAGGCTTTCCCTGGGAGCCGCCTGAGGGGCTGTGGAGGGAGTGGTGAGCCGTCGAGCAAGCCTGACTGGGAGGAACTGGTCTGACAGGACGGCGAGCGGAGGGACATTTACTTGTAATGTTTTTTTCCTGTTTTGTCTCAAATTGTTGGGTTTGTTTGTTTGTTTGTTTTTGTGGTTTTTTTTTTTTTTAGTTGTTGTTGGTTTTGTTTTTTTTCTCCATAACAGCACTATGGTTTTGGTTCATATTCTAATGTAACTTATCTTCAGGTGGTCTTGTTCTTCCCGTGGAAAAGCCTTGCTCTCAAATCGTATTCTCTTGGGAGAGTCTTATATTACATATTGAGATGTTTTATTCATATAGTGTATTTATTAGATAGGGTCAGTTAGCTAAAAAAATGTGTTGATTGCTTCCCTGCGATTTGGACCCGTGCATAAGTTATGACAAAATTCCTTCCAACATGTGCAATTAGTTCTCATGTTCATGGAACTCTTAGAGATTCCAGAGTTGAGTTTATGATTTATAAATATGTATTCTTATGTATTGTATCCGTATGTTACATGTGACAACTTTGGACAAACATGGTCATTAGGCTGTTAATTGGTGAGATATATGCTAAGGTGTAGAAAACCTTTTTTTTATGACGTATTTTATATGTTAAACTCTTGACCAGTACCTTTTAGTCGCAATCTCACATTTAAGCTATCTTTAAGAAGAATGAAAAATCCTGTATGAAAATAAGTGGCTATGCTGCCACTGGATGAAAAACATACTGTTTTGTATCTAAAGACTTCCATGGAGACTATGCTATTGTTAAAATTTTCTTTTTTGCTGTACTGTATAAACTTTTGCTTGAAGAAAAAAGATTGGATAAGAAATATGTTGCTTCTGTGAAGTGTTCACAAGGATGAGTGTAAAATCGCCTGAACCACTTTCTTCCCATTTTACCAAGAAAAAGAAAATAAGTTATTTGATGCTTAGCTAGTTATTAATTACAATAATAAGTTATTAAATACATTAGTTAAGGACCACATAGTGTATGAATTTTGTATGTTTTAGTGTGATCCTTCACCAGCCTTACAGCATAAGAAATGGAACACAGTGTCTGTTTCCAGGCAGCCTGATGGGAGGTTGGAATAAACAAATACTAAAATGTGTTCTGTATGTGCTTTGTTGCTGTAATCTCCTGGTCCTGTTTTACATAGACATGCTGATAATTTGCTGAGCTGGAGTTATGGTTGAAGTTCAGCTACAGTTTTCCTTTCAGGCTTGGAGTACTGTAAGAACTTGTTGCAAAAACCTGTGAGAGTAATTTCACAGGACACTCAGCCTTCTCTGGGTATGTTATGCTGAGACAGAGAGAAACTGATGGAAGTTGTCGTGGTTTAACCTGAAACCAGGACAGAAGTATAAAAGTTTAAGCGATTGAAAAAGAAATATATAGAAAAAGTAAGGTTCTGGTATTATTTGAAGTCTAATACATGAATCTTGACACCCAAGAGAACTTTTTTCCTTCAGGAATTTGATGCAACTAGTGCAAAATTCCACATATCCTCGGTTTAACAAGAATTACAAAATATAAATAGAAGTGTTTTTCATTTTTTTTGTTTTGTTTTTAAACACAGGACTTTTTTAAAAAGAAAAGATGACAATGGATATAGCTTTTGGTTTTCTGTAAGTTTTGGGAACAGTGTTCTCACAAATGGAACTTCTGGTTAAATGAGAAGTCTAAGTTAGTGTAGTTACATCGTCTCTGTTTTGAACTGAAGGGGAGGATGGAGGAAGGCTGCTGACTGCTGCTGCTCTAGAATGTTGTTATGTATATGACTGGACTGTAGGCAGAGTTGTATTTAGTATAAGTGAGTAATAGACAATATAGCATTGATCTGTGAGCAGTATTCCTGTCCTTATTCAAAAATACTTGAATTGCGTAGTAGGCACTGTGAAATGTATTTTTCTACTATTCAATAATAAAAGTTATTAACTGGCAGTGAGGCAGTAAAGCAAAATGCATTATGTATGAAACAGGTGATCTTGACAATTGCCATTTCAAAGGATTTGACACAAGTGACTAAAATCAGATTTACTTCCATTTTTAAATAAATAAAAATATGTTTTTAAATTGAAATACATCCAATGATCACATATGTGGTTTTACATAACTTCTTATTATGATATCGCATTCTCTTGCCAGTAGTTCATGGATGACTTTTCTTTTGTTTGCTTTAGCAGAGATTTAATTTTCAGATTTGAGGCATGAACAGATTTTCAAGGACCAAAACTAGAGCAATTTTGACTTGATTTGTAAAATGTATTCATGTGTACAAACACAAATAAAACATGAAGAAGATGATATTATGAATCATACCATTAATAAGCTGATTTTTTAATTGTTTTTGAAAGTCAGTCATAGAATTTTAGTGAATATATAATTGAATTTGTAGAGCAATATTGTGTTAGCTTTGGAGTTGTAACATTCAGCAGCTTTATAGAGGGTTTGTGTGCTGGGTTTGGTGGTTTTTGTTGTTGTTGGGGTTTTTTTTGGTTTGGTGTTTTTTTTTCCTATTTGTTCAGGTATTCCAGTGTTTCTTTCTAAGAAAATGGAAATAGTCATCCTTATCCGGGAGATCTTCACCTTTTTGACAAGACTTCTGTTCTCAACTTTTAGCTTTCTGTGCAGCTTTGGTGCAAAACTGTTTCACTGCTAATAGCAGGACTATCTATTTCCTAATGTTACATGTATATAGATAAATTTGATACTGCATATTCTTACAGTTTTATGAAATAAGTTACAGGATATTAAAATATTTGCTGAGTGGTTGCTAGATGCATTTTCCAAAACATGGACTGTACTGACTATTTTAGTAAAAAAGACTTCAGCTTTACAGGGGTTAATTTGAAACAACTAAAAGAAACTACTCTTTGTGCCATATACCAGTGTGATTGAGTTCAGTTTGGCCGTTCAGCATGCTCACTGCCTGTTGTGTATTTATAGTTCTGTTCGCTGTTTCCAGCATCTTCATGCAAGTTTTAATGAGCCTTATTCTATTAGTTGCAGATTAATATCGGGAATATAGAATTCTGTTTCAGTAAGAATTTGTCAGTTGCTTGTTTTCCATACCCTGGCTGCTGCTTCATGTGGCTGCTAGAATCTGCCTTTTGGTCATTAACTTTTTATTCCTTCAAGTGAAGAGTATTTCTTACCCCCTGTGATGGGAAAAGTAAAAACAAACAAACAACCAAAAAAACCCAAAACAACAACTAAAAATATTCTAAAGCAGTGAAGACTGAATCAGGAGAACATGTGGCTGTAAGAAACTTGTGGCTCACACTTACTTAATTCTTTTGTTGACTTAAATGAATGTGGGGTGATGTTTTCTCCTGGTGATAAGAATTTCCAGTTTCATTTTTTTCATCACTGGAAAAAAATCAAATTAAAGAAACCTCATTGAAGTCAGTACCATCACACTAATAAAAAATAGATCAAAGAATAAATCAGTCCCTTAGTGGATTTAGAGTAAAATCATATGAGGGAATGAATTTGAAAGCCTTGATAATATAACAAATTGTCTGTTTCTCTTTGAGGTAGGTCTTTTTCTTTGAATATGATAATGAAATATACTATGTAGGGAGTGGATCCTGTGGATAAATATTGATGGCTGCAAAATATTTTATGTTTGAAACTATAGAGTGTGAAAATTAGTTCAGGTCTTTTGTTGTCATTTGTGCCTGGCCTTAAAAAAATTAGGGGGATTCCTGTCAGGCAACAGCTTTGTAGTGTTTCTTATTGTCATCAAAACTGGTAAGAAATACCAGTAGAGTCTCTACCTTTTCAAAAAAGTTAACCACCATCAAAACCGGCCAGTTCCCTAAATGAAACATGGTATGTGTGGTGACAAAGGGTAGACATTACTGTGTTCAGCTATGTTAGTGACTTACAGCAAAAAAAATCCCCAACAACCAAAGCACCAAACACTTAACAATCTGCAGTACCAGAAGAGATCCTACCTAACAGTCCAGCAGCTGAGGTCTACAGGATAAAGTTGAAATCCATATCAACGTGACTCGGAAGTTCAAAATCTCTGGCATGTAGTATAGAAGTGCTTAATTATCAATGGACACTTTAGAGGGAGTCTTTGTGAACTGGAATAGTTGCAGATAGCTCTCTCTTCAGGTAAAAAACATTATAATTGTGCTATTGACTGACAAATAGAGCCCACATCATGGGGATGTTTTGCTCTGAGAAACACTGTTTTAACACAAGGAGGTAAATACTTTTATTTAAGGAGTCCACAGTGGATTAGCCGCAAAGGAAAGGGATATTGTATTTAAAAAGTGTGGTATACTAGCTAAATTTGTCCATGTAATTAAAATAGGTTCAGGAATATGAAGGTAAGAATGGGAGTGACATTTTAAGGATTTCTTTATTATGATTTCAATATTGGTATATTGATATAGTTTTGGACTTCAATGTAATATTCCTAAATTTTTGAAATGGTCTATTATACTTTTTTCTTAAAACTTGATATAGCAGTTACAAAATATTACTACAGCTTGCTTATTCCTACTCTAAGTCAAATATGAACCTGGGTATCAAGAATTAGTGTTGCTTTTTAATCTGAAGTGGACACCTGAACTCTTTACTGTATTTACTACTTTTCTGCGATCCTCTTGGGTAAGAAATAGCAGTTGAGTCCTGTAATAAGCTACAGGAAATCTGACTCAGGTGGGACCAGATAGAGCCTTGTGTATAAAGAACAGATTTAGATTCTACCTTCACATCATACTCCATTAGGTAGTCAAAGTTTTTATACTCTGTCTGCTTCTCAAGGTATGATTTGACAGCTGCTAAATGAAGATAATAATGAGCAATTATAATATTTAAATTGTGCCATTAATATTTAGTATATTGGACAAAAAAGGAGGTATATTTAAGTGCCTAGATACTCAGATGAAAGAGAGCAAATCTCAAATTGTTTTTTCTCCCCTCCTACCCTCCATTCTGTCCATCTGGGCCACTTGCCTTACTAGTTACAGAAGTCAGCAGTACAGACATCAATGCAGTCTTTTGAAAGCTGGGAAAATGGCTTGGCAAGCTTAATGTTACCTTCTGTTAAACAATTTTATTTGTTCTTAGTTTTTTTTTTTACTGCCTTAAAAGTGTTAGTGACTGCTGGAGCTTATGAAAGGTCCTTTGGAGTTGGACTACTCTATTTAGCCTTCTATGCTTTTATTTTTTTTTTTTTGCCTCTATACTCCAGTCAAGAAAGCCTGTTTCTACACACTGTACTGTGACTGCCTTTCTGCCCTGTTCTTTCTTTTTTCCTTTTTGTACTTGTATCTTGTTTGTCTGTCTTAGTTCATCTCTGACTTTTTCCACCATCTGTTACCATTCACATGGTCTCTTTTCACAATTTCTCTTAACGTCCTGTTTTGCCCAACTCTGCCATTTCCATTTGCAGTTTCTTTAGCCTTTCCTTTCACTTCTGGATTTGTATTTATATTGTTTTCCCATTTTGTGGTATGTATATTTACGATATGTAAACAAATATGAGAGACATATTAAGTAGTGTATGTCACTGGAAATACCCTCATTTTGTAAATGTCTTTCAGGATGATGCTTGGTTGCTAGAAAGTACCTCATGCTCTTTCTTTGCGTTGCTGTTGCCGTAGTATTCAGTGCTATCAGTGCTGTGGCACAAATGACAGGCAACATACAGCTATGACTATATAAATAGGTTGCTTTAAGAGCAACACTTTCCCCATGGCATGCTATGTTCCACTATATATCTAAGCAGAAAACTTGAGTCATGTTGGGTTTTTTTCTCCTTAAAGGTCTAGAGCTCTAGAGCAGTTTTTTAAAGGCAAAACTGTTCCTAGAATTGTTTAGAAAGACAAGTGAAGATCATTTAAAAATAGTGTATTCTACAGAAGTTCAAGAATTGTAAGTCGTGATTGTATTTTCTACTTCGAGACAAAAGAGTTATCTGATAAAACTCATAACACTACCTATAATGTGTCTCTACCCTTTAGTAGCTCAGAAAAATCTGTGGTAATAAAAGACATTAAAAAACCTCATGTTAGCATTTATCTAACATGGTTTATAACAATGGTGTTCTATAATTTCCATGTTTTAATGAATTCTCCTTAATATGACACAAAAATAGTTTTAACAGAATGGTTCAAACTTTGTTTCATTTAAAAAAAAAAAAGTAAATAAAAATATGCATAGTAATGTTCTCCTGACAAACATCTTTGAGTCCTGCTGTTGTTATTTTATAATCCCTAGAAACTCCACCATGGTTGTAACTGTGGTTATAGGAATTTTTATCAGTTATTTTTAATGTAAATTATCTACTGGTACTATCACAACTTTGAGGATTGATGCAGGGGATTTTTTCATGCACTCTTTAGACTGTTTGATTTATATACTTATCCTCAAATTGCTTTGTAAAACTTCATAGATAAAACACAAACTTTTGCTTTGAGTGTGACTGCAATTCCCTGTGTCTTCAAAAGGAGAGAGAGAGGAGCAGTGTAGCATTGATAACCTTGTTAATAATAAAAATATTTTTTATAATGTAAGCTTATTTATTTGGAAGATACATATACATGACTATACAGTAATTTTATATTATTATAATTTATAGGTAATCCTTACACGAATATTGTCACAGAATTTGGGATAAGGACTGGAATTTGGTTTACAATGATGGTTGGCTTTTTTTTTTTAATTTCCTCCCCTCAGAAATGAACTGTACATTTAAAATATTACTCTGTAAACTTCAGGATGTGAAGTTGTTCTTTCCTGTTTTGTTATTTTTCAGTTTAACTTCTAGTAGAGAAGAAAAAGTAGTGGAATAGTGCTTTCCAGTATGCATGGAACATGCTACCATTTTGAAATTTTGCTTTGAGGGAAACATTTAAATATCAACTCTTCATTGTAACCCATACATTTTTATTGGTGTTTTGCATGGAAACAATGTAAATGTATTTATTTAATAATAATGGATACAAAAATGTACTTTCCTGAAATAAGAGCTTTCTGCAGGTTGAATGTACATGGGCAATTACTTTAGTGGGGTGACAATTGCTGGAAATGTATTTACAGAAATATAAGACGGATAGAATCGTAATAGGCAAACTAATATATTTGTACAATATCACCACAGTTCTTTCATTAAACTCATGGTGCTACCATAGTGTTACCATTAATGATAATCAGTATCTGCTGATGACTTCCTTATTTACAAATTTAGAGATTAAAATTATAATGGATTTATAAAATCGCTGTTTATAGTACACTGTTTCTTCACTCTTGAATGCCTGTTTAGTGTTGTATTGTGCCTTATACTGAAGTACTGCAAATAAGTCAGTGAATTACTAAAATACTGCAGGTAATGCGTTAACTATGCCACATAAACTGCATATCCAGATCTCACCCATGTCAGCAATCTCATTCAGGTTAATTGAATTACTCCAGTGAGCAACGCCTTTTTTCATAAGTGAAGACTTGCAGGATTGGATTTTTATTTCATGTTGCTCCTTTTGTATAATCAAAAAGCCAGAAAATGCTTTACAGTTAAATCATGCTGATGTGGAAAGATACACCGTGCAGATCTAGTGGGAATGTTCTTTAGCTGTTACTTACTCCCAGTCAAAAGCAGGTTGCAGAGTTTAAATGGAATAGCAATATTAATTGTTCTTAATCTGTTCCACTGCAAAGTCAAATGTTTTAATTTAAATTACCCTGAAAGTGGTACTGCTGAAAGGCAGTAACTAACGGGTGAAGGCAATTACTGGCTTCAGTAACTTTTTCAACCACTGCAACTTGATCTGCAGGAGTAAATCAATCTATGCTATGACAGGGAGAATAAAATCGGAAAAGGCAGGAAAAAAAATTACATTTTTACCTGCACAATGGAAAGAATGTAGATGAGTTAGTACAGCTACACTTGAAACAGATGCTAGGCTGGTAGAAGCTAAAATGTCATTGACAAAAAAAAAATCATTTTAGATGTAACTCTTGAACATCTACCTTACAGAAATGCTATCCTAGATTATCCTAAATTCTGGAAGGGTAGAATTATGCAAAGATTAAGCAAAGCAGTATATTTTGTACATGGAGTTCAATAGTGTGGCTTTTTTCTAGAAGTTATCAGCTGATGGCTGTAGGTACATAGATATCTATATGTACCTATAAGTCATCCTGTTCTACTTCCATCTTTCTTGAGGTGGTTAAGAGTCTTGAGAGGAGAATATATTGTTATTCAGAAACTAGGTTGAAAAGTACAGAATTTTCTTCAGCCCAGAACAAATCTGTATCTCACTTTAAAGGTATTGGTATCTCAGAGTACTTAGCTGATATATGAGCAGACATCACTAGATTTAAAATTATATGAATTTTCTTACAGTTCATTCTACAGAACATGTATTAAATATTGTTACATACCAGAAGGGAAATTACTGTTGCATAGTCTATCTCTTTTTTTTTTTTTTTTTTCATTTTTCTTTTTTTTTCCCTAAAATCAAAGAAAGAAAAAGAAATCTCAACTGTCTTGGAAATTAATGACAGGTATCCAAATAGAGATTATCTGGCAATATGGTAGGCAGTTGGGGAACTAAAAGGGTTACAAGTTTACCTTTCTTGCTGTGAAGTCTTTTAGCTTTCGTTCCACATTGAAAACTTCTGATGTGGTGGTGTTCTTCTGTGTTGGAATTTGTACACTGCTCTTAAGATACATAATCCAAATTTCAGTGAATTGAGTACTAATATCTGATCAAATTGGATCTTGTCATCTTAAAGAGACTGCTGTATTAGTGTCACTGTGTTAGATTTCCACCCGTTGTTGGCTGAAGTTCACCAGACTCCATCTAGGTAACATTTTCTTACCAGTTTAAGTCCCTGTATTAAAAATAGCCATATTTCTTGGCTGTTAACAAATATTACATAATTTTGTCAGTACAAAACTTGGGGGAAAATTAAGACAAGTGTTTATGGTTTCCCATCTTTGAGCAAGAGGTATAAAAAGATCTGGTTCTCAGCAGATGGTTGCTTGCAAACTTCTTACCTATTTTTTTCTTTGGAAACAAACAAAAAATTGAGGACAATGTGGCAGAGGGTTCAAAGGAAGAGGTTTTCTTAAGGAGCAAAGGCAAATCGTATGCTGAAAATAGGGATTTTTTTTTTTTTATTTGTTCATTCATTCTGATCCAGTTCTAAGATTCTTACCTCAGTGATTAGTAAACAGTTTTAAGTAAAAAAATTGTACAAGAAATTTTATACATTTTATGAAGGATTGTTAAGTCAAATATCACTTTACTAATAGGGTTTTCAAACAGTTCAGGTTATTTGCTGTAGGAAAGGTACTCCTTTCCTGTCTCTATCACTTTAGAACACAATATCCTGTGAAGTTTTAAGAACTTTTCTTTCTTTATTTTTCTTTTTCCAGCTACTCTTGGTGTTCTACACAAATACTCATTAGTCATTCTGGAGATGGACTTGCTGTCTGGAACCTACCTCTTGGCAGTCTTATTAGCCTGTATTGTATTTCAATCTGGCGCACAGGAGAAGAATTATACCGTGCGGGAAGAACTGCCTGAAAATGTCCTCATTGGCAATTTGCTCAAGGATCTTAACCTAACGCTGGACCCAGATGTGCCCCTTTCCTCGCCACTACAGTTCAAGCTTGTGTATAAGACTGGGGATGTACCGTTAATACGGGTGGAGGAGAACACTGGTGAGATATTCACAACTGCAAACCGCATAGACCGAGAGAAGCTGTGCTCTGGCATCTTCAGTGAGAATCGCTGCTTTTATGAGGTGGAGGTTGCTGTTTTGCCCGATGAAGTTTTCAGACTGGTCAAGATCAGATTCCTAATAGAGGATATAAATGACAATGCCCCCCTCTTCCCCTCAACAGTTATTAACATCTCTATCCCTGAAAACACAGCAATTAATTCTCGCTATTCTGTCCCATCTGCCATCGATCCAGACATTGGTGTGAATGGTATTCAACATTATGAACTCCTTAAGGTGGGTTTCTTCTGTTCTTTTATGTTATTGTTTGCGTTACTGTCTTCCCACAAATGTTGCCAGTCCTCATCAACCCATTAGCAATATGAAGCTGTGTACCACAGTAGTGGTACCCTGCAGGTACCTGTCTCGAAATGTTAATCTGTATCCCTGAGTGCATTCTAGTGCGTCATATCTTCACTTTGTGGAAAGCTGTTTATGTATGTGTATGTCTGTCTGTGTAACAGTGTGATGAAACATGCATGTTTTCATGAACTCTCCGCCAGCATTCACAGTGTTTGTACGCTTTGGCTAACAGTCTTAGAACATTAAAGGTGTGTTCTCATTGCCAGCAGCATGACAGTGCCAAGTGCAACAGTATTTTGCATTGGGTTCATGTCTCCCTCTTGCATGACTGTTAGATTTGAGTAGTAGAACTTACCCCAGAAGCTAATGTGATGTGATCCTCATCTGTATACTGATGAGCTATTATTCCAGAATGAAAGAGTCCATTTGTCAAAGCAGCTTTGTAATGTTTGGGTGGGCATAATGTCTGAGCAGGAGAAAGTCCAAGATGTGCATGAATCCAAGGATAGTAGTGCCAGTGGCCTTGTAACAGGGGGTATTTCATATTCTTGCTTCTCTTTCTAGCAAGAACAGGAGAACTGCAATTAGGGAACAAAAGAATAACATATAAAAGTGTGGTGTGTAACAGTGTGTGATTGCTAAATAAAGGATTACTTTCATTTGAGCTCACTTCAGTAGAGAGTTTAGAACAAGAAAGGAACTTATCCTAAAACTGTTGGATTATTATGTGGGAAGCTGAAAATGTCTTCACTTCCCTTGATTTGGAATAGAGAACTATTAGGTAGTTTGCTCAGCAACTGATCTGACACCCTCATTACTGACTGGAAGAATATAGACTATATAGACCAATATATTGCTTGATTGACTTGATAGCTAATATTCACTGATATCAGTACTTACTAGCAATTTAATAAAAATAAAGTGCTGCCTTATTTTAGCTCTTTTAAATTGCTTACAACCTGAAGTAGATGTGGCAGTGTGGGTGCTAACTAGTGACAAAGACATAAACATCTCTTTCAGAAACCTGCATCCCACTGGACACTTCTGGTTAGCTATCTAAAAAAACCCAAACCAACCTACATATATATGTCTATCTGCTCTTAGTGTAGCCTAGGAATTTAAAACTTTTCAAGATGCTTACTACAGAGTCTGAGGGCTTTGTAGTGAGTGCTTTAAAACTTAAATTCCTGGGTTATACTGAGAACAGATAGATCTACGTGTGTGTGGGTTTTCTGATAGCTAACTAGAAGAGTCCAGTAGGATGCAGTCTTATTTATTTGGCATTTTAAATGAGAATCTGGAGAATGAGTAATAGCGTATTAAATAAATAACAGTAGGAGTAGAAACTAATAAAAAAGCCAGGGCTATAGACAAAATGTGGCAATTCTCTGAATAGAGAAATGTTAGTTAATAATCTGAGAAAAATGTGCTGTTATTCTAGGATAAAGGAAAAAAATAGAAAACAGCAAAATCAGGAGTCCCTGGGATTGAGTGAGCAACAGTTCAGATCACCACAATAGCAGTCGTGTTTTGTGAGTTTATTTTTGGACTGTGTGTTCAGAAACAGAATGTAACAGATCAGCAGAATCATAGCATATTTGTATCCCACAAGTAGGAGCTCATCTAAAATAGAAGCTATAGCTCTGTACCAGAAGTAGGGTAGGGTGTAAGGCCTTGTCTAGAGATCTAATGTGAGATGAGATCGTCTGCAGGAGAGCAAGGTTTCACCAAGCGATGTGCAGATAACTTTAAAAAAAACAAACAAACCAAAACCCAACCAATAATTTGGTATTTGAATTGGGGAAAAAAAGAAATAAAAAGAAAACCAGTTACATGTTTATTCAAGTGTCTCTGAAAAACTGCTTTTGCCACATAAGGGAAAGAAAGGTGGTAGGGATTAACACACACTCGTATGGACTAAAAGTTCTGAATTCTTGTGCTGGATGTGCTGCAACCAAAATAATCTGTGAAATCACAGCCCTGTAGACAGATCTCCTAAATGAATTAATTGCGTTTTTCTCTTGCATGCCTGTTGGTCAGGCACTCCGAGTTATGCATCTGCTGCCTTTAAATAAGTCAACAATTTCACATACCTTGGAAACTATCTGTAAAACCAAGAACCAGTTGATGACAACCAGACACTGTTTGGAATAGTAATATCCATGTGTTATTCCATTTATGGTTTTTACAATGTGAATACCAAAAGTGATCATCTAAGAAGAGGGAGAAAAAAGTAGTAGAAGCAAAGGATTCTGGTGAGCAGGCAGGGAATGTAGCATATACAAAGATCCATCCATCACTGGGGGAGAATAGGGAGATGAAAAAGGAAGGGAAGGGTGGTGGTGCCTGAGAATTCTTTCCTGGGTAACACTGCAATAAACACTAGGAGGGAGGGTGACAGGCGCACAAGGGTGGTATTGCTTGCCTTTTCTCCCAAAATTCTCTTCTCGTGTGTTATCCTATGCTGGTTTTTGGGCTATGCTCTGAAGATATTAATGTCTTCTGGCTTCTGATGTGTGTTGACCTTTTCCTTCCTTTTATAACCACCATACAGAAAAGTGGGGCATTGCGGCACATGAAACTCTGGTGCCTCCTGAACAGGATGAGTCTAGCAGGGCTGATATGACAGTGTTGTGGGGAATTTTGGGAAGCACCAGATAGGAAGATGGGCAGGGCAGCATACCTGAAGGATGGCAGAGGAATGGGAGATAAGATATGCAAGTCACTTCCTAGAAGCACAAAGGCTGATGCTTTCACTCTGTCACAGCCAAAACCAGCACATATGTGTGCAGCAACAGAGTGGAATGTATTGCTTGGTGTTTTAGAGAAAGTAGCAGTAAATTGACAAGCTGTTCAATGAAGAGAAAGTTCTTCAGTTATGTTTCACTTTTTTTAAAAAAGTTTAGCAAAAATGTGCTTATTGTCTGTGTGAAGCCAGGTCTATTTTCCCAGAAGATAAAGAGATTTTTGCCATAACCATTTCTGAAAAAGAATAAACTTGTCACTACAAACTCAGCTGAATAGTTTATATGTTTTTAATGCGTTTTCAGCAACTCTGTATTTCATTGGGAATGTAACATTCTTGTGTTACAATATTTCCTCACTTTGTTACACTTGCCTTACTGTCCCTCTCAAAGTATTAGAAAAAGGTTGCATATAATTGTTGTATTTGGTTTCTTTTGCAAAGTAGATAATTAATGATAAAGTCTTTTAACTATATGACAGACTTCTATGTTATTTTAATCTCCTGCCTCTTTCTAAAAATCCTTTTAAAATAGAAGAAAACAAAACATCGTAGAAAAGGTATTCTTGTATTTCGGGTTCAGCGTTACTTGGAAGTTTTGTAACACAGGATTTGATTTCTTTAATACAAGAGAGTGCTTTAATTGCCACACAGATTAGCTTTCAGGTATTTTTTTGCCTGCCTGCATTTTCTCAAAATGTACCTCAACAGAAAATAACTTCTTTATTTGTAACTGATTCATGGTACTGCATCTTCAAAACTTTCCAGGTGTCTGTGCTTCAACTATGCACTGTATGAAATGCATGAACTCTAAAAAGACAACAGTTTTCCATAATGTCTGCCTTTCTTCTTTTAAAGACTTAGGTGTTATGTGGAGGACAAGTTCTAAGAGATATTCTAAGGAAAGCGGGGGGCGGGGGGAGTGTGGTGGTTTTCTTGTTGTTGTGTTTTTTTGTTTTTTTTTTTTTAAAGGACGACCCAAATGTGTTTTGGATAGCTTTTGAATTGTACTTATTGTTTTCTTATTTAGAAAATGAGTTGTAACAATTTGCAAACATCTCCCACCCAGCCAATGTAATAGCACTAGTAATTGACCAAGAGTTGCTCTTGTAGAAGTTTACAAATATTGAATTACTTAAAAGTAGTGATGCTTTAGCATTACATGAAGTTCTGTCCCCCCCATCCCCTTCACCCTCCCCACCCCTGCCCCATGAAAAAGAGGGTTTCCAGGAAACAGTCATACAAGGCATAGCATTATAAAAGATTGTGTTTCTCTGCTAAGATGCCCAAAGCTGACCATGGATAGGATGACATTAAGGGTTCAAATGGTAAACAGTGTTTACTATGAACAAGGCTAAGAAGGGAGAACTTAATTAGATACGATTTAGAAATGAGAGGAAAAGCATTTAGAATGAGAATTAGCTCCAAGTCTAGGTTGGGCAGAAAGATGGCATAACACTAATAGTAGGAAGTGCTAGAAGGGGCGGCTAAGGCAGATAGTGAAGTAGTTCAGAGAAGGAAATGGCTAGATGGAAAAACAATGATTTTGTCTCCGAGATAACCACTTAAAGTATAAAGTGGGAATGATAGGGGAAAAGAGAGATGGGCATTCATAAACAGGAGGAGTATGTTAAAACAGCAGGAAGCAAGAGCAAATTTTAAACTGAAATGTTAATAGGCAGTGATTTTTGATTAAGGACGAATCAACAAGTACTAATGTTCTGCTTTAACCCTGGTAGGCAGCTAAGCCTACAGGTCTTTGTTCAGCTCTTCAGGGCGTTCACATTGCTTACATACTGATGTAAAATGTACATTGTGTCTGGCAATACCACCACAGTGTTAAAAATACTTACATGCTGTTGTCAATTGTACTATTTTAGTACACTTATATTTGAGTTCAATGAAAGCTAATATTTAGTATAACCTGATTAATACACTTAGAATTTACAGTTGTCACTGGCCTTTGACTATGAAGATTTTAGTGTGAAGTATTTCTTTGTTCTCTTAGATGATAAAAGGGGAGCTGTTTCAGAGCAGGTTTTTGAATAGAATTCCAGCTTGGAGCACTGTAGTGGAGGGTCACATGCGTACTTCCAAAAGTATTCATATAAGTGCATATTCTAAATTAAATTCTTTTTATTGATTACTTGGCATTTCTTGTCAACTAGGTATACCATATACACTAGATGTTGCATAAGCGCAGCAATACCCAGTTAACGGTGGACTAGAGTGAAAGCATAACTCTGCTCTTACAGGAGCAGAGCATTTTCTTCTGTGAGCTAGTCCTGTGTGCTAATAGGTTGTTGCTTTAATCTGTTGCCTTTTAGGGGGAAATTAGATTGGTGTTAATGTTATAGTTCCATTACTCTTACCTATTACAGTAATTTTCCTGTATTTACTTATCAGAAGCAGCTGGTGCATTCCTTCTAGAATAATAATCTTTTTGTATCTGTCAGTTCATACCTCTGTAATCTGACAAAATAGATTCTTACTCAGTCTCACAACACGTCAGTCTTGCATCTGATGAGGAGAGTTACCTCTTGCTACTGTAGATCATCTCTTGTGATGTCTTTCAGTAGAAGCTTTCCCCTTCTTTCTGATACAGTTTGTCAATTCCATGACTCATGGAAGATGAAGATCATAAATCTTGATCATATTTCAACCCTGCTTTTGGAACTAGGTTATTTCTGAGCCTCTCAGTAGTTCTGGATCAAGTAGCTAATGTCACTGTTTGTGCAAATCAAGAATGGAAGAAGATGCATTTTATGTAAAATGAAAGCTAGGAAAGTAGTTAAATCAAAATCATAGAGTGAGACTAGATTTGTAGTTAAATCAGAACCAGAAAGTCAGATTAATGAAATCATTGTTGATAATCGTATTTTAAGCAGTGATACAAATTTAATAGTAAAAAAACACTAAGTGAAGGAGGACAAACAAAACTTTTCTGTGGCCTGTTTGTGTTTTAATGTTGCACCAATACAATCTGAGTGGCGCAGTACATAGAGAGAAAGGAAGTACAGTTAATGTCCCTGCAGACTCAGTGCACAGTGACACAGACTAAAATTTTTCTTAGCACAGGTGTTCACCAGATCATCTTCACTGTCCCAGGCATCAGCTGCTTGAACCTCTCATTTCTGTCCTTTTTTATGTTTTCATTCCTTTAAATGGAAGCTGAAGCAGCAGCCTTGACTCTTACTCTCAAACCATGTTTGAAAGAGGGAGCATCCCACAACTAATCATACTGAAATTAATGTGGATGATTCTTCTGTGTAGGCTTCAGCAGTATGAGAGGACAATGAAGTGCTATATTGGCCCTTTAAATGGGTCACAGAAAGCCTGAGGTCATTGTTATCAACATCTGCCTTCTGTGAAAAAACTGCCAAGATAGAGCTTTTTCTGCATGTAAACAGACATTTATTAATATTGTCAGGTCTTACTGAATATTGTAGTTAGACACTAATAAGATTAGGTAAATTCCAACTTCATTACTTTTCTGTTATCAAAAATCTTTTGTAAACTTACAGTAACCCACTAGTAGCAAAGTATTTTTGCACTTTCTAATTTCTTTTTTATTACCAACACTTTCTAGTAATTGTGCAAGGGACATACAGCTGAACTGTAAAAGATGGCTATTCAAGATCCCAAGAATTTTCTTTTTACAAACTTATATATACTCAGGAAACTTCTTGACTTCCTAGTAAGACAATGACAATAACTTTTCAGTATTTCTTTCTTGTCATTGGAGAAAGGCTAGTCAGTCAGTGATATTTCAAGACTCAATGACTCTAAAATATTACACATGTATTGATACCCCAGGTAACAATAGTACTTAGGTATTTGAACCTAAAACTGAGAAATAATGGTTTTGTTAAAACAGATCCTAGATTTGATAGTGCTTATGTACCAGATGAAAATAAGATGCATGTTAAAAAAGCATTTGAGTGTTCGGTTGGGTTTTTTTTGTGTTTTTTTTTTTTTCTTCCCACTGACATGTAGCTTAAAGATTTTTAGTTTCTGTTTGGATGGGGGTGTATGGCTTGTTCTTCTTACTTCATAGTCCCTTAATTGAATTAGCATAGGGGTTTTATTCAGCATAACTCTGCAGGACAGGTTAACTTCCATCTTCATTGTAATGGCTTATATGAATTATACTTCGTATATTTGTGGAACAGTACTGTGTCGTCTTTCCCATTTCATGTGCCAGCATAGATGGGAAAGGTAATAGATTTAGGGAGCTCAAAAACAGATTTAGGGGTTTTTTTTCACTCTGGAGTTGCACTCCAGTCAAGCTCTAAGGTCACTCTCTAGTGCCTGTAATTTAATAAATATGGAGAGTTGGATATGTTGTCTTTCTGAAGTAACTTTTAGCTGCCCTTTAGAAGAGAGAGGTTTTCTAGGACAGACAGGCTGTCTTTTGAATGATGCTGAGTACTTTTTTTCTAAGTCCACGGTGGCAGTAGGGAATAGGTCAGAACTGGTTACTGCTAGAAGATCAGTGTGTTTGTTTAATGTTTTAACATAGCTTCAGTTTTTTCACATGGGTGGTTCCCTCTCCTTGTCTTTTCCACTGAGATGTGGATAATTACCATCTGAAGTGACAAGAATTTTAGCAATCCCTTGAAGATTTACAAATACTACTTGCTGAGGTGGCCAACTTTAAATAGATGCTGTTCATAAAACTTACCTTATTTCCTTTAATATACATTTGTAGAGGTTGAAGTGCCATTGCAGATTTCTGTTAAATCTTGATGTACCTACCTTCCAAGTAATTCAGGATTTTTTATTCTGTTTGTTTTATTCTACTCATGAAGTAGTAATGTGCTGCAGAACAGGGCTAGATTTGAAAGTTAGTCTTCAGCTGTAGGGAAGTTCATGCGTTAGTATAAAGGCTCTATTCTTTGAAAGCTTGAGCCTCACAAAGTCTAAAATTATTCACAAATACATAGCACTTCGCACTGATTATGTGGTTTAGTTAATGTTGTCCGTAGTACTGTTGTGTAGAGTTGCAGGTGCTGACGGTAAAGCTCTGATTGGGGAAAGAGCCTTTTTGTTCCAGAAACCTGAGGTCAGTTGGTTTCAGGTGAAGTAATAACTTTGACACAACATTTTTAGAGTTAACTTCGTAAGTAAGTGTCCTTTAATCTAGAAATCAGTTCTTGAAAAGTAAATATATTTTCAGAAGTTAATGATTTTCCTTTCACTCAGGCTTTTGTCTGATAGGTACAAGTAGGCCTGATAATAGATTTGTTTCTGAACTGGTTTTATGCAACAGTCCCCTCCCCCTGCATTTGTCTTGTTTTTACATGTATACCAGCCTAACTTACCCTGCACAATTTTTACCCCTGTACCTTCTCATAAAAGAAACCTGTAGTGAGCCTATCTAATGAAGATCTAAGTGTGCACAGCAAGCATTTGATAAACACTTTAAAGAACATATTAAATGACTTGGGACAGGGTATATTTAGGTAATCCCTTATGTTGCTCTTGAGAGAAGAGAGGGAAAAATCTGTAGTATTGCAAATTGTAAAAGTTCTTAATGTTAAATAAATCTTAATATCAAAGATATGCAGAATTTTCTTGTTACCAGTTTCCTTGTGATTTAAAAGATAAGTTGAAGTAAGGAGGAATAGTTCAAATAGAATGGAGCAGAGAGTTTACCCAGCTTTCAGTTTAGGTGAAAAGTAAATGGCTCCCTACCACCATTTCTCTTGTCTAGGTCAGGTAGTTTTGGGGTCATGGATAACATGATATGAGCTGAAATAAACTATAAAATGAGGTACAGAAACTTGAGGGATGCTTATGAGTGCTAAGTGACACCCTAAAATCTTGAAAAGCTCCCCTGCAAATGTATGAAAGGGACAAATAACTTTCCTTTTGATCTTATATTCTATTAGTAATTATAGGAGAACTTGGAAAGTGGACTGAGGGAGAAATTATAAATATTTGTAGGTAGAATTCTTATCCCTTGCATTTGTCATCATCCTTGGACATCTAGTGAAACATATTTGCTTGTCACTGTTTTCTAGTTACTTAACTTTAGGAACATAAGGAATTAAAGAAAAAAAAATCTCAGTAGTAATTTGTCTAGAGAATTCTGGACAGATAAGTGGTCATCTGTGAACATTGTTTTGAAAAAGTCACTGGGTCTGACTTTTAAAGGGGAAAATATCTGATTTGCATTCTTGCATCTGTGAATTAGTGTCTCTAAGTAGATAAAAACTCTTCTAGTGGCTGGTGGTAGTGAGTCAAGAGTCAAGGTAATTGCTTCTTGTTGGTTGATACAAGGCTCCTTTAGGGTGGTTTATGGCATTATTACTGTAAAACTGTCAGGTTCCATTATCCTGACATCCCTTTGGGGGACTGACTGAAGACTGGAGGAGAAAGTCTTGCTTCCAGGCACATTAAGTTCAGTGAGTTAGGGTGAGGGACAAGTTGGTGTATCTTTTTGCATTCAAGGCTCTGATTTTCACACTAGCTGTCATGAAACAATAATACATAACTTAGCATGTCTCTGTGTGGGAAGGATGATAGACTCAAGCTGAAAGGCACAAATCTGTCAAATGGGGATCTTCACTTCATCTATCTTATATGAATATTATCTTTCGCTGATGTCCAGACATATCAGTATGCTAGTTATCACACATGTGGTGATGCTTTCTGAGCATAACACAGTAAGGATTTGTTTACATAGTCCTCTTGAAACCAACAACACTTACAAATTAATATTTTCCCAAAATACACTAAGTAAAAACTTCAGTTTCACTTATATGGAAATAAATCATCAATTACACAATCTGTAATGCTCTCAATGGTAAACCACAATAAAAGCAGTAACAAAAACCCCATGTATCTCAAAATTATAGTTTGGTTTGCATATATGCATGATATTGGAACTGCAAATATGCAATGTCGAGCAAAGTTACAAAGTGTGTTGTATTCTTGAGCAGTTATGCTGAAGTATCCTCATGTGAATGGTGAATTTGCCATTGTATAGCAAACATAAAATGTAGTATGCCTCTGAGGCAAGTTAATAGAAAAATATTAAATGTCATGTTCAAAATCAGTTAACTCCTATTTCATGTTCAACTGAGTTTTCTAAACTTGACTTAATTTTGTTTTTTATGAATACTTTAAAAATCTTTACAGGTTGCCAAAACTTCTAATGTTGGCAATATCTGAATTGGCTACAGGTGTAAAATATATGGCAGAAATAGTGTTTTCCAGATGTTATTTGTGTGTTACAAGTTTTAAAGTAAGCTCACTCATTAACTGAGCTTTCTGAAGGTCTTTGAAGGTTTCACATAAGCAAGAGTATACTGAAAACTTTTTTTCTCTTTGCTGTAGGTTTAGCTGCTGGTGATGGTTACCTGGAGGATGGGTGTTTTTAATGTGCTTATTTGGTTTCGGATAGCTATATCTTACGAGCTACTTGGAGGAAAGAAACAAATCAGTGTTACTAGCTCAAAATAAGTCTAGCTTAAGAGAACTTGAGACTTGTGAGGGTTTATGAAGCATGTGAATATAGACAGTTAAAAATATTTCATAAAGTGCTGAAGGATCATTGAAGTTGAGATTTTTTTTCCATCAGTTAATTGCAAAAATTATTGGCTAAACTTTTTATAAGTGCAGACAAAGAATAAAGTTCTCTAGGAAGATCTCTCTGAAACGTAAATCTGAAGCCATAATTGAGTTTTACTTGTCACTTGATCAAGACTTCATTTGATTTCAGTAGAAGCTGCCTTAAGTCTTGAACTTTTCCTTGTGTTATGCTTGCCATAAAATCCTTCTCAGTTTCTTACCCTCTGAAACTATTATTTTTGTTTGATTTGACTTCCTCTATTTTCTCCTTTCTACAAGATGCAAGCAGGAAGACAACAGTTTTAATTGGATATTGCTACGGAGTATGCTGTTACAGTTGCACGTAGATTTCTTGCATGTATCACTTCTTCGAAAATTAATTTGAGTTAGGATAGGAGAAATGCGCACTGCGTCTCAACGTATTTCACACTCTTCCTGGGGGCTATGTTTAAAAATGCATGCAAGTAAAAAATTCTAAATTGAAATTCTAATTTTTACAGCTATCATTCACTTTCCTCATGACAATCTGACATTGAAATTCAGTCTTTGGAAAATCAATACCTTCACAGTCTGAAATGAAATAAATTTATCAGTGCTTTTGAGGACTAAATGCTTTTATCAATTATAAAAGCAGCTCCTGATCATTGTTTAACCCATATATACAGTTTTTAAAAATCAGAACAATTCTGAAAACTGTATATAGAAATGAACCCCAAATTTGCTACCAGAGTAGTTGGGTGAAGAGGATGACATCAGTGCATGCTTTCCTAATGTATTAAGGTCCTCTTGATGCCTGTCGTGATTTAGCCCCGGCCAGTAACTAAGCACCACTCAGCCACTCACTCATTCCCTGCCCCCCCACCCCCCCCCAGTGGGATGGGAGAGAGAGAGAATCGGGAAAAAAAAGTAAAACTCAGGGGTTGAGATAAGAACATTTTAATAGAAAAGAAAAGAAGAAACTAATAATGATAACACTAATCAAATGACAGTAGTAATAACAAAAGGATTGGAATATACAAGTGATGCACAGTGCAATTGCTCACCACCTGCTGACTGACACCCAGTTAGTTCCTGAGTGGCGCTTCCCCCCTGCCAGCCCCACTCCCCCCAGTATATACTGGACATGACATCACATGGTATGGAATACCCCATTGGCCAGTTTGGGTCAGCTGCCCTGGCTGTGTCCCCTCCCAACTCCTTGTGCCCCTCCAGCCTTCTTCCTGGCTGGGCATGGGAAGCTGAAAAATCCTGGACTTAGTCAACACTATTTAGTAGCAACTGAAAACATCAGTGTGTTATCGATATTCTTCTCATACTAAATCCAAAACATAACGCTATACCAGCTACTAGGAAGACAATTAACTCTATCCCAGCCAAAACCAGGACAATGCCTCACAGTGTAATGAAAAATGCAAGGATAGAGAAGAGTGAGGAATTCAGCAGATCTCTGCTAAGTTTTCATGACTCAGTGACTTTCAGACAACTTGCAAGAATTTCAGGGACCTCAGATTCCATCACATGTTCCCGTTTGCTGTTGTTTTTATACTTCCCTAACCTGTGTTTTGTTCCAAGTTGTTTTCTACCAAATATAGCTAGGAGGGCACACATTGATCTTGCAGCCATCCAACAAGTGGTTTATAAGCTTGTTCTTGACTGTGTGATAAGTCACCTGATTTCTTTGTGTTTCTCTTTCCTGTCCCGTTGAAAATGCATCTGTCCTACCTACTTTGCATAGATCACCCCCCATCCCCACCTCACCCCCAAAATACTTAGGGATCAAATATGGCCTTCAGGTTTCTGGCTGTTACATCTCTCCAGATCTGATAGGTGAGAGCAGTGCTAACAAATTACCTCTTCTGGGAACTTCTTCTCAGATGCAGTAGAAGAAATAATTCTGGGTTAGACTATATATATATATATATATTTAGCAATTTTATTTATGGGACATCTTTTATTCTGGCAGGTTGCTAACTGTGCACTTAGGACAAATTATACTGCACCCATAATCTTTACTACCGTCTCAAAATCTACAATATTTTAAAGACTTCATATTTTGTATGTCACAAAGGAAAGAGGTAGGAGCCTTTTCAAAATACCCTGACAGTTTACGGCCATTGTGCTGGTACATTATTTTTATATATTCAGTGTCAGTATCTATGAATAAAGATGGTTTTCTTTGGCCCCTGTTTTATCTTTAAAGAATGACCTGACGTAGGTTTCTGAATTTCAGACCATTTATTAATTATGTTAGTGAAACTGACTTTGGTTTTCTGCTTGATATGGTAGTCATCACCAGTGTATCCAACAGGATTTTTAAATTTTTGGTAATTTTCTTAGTTAAAAAGTTTGTCACTAAACTTGTTTATTACTAAATAAGAACCTTATTACTAAAGGCAGCAAGAGCTATCAGCATGCAAGCATGAAACATGTTATGTTTAAAAACTATTATTTTTTTGACCAACTTAAAAAGAATTATCACAAGTTCTAGAAGAGAATTAACTGATCATACTCTGTATTGCTGCATGGAATGTGAAAGTTCTTTGGATCCACAGTAATTCTAGTTTCAGAATAATTTTGTGAGGATATATTTTTCTGCTTCTTATTGTAACGGATGCAGCAATACATATTTCTCATGACAGTTATCCAAAATACAAGTAAAAGCTTAAATTAGATTTCCAGCAGACTGCATGCAAATCCTAAAATTATTCCTATTATTATTATTAAAAATTCTGAGTTATTCATGAATAGTTGTCTTTTTTACATATACATATGAAACGATCAAAATACTACTATTTCCAAAATGTTCAGTAAAGAAAAAATAAAGGTGAATGATAATATTCACAAAACTTACAAATTTTTCTTTTGTCCAGCTCACTTTTCTGTGACCTCTGTTTTTGGGAGGGATGAAGATTTCCAATTTTTAAGATGTATTTTGAAAATAGGAGAGGTGGTTTCAGTTTTTCCTGGTTTTAGTTTTAATAAAATACATAATAAAATTTTAGAGAAGTTTTTACAATAATAATAATGTGTTCTTGATTTTAATTTTGCTTTTAGCTTCCTAGTATTGGATGTAAGTGATAGAGATTTAAATAATCCTGTTTTTCCCTCAAATACACTGTATGCAATATTTTTCTTCCTTTCAAGAAAAGTACAGGGAGGAGAAAACGGTAAATCCAAAATTATATTATTTTAGCTGTGAAAGAATACATTTAAATCGAGTGTCAACCATGGATCGTGGCATTTGACTGCATTAGTATGGTTATTTTTATTCCTGAAAGAAAGGTTTATTACAAAGTAATTTATATTCTCTAGCCCAGAAATATAATTGGTCTGAACACTGAAGTCCCGTAGAGCTTTTGAAGCAGGGACATGTAGCAAAGAGCATTTCAGACAATTTTAAAGAACGAAAAGAAACATTAGCAAAAGAATGAATTCTGAGTCATCAGCTGTCAGTATTGAAATACATTTTTCTCACATTGTGCTATAATTGCTGGCTTTATTAATGTGATGTGTATTATTGCTTTTGTTATTGGTGATGTTCCAAAGTCAAATAATTGTAGGTTTTTTCCTTTGCTGTATCAAGGAAATTGACATTTTCTGTTTGATTGTTTGTTTTTTTTTCCCCTTTCTCTTTTGAGTCAAGGTGTTCCTCTGTACTTTTCAGAATGGGATATTATATGGCTTTTTCACTTTGAGATTACTTTTTCCTCTTCATTTTAACCCCAGCCATATAATTTTCATCCTCATTACCATTAGGGACTTTTCAAACCTATTTGTTGTAGCACATTTAAAGGTATAAACAAAGTAGTAGCTTCTGTTTTGTTCCCCATATTGTTTCCTATGGAACCTCAAAAATAGCATTCTGGCAGTTATATATTAGTATTTTTCATTGTTGAATTGACCTTTGTATGGAAAGCCAATACAAAATGTGAATACCATAATTTGAAAGTCAGTCTCACAAATAGACCATAAAAGATTGATAGAACTTCCCTGCTTTCCATCAGTGTTGCACACCTTTTATTGTTTCACATAAATGAAATATTCATCCAAGATGAATATCCAAGATACTTGCTATGCTTGTAAAATATCAGAACATGAATCAGTTCCTTGAAGTTTACAATTACCTAGTTCTCTGTAAGATTTTACATAATTTTATGTTTCTTCAACTTCTGAAGTAGTCCAGTAGTTGTCTCTGGCTCATAAAAAATTGTCATTTGAATAACTTAAAGCTTCAACTGCCAACATCATCCAGAGTTCTTGGCAATTAAGTTAAATGCCTAACTGGACTTTTGACAAATTTAAAGAAAAAAAAAAAGTTATTGTGTGTTTTTAATATCTGCTTCTGATATTTTTTTTTTATTATTCATATTTTGAAGTGCATTGTGTTAAGAATTTATGACCTTTACTGTACACCTTCACATATGAATTTTAGCTTGAGTTTTGTCTTTCTAGTCTTTCCCTGTCTCTGTTTTCAAAATCTCAAATAGTTATCTCTTCCAGCCCAGTTGTTTCTGCTAAGTACTTAAACAATGACAACAATAGACAGCATGGACAGCAATAGAATCTATTTTGTTTCTCTGGTGGTTTTTGCTTTCAAGGTTGCTTGTGAGGGTGGGGTCCTAGAAGGCAAAAGTGCGTGCATATCAATCATAATGAAGGAAAAAATAAACATAAAAAACTGTTCAAAGAGTCTGAATAAAAAAGTAGGAAGGACACAAACCATTCCAATGATCTTTTTTCCGATACTGTGGTATATGGATGATTATTTACGATGTTTACGACTTCTATAAAAGATCAGTTTTATCATCATTCTTTCTACTAACTTTTGGAGAGAATAAATGAGCAATCTGAATAAAAGTTTTTTGTTATTTAGAGGAGTGCTGTATGAGAAATAGTGATGTCTTCTTTCAAACTGCCTAGACAGTTTTCTAAAAGAGTACAACCAACTTGAAATCCTGTTCTAATTTTGTAATGGTATCTAAACCAGTATTATTTGTGCTTTCGTGTTGTTTTCTGTAACACGTATATTCTGTACTCTGATGACATGATCTTTGAGGGTCACTGAACTGTGAGATTTGGCTCATTATGGTTTTGTTACTGGCCTATAGAGTAGTTATACATAGTAGGCCTCTATATTAGCCTATAGAGTAGTTGTGAATGAGTCACTTCTGCTTTCCGTGCCTCAGTTTCCTTCATAGCTAAGTGATGTGAATGATACTGACTTGATCTGGATGACAATGAATTTTATCCAGTCTTGTATCCCATCTCTAACACTTGATATCAGATACTTAAGAGAGACTGTAAGAACAGCACAAACATATTTTCCCAAGCTATTCCTGACCTTCCACCAATTTGAGGCTCACAGATTTCTTGTCCTGAAGCGGTGGGTCTGGTATTCTTTACCTGGATTTTTTTTTTGTATGTGTGGTTTCTCCAGTTGGGGTTTGAACTTACTTTGTAAAAATGGTAAATTTGTAAAATTTGAGCATGTGGAATATGGACAAAGTTTTAGAAACTACATCATGCGATAAGCACTTATTTTAGCTTCTGTTTACATCAGTCCACATTCTTACACTATGAAAACAACTGTGTCTTTGAAATGTGTTTTGGATACAGTGATGAAGGAATTAAACTTCATTATTTTACTTAAAAATGTATATAGTTTTTCATAGGCTGATGGAGGAGATCAGCAACTATGCAAATACATTTTTCACAAATAAATATGCCTATTGTATTAGATTAAGTAGAAATAAAATTAGTTTGGTTCATATTTGAAATGTATATATGTGTGAGCTAAGGTGAGAAATAAAGGCCAGAGATATAAGCAGAATTTATTCTGCTACCCAGTGGCAGAAAAGTTTGTACTGCTCAAGGAATGAAGTTTTCTCCGAAGTTTTCCGATGTTAAAGAACTGGAAGAACAGTCAAGGCTCTTTAAGAAGTGAATTTGCCTTTGTGAAATTAAAACCTGGGGGGTTTAGGTGCTTTCATATTAATGATTAGCTGTGATAACAACTTTAAAATTATTTGATGGATGAGCATATAATTCAGTGTTCCATTTGGTTGAAAATCTCACTCCCAGGCTTGAAACCTTTCACAGTAAGTAGTGGGGGGTGGGGGTGCTGTAGAAATTGTATCTACATTCATAGGGCTAGAAGAAACAGCAAAACCACCAGCCTCGTCATTGCTGTTGTAATGTTCAGGTAATATTTGGAGAGTTCTTATAAACAGGAGTGAAGTCTTTCAGAAACTATTTTGAATATTGGTTTGAAGTACAACTACATATTTGTCACAGCATAGCATATGCTACAGGCTACTGAGTTTCATGAGCAAGGTAACAAAGAAAATTGCTTTTTGTTACTCATTGCCTCTAACAAAGACCTGACTAATTTAAGTTAGGCACAGTGGATTTTTTTTTTTCCCCTCATATTTTTTGTTTTTTCTTCATATACTAGTCAGTGGAACAAGTTTATCTGTCAAAAGGTTTTAAGGTGATAACTTACATTGTGATGATCAGGAATTTCTGACATGGTTTGCATTTGAAATATTCAGTATCGCTATGGATCAAAAGATACAAGCTCATGCTATAGTGCTGTGTGCTACCTGGCTCTGAAATCACTGAAAACCAAAGAGATACGTTAATATGCATATTAGTGTGGAATGATTGGTTGGCTTTTCCTGCTGGGCAGCTGTTGGAACTAAACAGATTGTGCCTAAGAGCATAATAAGGAAAAACTTTAATAACGCTTAGCCCTCTTGGAAGCTCTGTCATTTCAGTTGTCATACTCACTTTCACTAATTTAGTCTAGGTTTTGCTGTTTTGTTGAAAGCTATAATGCTCAATTTCAAAACAGATTTCATTTAATTTTACATTTAACGATGGGTTCTTCCACATATATCCACAGTAGGCCTCATCTTACGGTAACAGTGAAGTTAACTGAGGGTGAAAGTAGAGTTTCGACTCTGTAGGTAGAATGCATAACAAATTTAGCAACTAGTTTTGTAGTGTCAGCTTAGGATTTTGAGATGTTACATGGATTCACAATTTAGAGCACTAACTGAAAATTATTTTGTTGTAGTGAGCAGTCCTGCAGACTTCCATGAACAAATTGACTCAATCCTTTCTTGGAGAATCCTTGTTTTGTCTTATTTCAGTATCTCTGAATTTGATGTCTAATGACAGAAGCAGTAGTTGGTAGAATGTCCTAGGCATGTTTTAAAAATAGTACTGTATCTAATAAAAGTTCTGAATTCAAAATCAACTGTTCATTTAACTAACTACTTCATAAACATAAGAAATTGAACTCTTGTTCACAGCTTAGTACCTTAATATGCAAGAATCCTAACCCTTTAAAAATCCATTAAACCCTTTAAAATAGAGAAACAGAAATTAAGTAATTGTAAAAATCAAGTTATAGGCTAAGTCTTTGTGTCTAACTTAAAACTTGTTTAGGGAGTGTTTTAAGTTAAATTGTTTGACCTGTGTTTCATTTTCCATGCTGAAGGTCAGTTTCACAGTTGGTGGACATAAGTTAACATGGTTTTGCTGGATTTTAGGTTGATTTATTTTAGTAGTCTTGGTTTCGTAGATTCAGTTGTTTACATCATGTTTTTAGAATATGAAGGGCTAAACTTCTCATTGAATTATTCAGAGCATGTTATCATCCCCAGAGGGTGCTTTCTTGCAACCATTTTCCTAATTCTAACCTATATGTGGCTGAGAGATGCTGTCTTTGTTAGCAAGTGTCTCAAAGCAAGATTAATTCTGTGGGTGTTGTGATGGCTCTTTAACCTGAGGTTATTACCATAGTGGAGTACTTTCGAAGAATCTAGGGAAAGTTCTCAGTTCATGTTTGCCACACTGACACCCTGGTGGTTGAAATCATGTTGGTTGCCCAAAAGCTGTTGATGTTTTCTGCTAAGGAAGAGGCTGCAGGTCCAATTTCTGTGTGCGTATTACAAAGTTTTATTGTACCACAAACAATATGCGTACTGTTACTTGGAAACATCTGGTTTAGGACAATGATTGAATTAACCTCAGGAAAGAACTTTGAGTGGATCCAGACCTGGGAAAGCTTGCTTTTTCTCTGACTTGGATTACACGAGTCATTACTGGGCAGAAATGGCTTCAATTATCTTTGCTTAATTTGCTTTATCTGGAATAGTACGGTTTGTGTGAGGTCAGTCACATTGCTAAATAACACTTCAGCTATTTTGTTTATACCGGTGTTAGCTTTCCTGTGGAGATACACCCCATCATTCACTTTACTACTAAGATTAACCACTCTGTGCAGTTTTTCCCATGAATTGTGGGAGAGCTTGTCTCGGCCTCAGAGGATAGATAATTTACAATTTATTGGAGGATACATGTTACCTGGTGGGACTAATCTAGATCTTTGCAACATGAGATGGTTATTATATTTACCTTCTGAAGCTGGTGTTCTTCACGCTTAAATGTTAGCTTCTTGTGTTCTGCAGTTCTATGTGTTTTTAGTTTTTTTTCCTGTTGGAGAAGAAACTGCTGCTCAGTAGCCAAAATTTACAGTGTATATTCAAGATTGAACTGCTACTAAGGAATATTAACAGTGAGCAAAGACTGAGCAGAAAAGCTGGAATGGAATGATGTGTGTTTGGTGTTTCCCATGAAACATACCATTCTAATACTCTTGATCTTATTTTCTTTCTTGCAAATCAATTGTATCAATTTCATCACTGCTTTTAAGTCTGAGAAATAGCACAAGTGTATTCAATTAAAGTAAATTTGGAATTTTATTTTTGTTTTTAGAAAGGAATATATTCTTGAGTATAACTACTTAGAAAAGTATGTATCAAATATGCTTTTAAGATTTTTTGATCCCAAGCAACTCACAGGGAAGCTGTTTTTAGGACTATAACTTGTTAACTAACTAGAAAGTCATGACAGTTTATGTACTAGAACTTTCAATACACACAGGTAGCACAAGATTTCTTTTCAAAATTGACTTTCAGAGTCAAGTTACTGCCTTACAGTAAGGAAACATCTCTTCCTTTTTATCTTGCTTTTGTTCTACCGATTCAGGTAAATAGGAGTCAGTAACACTGGAGGAGGAAGACGACAAGTTGTCTTCCTGATAAATCCAGCACCAGAAAATACATTTTTGGTTTATCCCCTACATTCCCTGATCAACATGGTGAAAAGACTTTTATTTAATGAGTTTTAGAATTCAGTCTCTCTGGAACTATTTTTAGTACTTACTGTCATTCTGTACGACTTCTCAGCAACTGTCTCTGATTTATTACTCTGAAATTGCAGTATTATTTGTGTAGTGTAGTGGCATCTTGCACTTACATACATTCACATACTTTTACAGTTTAATATGGTAGTTCCATTGTTATTTTCTCAGAATAATACAAAAAGGATAAGTTTCTGTTGTTTGGAAAAGCATAACTTCATTTCTTTCAAAAGCAAAAATGATTCTGTGGTAGTTAAATGTTCCACAAAAACTTTCTCTTCTTTTGAGTTTTACAAAACCCTGCAAAGGGTGAAGGTGTTGGGAAAGGCTTACTATCATGTTCATTTCAGCAGTATTTGCAACAGGTCTGCAATTCCTAAAGCCTGTTTGTGAAAGCTGGGGGAAGTCTACTCAAAATGAAAGAAGTGAACTCTATTATACAAGGTTTTTTCTCATTCTGTTATATTTTTTTGTCCACATGAATTGTGAATTTTCTGCATTAAGGCTGTGTATTTTTTTATTTTAAAATTCATAAAGCAGTGATACACGCACATCAAAATATGGTCTCTGCATGTCAAAGAATGTCCTTGTGATGTAAATCCAGGGAACATGTTACCTTATTTATTTTCTTTGTGTTTCTGGATGCTAGGATCCCTGAAGAGAAGGGGAGGTGGGGGGTGGGAGAGTTACTTATGCCATTCAGATTAAAGTTTTGTCAACATTTTTTCCTGAAAGTGTAAGTGTAAAGGGAAGATACAGTGGTTTTACTCATGGCTGAACTTTAGTTTACAAGGGCCTCAGATCAAATAAGATAATCTTGCTAAACAACTTTGTGGAAAAACTACAGCATCAGAGGTTAGGATATGGATTTGTCTTAATGCAGGTGCCACGTATTTCAAGAAATCATGTACCTTAGCTGCAATTTTGTGTGTGTGTATAAGTAGGAGTGAGATAGTAACAATACATTAATTTAATGAACGTTGGTTTACAATATTTGTACTCCTTTTAAACAAAGGACAAAGGTTTTCTATTTTATTTTTTGTTTTTCCGTTTGTCATGAGCTAAATCCATGTGTGTCCATTACCCCTCATTCCCACTAAAATTACTGGAAGCTGAGGGTACTGGACGGTCTCTGCTTTAGGGTAAGGGAATCTTCAGAAACGTCTCAGTGGTTTCTATTTTCTTGTATACAAGTGGCTGTCAGTTTTAATCTCCTTCTGCCTGAAAGTAGTGATCTGGTTATAGAGCAGGTAGTGAATAGGAGGGCATTACAGGTTCACACTGCTCCAACACCCAGTCAGCATTCATCTGAGAGCTCTAAAATGTGCGATTAGGAGCCTAAGATACCTTGTTTGGCTGTCGAAGCAAAATGAGGTTGTGATTTAGGAGCTGTTCTGAACAGCAACACAGAACTGTTAGCTGTTACCTCTGAAAGCACAGTAATGCATTGGAGAATTAAATCTCTAAAACATGTACTCATTTATTTCTCTTTTTTAGAGATACTTGGTTCTGTTCCTGTTGCTGTTCTCAAGTAGGAAGTTGAGCAAATATGTAATTGTCACACATATAATGCAAATATTAAAATTCACTTGTTGAATATGTTGTTGCCTAGTATAAATCCTAATTCACTTCTTCATTATGTATCTGTAGTGTGACTCCAAAGACAGAGAACACACTGAAGGGACAGGTCAGGTATCTGGAGCTATAGCTGTGGAAACATGGGTATTCAGAGCAAAGCTCAAACATATTTAATACCTTAATCTGAACTCCTTCAGGTGTATTGAAAATGTAGTTTCCTGTTCAATAGGTTGTCTGAGAATATTTCTGAACAACTATAATGGGGGAGGTTAAGAGGGGACCTTACTTCCCCAAATTGCCTTACCTGCAGCTATTGACCTTTCTTCTTTTGGTAAGAGTGTCTATAAATGAAAGAACTTTTGTTTAAAGTTTAAAATTCTAAAGTTTAGTTTCTAAAGTTTAAAGTTCTGAAGTTTAGTTTAAAATGTGATTGGTAATTTGGAAGTGGCTGGCTCTTTCAGACAAGCTACAAACCTTGGACAAGTGATAAAATGTCTCTGTACTTCAATTTCCCATTTTTAGATAGTGCCACAACTATTTATACAGCAGGAGTACTGGAAGATAAATTCCATAAAGTTTTGTGGTGCAGCTGCATATTTTGCTGATATATGTAATTGTATGTCTACAGTACATTGTGCAAGACCATTCAAGTGACAACCCAGCTCCTGCTGCCACTTTTTTGTAAGCAATTATCTTGGTAATTTTATATCATGTTAACGCAGTAATGTGGATACACCATTACTCCTACCCTAGTTTGCAGAGGTATGCGAAGTGAATTCTTACTAAAAGAAAAGTTTTGTGGTTTTTGTTTTGTTTTAATTGTCACCTGTGGTTCAAAAGAGAAGTTAGATTTCATTAAAAAAAAAAGTTGAAACAGCATTTCACAGACTGAAGATGGAATATGGGAAGAGAGTTAGTCTTGAAACCTGCTATGGTCTTGAAAATGTTGTGTATTGCTACTTTCCATCTCCATGTTCTCTCCCTTGTAAAGCTTGTAGATTAAAAATATTAACACATTTTAGGTATGGAGTTTCAGGCTTGCTTTAAGTGTAGACTGGAGAAATTAGGGCAGTGAAAAAGCAAATGTATTAACAATGTAGTATTCACTGTCTCTAATTGTTTCTCCTTAATGGAGGTGAACATGATCTCATAAGTATGTTCTGAGAATTGGATGCCAAGATTGAGGATGCAAAAATATTCCGTCTTAGAGAAAATATCTGTCTATCTTAGAAAATAAAGTTGACAATGTTCAGAATATGACAAAATTGAAAGGAGCTCTTTACAGAAAGGAACAAATCATCTGAAAGGATTAAGGAGGCTCAAGCAATGTAATTGTTAGAACTGTTTCAGTCTTTTTGTAGTAACATTAAATTCAGATTTCCAAGGAAGTAATTCTGTGTTTAGGTATACCTCCTAGCCTTTTTTTTCTTCTTCTTCAGAAAATCAGTATTAAATGCATTGACTGTCTGCTTCTTCATTCCATATTATACTTTTTACTGTTCCTTTCCAGCATGAAATGGTTCATTATGATCCTTATGTTCTATTGATCCCATCTACAGCATTTTGCTTTCTGTCTGCTGCTTCATAGGATGAGTAAGGTTTGCATGTGGTTGTATATAGGGTGAGGAAATCTTTGGCAGTGCTTTACATTTAGAGACGCTCTTTTATAATTGGAGGTGGAAAAATTACAAGTTATGATATAGACATTGCTAATAAATTATGTCCTTAACTTCTGTGGAGGGATGGAGCTAATTAGGATTCTGAATGCAGAAAATTCACTTTACGTTCATGCATGATTGGAAGCTTCCAAGTCCTACTTTTACTGTGGATTTGAACCTGTAAGTTCAGTTTATTCAGAGGTAAGCTTTGGCTTGCTTCAAAGGAACCATGTGAAACTGTGTGATACTGACAGAAAACCATAAAATGAACAAAACTCATAGGAATTTTGGCCTACAAATTAAAAGTCTTCATCTGTTTTGAAAAAGAGCTAGTGTTTCAAATATGTAAGCAACTTTGCATCTGCTGAGTTTTCCATTATAAAAATTTCTTACCTGTGTAATTTTATTTTCTCCTTTGAGGTGCTGTCAGTTTGCAAGGTAACCGTTGGTATTAATAACACATATTTCAAGTAACTCTGGGTTGTAAGCTGTGCAATGTGAGGAGGGTAGTGACTGTGCAGTCTTTAAACAGGACAGCTGTCCAACAAATTTTATTCTTCTAGAATACATGAACACATGAACTGCACACTGTGTAAGTAATAGCAGACAAGGGACCTTTGTTAGAGCTACAACACTTAGGATATTATAGATCTGAGTGTACTAATATGCACCTATTATAGGAACTTATATCCATTATTGCCTATTGTGTAGAATATTTTGTGTTTAAGGCTTTAGCGTGGCTTTGGGAATTCACATTTTCACATCCCAAGTAACACCTTTGAAAGAAAAATGCAAGTTTAATGTTCAGCTTTTATTAAAAATACTGTCTATACTATCTACTGTTGTCCAGTTTTCTGCATTAGGAATTGAAATTGTGCTACTATACTCTTTTCTTTGCTAATATAACACTACAGGTATAGAGCAGTTCCATATGTCTTGACAAAAGATGAGGAAACAGTGGCTGGGACCTATCTTGTAAATTTGCAGGAGACCTGCAAAGGTTTTCTCTGTTGTTCCATCTGAAATAACTAGCAGTTAGCAATCATGCGTTATTTTCTGGACTTTCTTAAAAGATTTTAGGGTCCTTTGGACACAAGATTGCATTTCAGCTGATCTTTTTATCTTTTTTTTTCCTTCCATTTTTCTTTTTTTCTCTCTTTAACATTTTCTTCATTTTATTTCCTGATAATGCTGTATTTGGCCTGCTAGATTTTAGTCACTCTAAATCTGCTTATTTTAGATTTCAGGCAGAGTAAGATTTCTAGAAATAATAAAACTAGCTGATTTTTAAGAGGATTGTTGGCATGTAATAAATAAGTGTGCACTTCTAGCCTGTTGCAATATTCATTTAAATGAGTTACTGTAGAACATTAGTAAAAGTTCATTATATGCTTGTTGTTCAGCCCTTGACTTTTGTTTTAAGATTCAGTTGAACTAAAGACATACATCCTATAATGTGTTTGCCATTTACAGTGCATGAAGATAAGTATTGATAATAAGTATAGGGCAAAGTTGTAGACACAAAATAATGAGCTGTCTTTGCTCCTGTGT
The DNA here is from genome assembly GCF_947461875.1 of Haliaeetus albicilla. Taxonomy (NCBI): domain Eukaryota; kingdom Metazoa; phylum Chordata; class Aves; order Accipitriformes; family Accipitridae; genus Haliaeetus; species Haliaeetus albicilla. The sequence goes on along the minus strand of NC_091505.1, from coordinate 21,125,244 downwards.
CTTTCTCTAAAGGTTTAGAATACTTTTCTTGAATGAAGGTTGGGGACAGTGTTGATCTATTGTCAGTTAACAATATATAGTTATTATATACAACTATATAATTTGTAACATTTTAAGAAATAATCACTAATAGACTGTCTTAATTTCAGAGTACTTTGTATCACAAGCAGTCGTTTTTATATGGTTATTTAGGACAATACTCTTTCCCTTCCCTATTTCTTTGAGAAATTACTACTTACTATCAACTTACTGATCTGCAGGCGTCAGTTCATAAGTGATGTTTTGAACACAACAGACCATGCCACTGTTATAAGCGTTAACCAGAAGCTGGTCTTTTTTCCCATTCCTCTCGACAACGTCCAGGTAGTCAATACCCCATGGATTTAATGAAATACTGTGGTACTGCAGTATGTATGTCAAGGGGAAAGTTGTGTGTAGACTTTAGGTGCACTTTGTCACGTGCAGTCCTGTCCGTAATACTAGAAGCTCTTCTAGCTTGTCACATTAAGAGTCCATGTGTCGTTGATTATGTATTTATTAATTTACCTACATGTTACAATTTTTTAAAAAACTCTCTAATTTTTTATTTACATGACAGCCCAAAACAGCTCCGAAAAGGACGTTTGGATCCATTACAAATGATCAGGTAAATATACAGTAGGAAGTGTTCAACAAGAACACCAATTTCATTATTTCAGAGACTAATGTGTGCATGAATCCACTGGAAAGGATGTTGTGAAAATTGAATAAGGTAACAGAGGTGCTTATTGCCCTGATAAAGAATCTTGTGATCAGGGCCAGAGCCTCTAGAAGCTAATCCTGGCTCTGAGATGGGCATAACCTTGTTTTGCCTCAAATAGTTAGGGTACATTGCTTAAACTGTATTTTTAGATTAAAAAAGTCCACCTTTTTTATTTCTCACTCCCATCCTTCTGTAGTGGTGGAGATAATAATGTAGCAGATTATTTTTACCAGTCAGTCATTTTAATGGTGAAAGGTACTATATGAATGTTAATTATCTATTATGCTTTTCCTATGAACTCCTACCCTTCCTAATGTGAACAAAACCTTCAGATCACTGGGATAATGTGACTCAGGTACAGTTCAGTCCAAATAACAATCTGACCCTAATGGAAATTTTCACTTCACTGAGGTTTTAATGATGATAGAGCCATTTACTTCAACATAAAGAATTTAATCGTGAAGGTTTTTCTTCATGTTTCTCTCAGGATTTTTAGTTCTCAATTTCTTTTCTCGTAAGGGAGAGAACTAGATATATATAATCTTAAAAATGTGTTTCTTGAATGTTTCATCATTTTCTGGAGTGTTTAGAATGGGAGAACTGTCCATTCTTAGAAAATGCGTTTGTTAAAATGCAGCATAATGTCACACCTAACCTTACCCCTTAAACAACATGAAATAGGCTTGCTTGACTTAGGAGAAAGTATAACTTTCTGTAACTCTTTTTTTTGGTGGTTTAAAAAGATGTATAAACCTGTAATGAATAGCTAGAAATACTCTTGGATAATATTTTTCCATAGAAAATTACTCAAGTGTTAATAATTAAATTGGAAGAGATCTTTGCATTCTTTTCCATTTCTCTAGTAGTTTACTGCTAGTGATGGGGGAACTGAAGCTCTGTATTTTATATCAAACTTGTATGCTATAATGAAAAATATCTTTCTCATACTGGATAGTTAAAGAAAAGCAGAAATGGGTATGCATATGTATAGCTGCATGTATTCAAAGTCTATATGAAGTGTTTGTTGTAGTTGTGAGATCTAATGACAGAATAATCAGTGCCCATCTGTCAACTTGTGTACAAATAAAGAAGTAAAAGATAGCTGACAGGTTTTTTTTTTCTCTAGCTTCTGTTCCTTTTTTTTTTTTTCTGGAAATCTGTGTTAAAGCATAGAATATATGCTTTTCTCAGTAATTACGAAGTTTATTGCAAATAACTGCTAGCCAGATTGAAGATGAAGAGGAAACTCACACTCCGCCTTCATGAAGAGATCAGCATAGAATTACCATTCTAAAATTTAACCTAATTGGTTCAGAATGTATATCTTGATTTAGAAACGATTTGCAGGGCTTCTGTTTTCATATGCCTTCTGCTAAAGAAGCCAAAGCAGTATTTGTTTTATTGTTTCAAAATGTGTTCCAGCTCACTTTAAGACTGTCCCTAGTTGCAACTTAATGTTATCACAAATACTGTGCAAGTGGCACAGTAATATTTGAAACGTGGATGAATAGTTCTTTTCTGTGAAATAAATGATTCCTTATGTAGGGTCAAATTCTGGCTTTGAGAAAACAAATCAATGAAAGAGTACAGCCTTACACAGAAGCAGACCTATAAATGCATTCACTTAATGGTGGGTAGCAAGATACAGTGAACACAAATCTTTTACAAGTAATGAGAAATAAGGAACCTTGCATAATGGGAACATTTTCTTTCCCTTTGGTCTGAAGTGTCTCAAACCAGTTTAGAACACACTTGCAATTGCATGACTAAAGGTGAAAGACAAGCACAATAAACAGAGGAAGAACCAGGCTGGATGCAGTTGTTCATAATTACAAGTATGACACAAAAAGAAAATCCTAAGTAGTCAGCATCTTTATCGATGCCTTCTTTCTCTGGTCATCCTATCATTCAGCTTTAGTGATCTGCATTCTAGCTCTGCCCTTATGGAAGATATGGCTGGAAAACTGCCTTTACATCCTTTCTTCCTCTGAAGGGTGAGAGATGTGAGAAAAGAGGGTAACTCTGATATTCTTAATCCCTGCTTGTCTGAAGAGACAGCAGAAAAGGAAATCTAGTTCTAGATTCCAATCTTTATTTTAGCAGACTACTTTGTCAACACTAGTGTTTTAAAAGAAACTATATTTGTGCAATATATGTAGCATTTCTTTGGAGTTCCAGGGGTGTTGGGTGTTCAAAAATCCCATGAAAAAAATTGATTATTTTCAAATTGATCTCATAGTTCTGTGATATTTTTTGAAATGAAAATAGATCTTTTCTCACTGGGATTGTAATTTTCACTACAAATATAAAATATATAATGATGGAGAAATGAATAGTTTTAATGAGTTTTTAAATATATTTCTAATAAACTGTTATGACTTAGTTTTGTCTATGCCATCTAACGCCTGAATTATGGTGTAAACCCTTTTTCAATGATGGTTTTGGTTTTTTATGCTAATGGTTTCAGATCATGTCCAGAGTTACTCTATGGACAGAGAAACAGTCCCTTTATCTTTCTTGTTTTCCTTGAAATTGAATATCGGTTTAGGTCCTCCAGTGTATGCATACTGTCTTGCCTTTGGATGTAGCTGAACTTTGGCTTCATTCCTCTTCTCTGCACTCACTTATACAATAGAGAGACCAAATGATACCTGTCCAGGAATTTAATAACTTTTCTGTAGAAATAGAGAAACTGGTTAAAAATCCAAACCAAAACACCCTCCCGCCCCACCTCCCCCCCCCCCCCCCCCCCCCCCCCCCCCCATTTTTCTAAAGTATCTTCCCATGTTTGCTCTGAACCTTTCTTGAGGCACTGGAGCTTAAAGGAAAATCGGATAATGCAAAATAAAGGTAAACATAAAAATGTATATACTTGTATACAGTATATATATATATGAATATATATTCCATGACAATTTCAGAACATTAATGAGATGTTTTTCTATTTAAATACAGTTATGCTAAAGTATGTTCTTTCTGTGTCTTGTAGGGTCAAAATGTATTTGGTCTTGATATAATTGAGACACCTGAGGGAGATAAGTGGCCTCAACTGATTGTCCAACAGATCCTGGATAGGGAGCAGAAGGATACCTATGTGATGAAAATTAAAGTTGAAGATGGTGGAAGCCCTCCAAGATCTAGCACTGCCATCCTGCAAGTCACAGTGACTGATGTGAATGATAATCGCCCAGTCTTCAAAGAGAATGACATTGAAGTTAGTGTTCCAGAAAATGCTCCAGTGGGCACCTCTGTTTCTCAGCTCCATGCCACTGATGCAGATCTGGGCTCAAATGCACAAATCCACTTCTATTTCAGCAATCAAATCTCCAGTTTGGCCAAGAGGCTCTTTGCCATTGATAACACCACTGGCCTCATCACTATAAGAGAACCACTAGACAGGGAGGAATCTCCTGTACACAAATTAACTGTTTTGGCAAGTGATGGCAGTTCAACTCCATCAAGAGCAACAGTGACTGTTAATGTCACAGATATTAATGACAATGTCCCATCAATAGACACGAGGTACATAATCAATCCAGTGAATGGGACAGTGCTTTTGTCTGAGAAGGCTCCCCTTAATACAAAAATTGCGTTGATAACAGTAATGGACAAGGATGCTGATCTGAATGGAAAAGTTACTTGTTTTACAGATCATGATGTCCCTTTTAGGCTAAAGCCAGTGTTTGATAATCAGTTTCTCCTCGAGACAGCCACATTTCTAGATTATGAAGCCACACGGGAGTATGCCATTAAAATAGTGGCTTCAGATTCAGGGAAACCTCCCTTAAACCAGTCTGCAATGCTCCTGATCAAAATTAAAGATGAAAATGACAATGCCCCAGTTTTTACACAGCCTATCATAGGTCTTTCCATCCCTGAAAACAATGCTCCTGGTACTCAGCTAACCAAGATAAGTGCTACAGATGCTGACAGTGGACGCAATGCTGAGATCAGCTATATCCTGGGTTCTGATGCACCCCCTATTTTCAACCTTGACCGCCGTACAGGCATTCTGACAGCAGTGAGAAAGCTCGACAGAGAAAAGCAAGACAGGTACTCCTTCGCTGTGCTGGCTAAAGATAACGGCATGCCGCCCTTGCAGACCAATGCTACTGTGACAGTATCAGTCTTGGACCAGAATGATAACAGCCCTGCTTTCACACATAATGAATATAATTTCTATGTGCCAGAAAACTTACCCATGTATGGCACAGTGGGGCTTATCACAGTTACAGATGCTGACTCGGGAGAGAATGCTGCGGTCACTCTCTCTATATTAAATGGTAGAGATAATTTCATTATAGATCCACTTACTGGTGTAATAAGACCTAATATTACTTTTGATAGGGAACAGCAGGGGTCGTATACGTTCCAGGTGAAAGCCGTGGATGGAGGAAGACTGCAGCGTTCCTCAACTGCCAAAGTGACCATCAATGTTGTTGATGTAAATGACAACAGGCCTGTTTTTGTTATTCCTTCATCTAATTATTCGTATGAGTTGGTTCCAACATCAGCCAGTCCAGGGTCTGTAGTTACTAAAGTCTTTGCAGTTGATAATGATACAGGAATGAATGCAGAGCTCCGCTATAGCATCATAGGTGGGAACTCAAGGGGCTTGTTTACAATTGACCAATTAACAGGCAATATTACTTTGAAAGAGAAGGTAATTACATCAGATCATGGCTTGCACAGACTGGTGATAAAAGTCAATGACCTAGGACAGCCAGAGTCTCTTTATACTATAGCTCTTGTGCATTTGTTTGTGAATGAGACAGTCACCAACAGTTCCTACGTACAAGAGCTAGTGCGCAGGAATATGGAAACTCCAGTTGGCCAGAATGTTGGGGATGGTGAGATAACCCCACAAACCAATGATTATGTCAAGATCATCATTGCCATTATTGCAGGCACTATGACAGTTATTCTGGTAATTTTTGTTACTGCTTTAGTACGGTGCCGCCAGACGCCTAGACACAAGGTTGTCCAAAAAAACAAGCAGAGTGGTGAATGGGTTTCCCCAAACCAAGAGAATAGGCAGATCAAGAAGAAGAAGAAGAAGAAGAAGCGCTCCCCCAAAAGTCTCCTCCTCAACTTTGTGACTATTGAAGAATCTAAGCCTGATGATCCTGGTCACGAGCACATAAATGGCACTTTAGACATTCCTGTAGAGCTAGAAGAACAGACTATGGGAAAATACAACTGGGCCACCACACCAACCACATTTAAGCCTGATAGCCCAGATTTAGCAAAGCACTACAAATCTGCTTCTCCGCAGCCTACCTTTCAAATTAAACCTGAGACTCCTGTACCCCCCAAGAAGCACCATGTCATTCAGGAACTGCCTCTAGATAACACCTTTGTGGTGGGCTGTGACTCACTTTCCAAGTGCTCATCAAGCAGCTCGGACCCTTACAGCGTTTCTGAATGCAGCTGTCAAGGAGGCTTCAAGACCCCAGGCCCCATACACACCAGACAGGTAATGGAAATTTTAAAGTGCTTGCTTTCTCCTTTCCTTCTTACTTTGCCATTCCTATAACTCCAGCTCTGAGCACTGCAAAATAACTTTTTCTGCAAGGATTAGAAGTTTGAAAGGTCATGTTTGATCGAGTTATTGAAAAGTAAACAATTTGAGATTCATCAGTGTTAAGGGAGAAAATTAAAAGGAAACGACCGTTGGCTGTAAGGAAATTGGGCAGTGAATTATTACATTGGTGGGTATTCCTGACTGCAGATGGCAGTATGGCACTTCCTGCATTACTGCAGTACCTAGTGCAGCTCTCTAAGGCAGAGAGGGGTTATGGCACTGTCCTCTGTAGTATTGTGTGCTCAAGAATTGAAGTAATCTAGGCCAGGTGGAATGCAATAAAGCTTTACAGGATCTGATAAGTGGTTCTTAATATTAATGGAGTCTGGAATTGCAGCCTTCATTTGGGCATAGCTTTACTTCAAGGTCTCTCAAAAGCAAGCAAGGATTTTCCTCTGAGAATTTCAGTGCCATTTTCGGACGAGAAGCATACTGGACTACTTAAATCTGGTGGAATGACACAGTCGACAGGCAAAGTTAGGGGAGAATTAGAAGCATCAATATAATTGCTCTCATTTATTTGCCGCTCTGCCTGATAAACCAGATATTAGCTTCTCAGAAATTCGGTACAGCAAAGGAAATGTCTGAAGAATCCTCAGCTTAAAGTTAAAAATAAATTGAGAACCAGAGTATCTTTCATTCTTCTAGACACTACAGAAAGGCTTTAAGTCACTGGAAACTGAATCTAGTGTCTATCCATATTCTGGACAGTTTCATTAATAATAAAGCTTTGCTGTTTGTCTGTTCACAAATATCACAAAGTTTTCAGTGAAAATAGTTTTCTAGTTAAGCTTTAATTAGCCAAGGAATTAATCATTAGAGAAACAAACATTTCAGGAGAGTTTATTATATTATTGATAATATATTTTAATACTATTGCTTGGGAACAAATTCTCAGCATGACTAAGTCTGTTAGTCTTTTTGCTCCAGCTGAGGTTTTGAATTTTTTTCTGTGGGCATTGTTTTATTACCAGTATAGTGTTAACAAAATGCGCCTAAAAAAAGCTGCTCAAAGTAGTCGTCATATTTTTGAAAATGGCAGGATGGGTTGTTTATTTTACTCTTGTTTTATTCCCCTTACCAACACAAATCTGTGTGGTAGTCTATGTCACTACACTTTATAAAACTTTCATCTTTTTCTGAGGTGCATTAACAGAAAAAGAATTTATAATCTTTAAGACATGAAGGCACTGAAAAATGTATAGCTTTCTGAGATTTGAGTATTTTCTATTGAAGGTATTTGAATGTGTTAATTTAGATAACATATTAGAAGAGTTTCTTTCTAATTTGTTCATCTCTTTGAACTCTCATACGTCTGAGGAGGGTGGTGCTGTTTTCAGCATTTCTGTAAGCCTGATCTAAGTGATTTTTCAGCTGAGTTCTGGTATAGTTCCTTTGACCCAAAAAGGTTCCTCCATTGTCTGCTCAAATACACTTTGTCATGCAGTAATGCTGCTAACAAAGCAAGCAAGCTCATGACTCTCTAGGTTTTTACTAACATAGTTTTTCCATCAGAAGGGGCTTTTAAAGTAGAATGGAAAGCAATTCTCTTCTGCAGAAGTTGGTTTGGGAAAAGAGAATTTTCTTTTATCTGTACCTTAAAGGTCAATGACAGGGGCTTCCTATCTGGAAAAGCAGAATAGAACTTTTTTTTTTTTTTTTTTTTTTTAATTCTCATTACCTGATAGTAGCTTATCTTCATATAGCTGTACCTGAAATTATATTAGTATGATGCACTGAATATATCAAAAAGAGATTTATGTGACTATTGATCTTGTTAAATCTATAGCTATCCTTCTTTTAGGTATATTGTTCTGTGTGAAAGTGATCACATTGTTGGAGAAAGTATAACTACTCACTGTCAGTGGCCCTTTACACTAAATTGAAAACAACATTTACCTTTAAACATGTGAATTCACATTTTTATTACTTATTAGAGTAAAATATAAGTAATTTCATTAATGCATTTATTTCTATAAATTGGGCAGGAAAGGCCATTGGAGTTAAATCCTTTGTGTTGGACCGTGATCACAAAGGCAAAATTGTATTTCCTAACTAAAAACAAGCAAAGTATTTCTTAAACCTCAACAGATCTTTGAAAAGTCAGTCTTACTCCTAACTTGGTTTTGTATATTGTAGTCTGTATAGTTTTATCTCCTGTGGGCCTATAGAAGGTGGCTCAGGACAGACTAACTTACAGTTGTCGCTGTTAGCCAGTAAAGAAATGAAACCAACAAGAATAAGCTTCTGCCACAATGCTTCAGATGTCATGCTGTCCCACCATCCTCCAGCCTCGAAGACTAACAGGATGTTTGTGGTTAATGATGCTTTTGTGTTGTGCATTCTCTGAATTTTCAGAAAACTGTAGGACAGCCTGGAGAATTGAAGGATAAGTTCAGTTAAAAAGGGAGATGTGCTAGTTTGAAAAATGAAAATAAGATGTCTAATGTGAGAAAAAATATTTTACTCTATCACTAACAATTACTGTAATGCATCCCTTTTACACACCAAAAGCTCTCTGAAGGAGACTAAGGAAGATTACATTCACTGTGAAGATATCTCTTCAGTTTCTAATGGGTGCTGATATTAATAGGCTGCACATCTCAACTGTTCTTAGTTTTGTCTATGCAAGGCTTTCTACTCAGATACTTGAAATAATATTGAGTTAAAGCTAAAAATATATGTTTTCTTTTGAAGCTCTAAATTTTGTGTATGTCTGAATGGTATTGATTCAGGTCTTTAAAGAAAGGAAATTATGTCTTTGCTTTACTGCTAAATTTGTCTAAGTGATCTATAAAATGACAGAAAGTCATTATAACAGTTGTACTAAAAAAGCATGCAAGAGAAGATGGAAAGCTTTTTCTACTAAAAACCCAAAATATCTCTTTAGTGGTCATGTGGGCAAATAAATACAGCAGTGTAACAGCTGAAAATTTTTATGGAGAAGGAGTCAGAGACTCCTGAAGCAGCTGAGGACACATTGGATTGTGCACTACAGGAAGTTGAAGAGGGAAAAGTATGGTCCTAATGTAATGTCGCCAGAGAGAAGGGTCAAGCTTCTGTTGTACTTGTATGTGAGAAAGGGCAAGGGAGAGAGATATTAAAATTAGTTTGAAGTTACACAGTAGGAATTAATAAATACAAGTGATGGTAGATGTTCAGAATAACATGCTTTCTTTTTAGGAAAGATTTTAGATCTTAGTAGAGATAATTCATTTAAAGAAGTTTTACCAAGTGATAAATTGTGAAGAGGCTTCTTATTCATAATGAAGTTTTTCAAACTAGGATATTTGGAGGCTCATAAAATCAAACAGACTTTCAGTGTCATCAGATTTGCGTTGTTTTGGTAGTTGTGGGCCTCATAGAAAGATGCTTTTCATGGTAGCAAAAACATACAGCACCTTTAAAGTTTATCTGTCTGCAAGCTTTGTGAAAGCTCAATTGCTTTCGACATTTACTTTCGTGAGAGCAGACTATGTGAATTATTCCACGCTGACACAAATGTTCTAATTCTTCTTGCATTTGCATTGGAGTAAGTAAAAGACAGGAGAGGTTTTCCCAGTCTAGTTTTTATGTAGTACGTTACAGAATTTTAAAATCTGAAATCTTTGCTCAAGTACTTAAAACAACATTCAGACAATTCAAATGCCTGTCTAGGTATCAACCTGTATATTCAAAACATGCATAATTATAGAGTACAATGTTATCTGTGGCAGCTTGGTTCAAAGAAGCTACTGCCACAAAGGTTCATTAGAACTCCCCATGCATTCTCCTTCTTCTTGTCCCTTTTTTAATTAATGCTATTTCAGACATTCTTTTCATTTGAAAATAGTATAATGCATACTATAGGAACAGTAGAAATCTTCAAAAATAAACATTCGGTCACTCAGAAAGGGTCCTGTGACCTTTTGTATTGTAATTTTAAACTTTAACTCAAGAACAAGATTTTTCTGACTCTGTTATTGAAGAAGTGTGAGTGTTCATGAAAGCAGCACCTCTTCCATTGATAGACCTGGAAGGTGCAATCATGCTCTGAATCTATGATTATGTGCTTTTTGGTGTATTTTCCCTGCTTCACAGCGGACTCTGGTCTGTATGTTAATTTAGCTCCACTGCTAGTACACTATACCATCTTCAGGAAGTTGTTGAGGGAGTGAACCAGGCATGCATACTGATTTTTCTCATATTTACTAATGCAAATTGTCATTAATTGATTTTAGTTGCTAGGATTCTATCACCTGTGAACATATCCATACTTAAGAATAGAAATTTCAGATGACGCAGTGATCTCTGCTGAACTTGTTTCTTAGAAACTGATTGGAGATAGACGTTATATTCCTTATAGAAATCTGGATGGGAAGTAGACCTTATTTAAAATACATTGCATTTTGGGGCCCTACTGTCGCAATTCTATGATTCTATTAGTGACTGCTTAGACCTGCTTACAGTTATGGTATATTTGGTTTTCTGATTCTGATCTGAAATGTGGTGAAATGTTATAGCTTCACACTCTCTATGAGAACAGTGTGTTTAGGATGTGAATTGAAAGATTATTGCACTGTTCCTGAAACTAATAGCTCTGAAAACTCACCTGTTACGTAAACCTTTAGCTGCAGGTCTTATTGTTTTGCTTAATAACCATGAGACTTGTGAGTTTAATCTGGTATACTGTAATCATCAGTAGGCAGTGCTGATGCTTCTGGTACGCAAAAGGGTGTAGAGATAACACTGGTACTTTGCATTGACAGATACAGAGTAAATTACACTCAAACAACATTTTATTCTAAATACTGGCTAAATAGCTGTTGGTATAGGCCCTTCCTGAAAGCCATTTCAAAATTGATTACTACAATTCTGAATATTTTTGTTATTTTCTCTTAATTTTCTGGCTGGTAATTTTGCTGGTAGTTCTGATATGCTGCCATGTATATATGTTTCAGAAAAAAAAAAAAAGTTGGATGTGGAGAAAAGATTTCTAACTGAAAGATAAGTGAAAATCTGCAACTTGGAAGTTAGTAAGCAGTTACTTAAATGTGCAGTACTAGTGAAGTAAAGCTGGTCAAGAAAATGCTTTTCCTCTGTCGTACACTTTGAAGAAAAACTTCAGAATTGTTATTTTAATATGTATCTTTCACTGGGAAAGCATGGGTGAAGATATCTTGCCTCATAGTAGAAGACAAAAACAGAGCACAAACGGGAAGAAAATAAAAAAGAAATTCATGTTTTGTATGAGGAGAAGTTGAAATATTTTGAATGACACTTAAGTAAAAACTAATTTAGAGAAAAGAAAGGCTTTTTTTTTCCAGTAAGAACTCATTGACTGAATTTATACTGAAGTTGGTAGGTGACGTTCTAGCATTAATAACTGGGTGATTTTTGTGCAGACTAGAATGATAGGCAACACTCTTTCCAATAGCAGCTTGCCTTGGGGTAATAGCAGCATAAATTTTCCTAAACATTAAGTGCATTTCACCTTCATTTTTCAGTGGGATAACTGAAAAGGTTAGTCTTTTCTCCTTCCGACCCAACTTTATTTTTTTAAATGGCCTATAGCTATAAACCATTGCCAACAATGAAGCCTGATTCAACTGCAGTTTAATTTTCACACTTTTTTCTTTTCCTATTTTCTCCCAGAAGGTATTGCACTCAATAATCTACAGTTGATAGCAATTTCCTGACCAGTGAGTGGCTAGTGTCTTGGTGACTCTGGTATTGATAGTGATTTCTTTCCTGTGAAATAATTGATTGGAATGGTTTAATTTCTGTGAATTTTTAGGACTCTAACTCTGTTGATGATAAATGTAGCCTAAAGATGCAAAATAACTCTTCAATTCAAAATATTTTATGCTTTTAGGAACGATTATCTTGAATAAAGTCTGCTAAAACCCTGTTAGAACATGTTCTAGGTAGTATGGTAGTCTTCTGTAGCTATAATCTTGCAACAGAAACCTAGAATACCATACTTAGAAGCCATTCCTGTGGCTCCTTGTGTTTCAGCGTTTTTGCTATGGGTATATAGATGTGTGCAGATCTTTGCTTGTGTATGAAAAGATATATACACATATCGATGTGTATGATCTTTGCTTTGCCTGAAAACACAAACACATCAAAAATGCTTGGTTACTTAGAACCACAATAGTTCAGTATTTCTCAAACCATACAGTGATTGACATGGTAGAAATTTGGAAACAAACTTTACAATATATGGGGAAAATTATGCAGGAAAGGGCTTTTCTCATGCTGTTTCTCTGTTTGCCAGCTCTGAACGTCATCGCATCTGATGTTATATACTGAAGTCGTACGTGTACACAATGATGTTAAGCCAGCAAACATGAAAACAAGGAAATAGCACGAGAAAGCCCTTTGTCCTGTCTCTGATTGCCGAAGAAATTTATCGTCTGATCTCCAGAGGGGTTTGGAAGTGACGATGAACTGTTCAAGCTGCCCTACTGAAAGGTATCAAGGGCAAGAATTTTTTAAAAAGAAAAGACAAAGAAATTTTAGTACGTTGTGCTATAGTGTTCTATAACGTAGTTTTGCTAAGAAAAAAAGTAATGTGACCCATCCTTCTTCACAGTTGGTGATTATGGTAAATCTATTTTGCTTGTAATCATCTTCTTGTCCCAGATTTTTTTTCTTATTTATTTCAGTTGAAACAATTAGGAATTCTGTTTCTATAAATATATTAAAAGGGAGCAATAAATTTTATTCATACATTAGAAAGAGAATGTAAAGTTCTTTATACTCCCTGCATTTAAAAGAAAAACAAATGAATTGTTGTCACTTATAGCACCATTATACATGTTAAGAATTAAGTGTTATTTATATCTATTCCATAATATTTTTAATGATGATATTGCTGCTATGGATCATAAATAGAATTGATCAAATCACTGCTTTCTCATTTTATAGGCACAATAGTAGTAGTGAAAAATGAGTACTTCCTGCTTTCTTACCCACAACCTTTTGTAATAAATGATCACCTTTTAAATAACTGGAAAGTATTCACTTAACTTTTAAAAATAAAATTTAATTTGCATTTTGCTTGCTGAAGTCTAGCTAATGTCTGTGTAACAGGTGCCATACATTTAACCTTTTGAAATACTTTTATTTAAAAAAAAAAAAAGAAGTCATAAATCCAATGGCTTGGTTTTCAGTGTGGTAAAATAGGAAATAGCATACATAATTTTTTCACTGTTAGCCAGCAAATGGGGAAAAAAATGGCCTACTCTTGGTTTTTTTCCCAAATTATTTCTCTATATAGTTAACTTGTTTTTTAAATTAAAATTTTTTACATTATAATTTGTTATTTAGCACGGCTCATTTAAAAAATAAAATTTGAATAACATAGCTTCATTTGCAGGTTGGTTGCAAGTTCTTGTATATTGCCTCACATCTTGGGGAGTAATGCTTAATATGTATCATCTATAATATTAGACTTTCATATGCAATGCAAAATCTCTTAGGAAGCAAAGGAGTATAAAGAACCCTGTTTTCTGCACTTATATGAAAACATGTAATATTAGTTTGCTAGAATAAAATGAAATACAGACACTGCTTTTAACTGGGATGTATACAGTATATATAACTTTCTTTTAAAGAAAAAGTTATTAATGATTCATGAATTAGACTACAATGTGGAATTCTTACACATTACTGTATGTTTGATGTAAAGATATTTATAGGCTTGTACTTAATAATCACGTTGCCTCAGTTCTTGGACTGCAGAATGTCTACCATGACTGTTGCCTATAGTTTCCTCCACATTTGCTATCTGGCTCTTTTAAAAACGTGTATTTGGCTATTTGATCTGTAAAATAAATTCTATTAATAATGACGTACGAATTGTAATTTAGCATATTGTATTGCATAATTATAGCTATGACTGTTACAGAAAATTTTTCATTTCCAATAATGAAATCATTTTCTTGGGAAGAAGTTTATGTAGCCATAAGACAGTTTTGCTATTCCTATTTATCGTGCCCTTGCAGCATTTATGCCTCGAACTAAAAACCCAACACTTTCAGTGTTAGACATACAGTAATGATATTTATTGACTCAATGCCACAATTCAGCCAGTTGCTTTGGGTTGAAAGTTCATTGCTAACATAGTAAGGAATTTATTCAAGAAGTATTGTTTAGTGTAACAAAGACTGGTCCTGCATATTGCTGTTAAGATTGTTTGCTTAGGTGTTTTGTAGGAGGGTGATGGGAAGCATTCAGAGATATTTGTTAAGAGTAATAACACTTTGGCCTAGTAGAGTTGTTTGTCAGGAAGATAGTAAGATTTCACAGACTTTCAGTTTCTTTTTTTTCTTTGTTTTTTTGAATCTTCAGATTTCTGTTATTATGATAATTAGGTTGGATTTCCTTGATGAGAAAACTCATATACATAAAATTAATGTTTGATTAAGAAAAGCACCAAATAATTTCAGTGCTTGCATTGAAACTTTTTTTTTTTTTTGACTTGAGGGATACTGAGTTGAGATACTAGACTAGGTTAATCTAACCTCAGGCATGTAATTTAGTCATCTCAAGTGGACATATGGTTGCCCTCAGTTTTTTCTGTGGTAGTGAAAAGGCAGAGATATACTATAGCAGGTTATTTTGATTTTAGGACTGCATGCCCTCAGAAGTGCCTACTTTCTTACACCGAGTTGAAGAGAACCTTTGATAAGTACCTTTCTAATTTAAATGTGCCAGTTATGTGCTCACAGAGAAAAATATTTTTCATAAGATCCCTAGTTCTTTTGCTTTTAACCTAGCTGAAGGTCTACCTTTTTCCTAGTATTTTACTGGTCTTATCATTCTAGTCTATCAATAAATAATTCTCAAAGAATCTAGGATGATTTTAAACTTTTAAAAAGTTACATGTATGAAATAAAAGGTACATCAAGTGGTTGGATTATTGGTCCAAATCAGTAATCTTTCTCTTCTAGTTCTCTCATGAGTCAGCACAGCCAATTATAATAACCCCCAAATGCATTAAGGGAAAAGCCAGCAACCTCTTAAGTGGTTCAGTTTCATGTGTTTCTTCTGTTTTGATTTTTGTTTTCTTACATCTTTACTTTTTAAAAAGTAATTCTTTCATAGACTGGCATAAGACTTTTTCAGAGACCTCATTTCTTTCAGGTGGTTAAATGGGTTCATGAAAGCCTCATGAAAACCCAGTGTGTACTGACCAAATATGTATGTGTGCTGAATGTCAACTTCTACACTTCTCAGTGATGTGAAGTCTAAATGGAGGCCAGTCAAAAAATTCTGTATTTACTTTTGTTTTTTTTTTAAAATGAGTATTAGTATCCTGAGTCAAAGCTAGGTGTACCAACTCTGTTTCTCAAATGTTTTCATCTACAGAAATACTATTGTCTGACTGCATACAAGTCAGAGTAAATTAAGAGCGAAAATCACTGAGTTGACCAAATGCTGCTTTTGAAATTGAAAACTTGTGATATTGTCTTTGGAAAATCAATCATATTTTATAAGTTATTTTATTGTACTTTAGGCTGTAATTATTACTCACTGTCATCTCAGTAAAATTCTCAAGAGATTCATCCTTTTATCTGGTGCACGTTGCAACCCCTGTCACCAGAGCAGACAGGTCTGTGTCTATAGATAAAGTTCTAGAGTCTGGTTTTGGTTAGTTGCAGTGCTACGTGTAGCTCAGCAAACAGAATAGTTCTTTATTTGTTGCCAGTTTTACAGAGTAAATTAATGACATCGCTGCTTTTAGCCCTACAATGCCAGCAGCTAAAGATGGCGCTCAGATTTGCCGTTCTGCATCCTGTGGTATATTGTCAAGGCCTGGATTTCATATGGATGTGTGTCTACCAAAGCTGAATGCCACCTGAACTCAAACATGCTCTGGTATCAAGTGAGTCACTCCAAGGAAAAGCTATGGCGCACAGTTTGTTTGAAAGCTGCCTGTAATATCAGAAAATATATTGGACTTTGGAGGATTTAAATCCTTCTGTATTTAACTGAGTGCAGGATTGCTGAAGGGCAGTAGGGTGCTGTCAGGAACAAAGCTGGTTTGTGATGTAAATAGAATTATTTTTTTAACATAAACTGTAATGCTGCAGGGTTTTTTTGTTACGCATTTTCAGTGATTTCCCATTTTACCATAAAACATATATTTATGGTATATCCTGGTCTTAAGTATTATTTGTAAAATCTTTTTAACAAATATTTTTTTAATATATATTTTTGCTTTCATATTGAATTACCGAGCACTGTTCCGTTTATGTCTTATTTATCTATTTCTAAAATAAATTTTGTTTGAAGATTATATTTGTATACCTTCTGGAGAAGCACTGTTTTTAAATACACCTCTGGTCTGTTTGCTTAATGCATGCACACCATCAAATCTATACATACATTTTTTACAGTGATTAGGAGCTATAATTATTAAAATAATTTTACTGCACATAAAGTACCATAAAGCTTACTAGTAATCTATCTAAAGAAATACGTTCTCTCAAAACATCATGCTCCTTAGCAGTACATTTCTTTTTTCTACATTTTCTTCAAAGAAATCTGGTCTAAGCAGGAATTCCAAGAGTTGTACATCTTCTAACAATGTTTACATGTATGTGTGAGTGTTTATACAGCGTTTAGAGCTAGAGAGAGAGAGAGAGATAGTGCTTATATATATATATATCTGTGTATGTATGTTTGTATCTTGTGTGCATGTGTATATAAAGAAAGAGCATGAGGGTGTATATACGCATTTATCATGTACTCAATTAGCAAAGTTTATAGGCAGTATATATTACATAGAATGTAATTGTAGATATGTGCCTATCTCAGTACCTATATCTTGCTATGAAAGATAGCCAAACACTAAGGTTTTCACTTTACCACGTTATTTTGAGATTTGGAAAGGTTGATCTTCCCTTCTGAGAATGTACTGAGGTCTCACTATATTAGAAAGTGACTCTTGATAACTTAGAGGTTAGGATACAATATGATAAGTACAGTTTTGAATTTCAGTTCTTTTTCTTTCACTATTTCACTTTTACTCATGCTAGTACTGTCTCCCACTATTCTAAAATACCTTTTTTTTCTATTATATAGACTTGTTCTCTTAAATCTTGCCACTGAAAATATCATGCAAATGACGTTTCTGTATTTCCTCCAAATTGTGAGCCTCTGCTTATTTCATAAATAGACACATGTAAATCACATTCAGTTATTTATATTTATACAGATGGATATTAAGTAAGTGTGTTATCAAGAATTTTTCAGGGGTACTACTGACTTTCTGCAATCTTTTAAATAGGTTTTATTCATTTGTATTTAGTATGTTTTTCATTTCTATGGAAGGTGTTCATTAAAGCTCAAATAACTTATTTCCAATAAAAACTCAATGATGATAACAAAGATACGAAGCTTGATTTCCCATCACTGAATTGCAGCTAAGAATTATGAGCTGAATTTCAGTCTGTTTTCTCAGCATAGTTTTCATCCTTTCTCTGCTAAGAGAAGATGTCTATGGCTGTCAGGTAGATGAACTGCCCTCTGCTTATGTTCTCTGTTTCCTTCTGGACTGTCATGTTGTTTGACTTTGTTCTTGATATGATCACCAGAGTCTGACATGAAATTTGAATCTAAGACAGTTCCTCAAAAGAATTTCCTCCTATTTATTGTCTAAGCAGTACAAAAATTTCCCTTTTATCTGTGTTCATCAATAGCAAACAAGTTGCAGGCATATAGACACACAGACACTAATATGGATCTGAAAGGCTCCAGTCGTAGACTTTCCCCCACAAAAATACTTTTCCTAGATCTGTATCTAAACCATCGATGGGCTGATTCTCTTTCCCACCTGCCCCTCCCCCCCAGCCCCTGTTAAAAAGACAACAACAAGGGACAAATAATTCTGGTCTTATCCACACACTAATGTACATGTGTTTCAGATAAGCAAATGACCCACAGAAAGAAGTACTTCAACAGGTGAATGGAATTTGGAACCTCTTTTCCTTTGAACTTTTAGAATATTTGAGTAATTGGAAATATTCAGGAAAACACGTGTTCCATGATTTAGATGTACTTTATGGGAAGAAGCAATTCAGGGAAAGAAAAAATCCTCTTACTCTAACCAAATAGTATCACAAGCTCTTTAAGTGTTATTTTGTATTAAATAACAGTTTAAATATTATAAATTAAAAAATATAAATTAATTGCAATTAAATACAAAATAACAGCTCAGTATTTTCTGGCAGAAGTGGGACTTAAAAAATAGCTTCTTATGAAATAAGAATAAATCTGAATGTTTTGTTAATTTTGGAGAATTTTGTTCTGTATTTGTATGGTATACCAAAATTTCTGTCTGCGGGTGTGCTATTGGTGGAGTTGTAGTAGAAAATCTGACTTGAAGTTAAGAAGACATTTTGGCTTACATACATGTGGTACAGTGGTTTTACTTTTGGGGGGATGAACACTCAAATTATTCTATATTTTCAGATCGATTTGTTGGTAAGGTGATTTGTACAATCCTAATTGCTTAGGTACAAGAAAGCATCTTAAAGTATTTGAAAGAAACTAATGGAGTACAAAAGTAGTATTCATCCTTGTCCCCCAGTTAAATGAACAATACCTGTGCCTCAGCTGTTCAGTGCTGTATATCTTTTGTGATTCTATCAACCAAAGTTGCCAGTGTCTGCATAGACAAGGTCATGATTGTGTGCAGGACCTAGGTGGTATTAGACAGAACCGAGAAATCTTCTTAGTGTATAGTTTTTATTGTGGTGGGATAGCTCTATGAAAATCTAAAGTGCCACATTAGAGATCTTTGCAGGTGTAGTTTTGAGTCACATTCTGACATACTTTCTTAATTGGATTAGTGTGGATTTCTAATTATGGATAAAAGTAGCAGAATGTTGCCTGCTAATGTTGAATGTATGTGAACACATGGATATGTGTTCATATTTGACTTGAAAAGTCTGATTCATATCAGGTTTATTGTGATTGTAAGGTAAGATGTTTTAATTGTATTGTTGAATGATGTTTATTGATTGTTAGAAATTTTGTTTCCCTCCCTGTGGAAATTAATGCATTTTGAACTCAAAGTGAAAAAGAAATGCAACTTAGACTTGAAAAGCATATGGTATGGTTTTCTTTGCTATTTTAACTGGAAGAAACTATTTCAATTCTTAAAGATGGTACAAAAAGTTTATGGTATGATTTATGTTTTTCCATTTTTAAACTTACCTGAGGTAAAATTATAGTTTTTGTGGCACAATATACTGTATTCTAGCTTTGTGGCATTTTATTTCTTGAAATATGTTAAAAAAAGTAATAAAAAAAGCAAGTACTTTTGCTTGCAAGTACCCGGTTATTGTAATTATGTAAACATATAGGTATAGATATTTAGAATTATATACTATGAAAGCATAAGCATTTCCTACCTTCTATCTTCTGTTTCCAAAAGCATCTGGTTCTGGGGTGTTTAACATGAAACTATCTGTAGCAAACATACCAATGAATCAACCTGAAGCTCGGAAAGTGCTTTTCTATTTTGAATATTTGTAAACAAAACTTCAAGAGAGGAAAACATTGTATTATGTTCTTAAGCTTAGCAGTAAGGAGGCAGTAACTTCTTCACCCTGCTGAGATTTTGATTGCTATTGATTTCAAAGTTAGAAGCCAAAACGACTACAATTTATAGAAGAAATGTTTCTCCCAACTTGTGTTAAACTCAGAACACAGTGAGAGCTGCAACTAAGAGCTGCTGTCACTTGTAAAGGTATGTCTGACATTGTTATTAGCAGCAGTGGTCAGCATTGTTGTATTCACTGTTCTACAGTCCATGCTGAGTCAGCTGGATCTATAATATTTTTTAGAACTGAGTGGGAACAATGGATTTACAAAAAATCCTACAAGAAAATCCTTTTTTCTTCCCTCAAAATAGCGATAAGCTAGTCTTCCAAATACAGAAGTTTAGTACTTTTCAGAAGTATGTCCCACTAGATACATTGAAGTAAGATAATAGCTTCTGTGTGGATCATTTTTCTTCACACTAAATATTTACCTTTAACTCTTATTTTATACATTAAAGGGCTGTAGAAGCTTATACATAGATGTACACCAAAAAGAACATAAATTTCTAATACTTTTCAAATTATTATTTTCTCTATAAGGGTGTATTCTAAGGTATTTCTTGTTGTTTAGTAGCATGGCTGAATGCATTTTTGAATGGCCCGAAGTAGATTTTTTTATTTTAATCTAGCAAAATGACATTGTGACTAATTAAAAAGCATGGATAAACAGATTGGTGTTTACTTACACATGGGCAATCATCAGACCTACTAATTTTGAAAACATTAGGCTTGAGGATTCCTTCAAACTTACTAATTCAAAGACAGTAACTTCTAAGAATGTGATGAATACATTTTAAGAAAGTAGTGGCATTCTTTGGCTATTGTGTGGCCAAACTTGTGAAGTAATACCTGATAAGTTATCTTTACTGATTGAATTCCCTTTCTTCATCAGGTTTATTGTAAGACCACTTCTGCGTATTATTGCTTTCGCCAGCTTCCTAACTCAAGTTACTTCATATCCTCCTCATGAAATATTATCTTTGTTCTTTTGTGATTTAAAAGAATACCTGTATGGTCTAACACCATGAGATTCTTGTTTTCTGGTCTCTAATAGAGGGTTTAGGATTGTCTTATTCATATGTTTTCCTGTTCTTGTACTAATATATTGTAACTATGGTGGAGTCGTTTGTGTAACAGTCCACACATATGTAAGTTCTTGCACTTGGCATTGTGTCAACTTCACGTTTCACAAAAGCACTGTGATAATAACCAAAGGAATTAATATCAGATGTATAAATCTCCTTTGGCAATGTATTATTACCATTTAGGATATGTTGGTGGGTCACAGAATATATGTGTATTTCTTATATCAGGCTTCTTAAAGATTACACGTCATGGAATCATAGAATAATTCAGGTTCAGAGGGCCCTGTGGGAGTCACCTAGTCCAATCGCGGTGCTCAAAATTAGGCTAATTTAGATCAGTTTCCTCAGGACCTTGTTCAATTGACTTCTGAGTATCTCTAAGGGTGGAGATTCCAAAACTTTTTTGAAACACTAGTTCCTATTTGATTACCCCCATGGTGAAAAGTTTTTCCTTGTCTTAATTGGAATTTCCCTTGTTGTGTTTAATTCCTATTGAAAGAGCATGTATATACTTTACCGATTGATATGAAGTACTTGAGTACCAGTGAAACCTTTTCTGGGCCCTTAGAGAAAATCCAGCAAAGTCTGTTTTGAACAGAAGTCATTAAAGCAGATCACAGTCATTCATTTTCACTCAGTCATATCTCTGTTTCTTTGACAAAAGTGTGCATTGTATCCTAGAGAGCATATATGCTCCATCGTATTTAGAGTGATTGTATTGTGACCTCTCAAACAACAAGCTTGTTCCCTGGCTTCCCAGTTGAAAAAGTCATGATGGGATAAGGTGAAAATTTCCAGTCAGCTCTATTGAGGCCCTCATGTGTTCAGGTGGTCTCCTTCCTTCCTTCCTTCCGTCCGTCCGTCTCAATTTTGTCTGTATCTCCATCTTCCTCTTCACTTCTAGATATTGAACAGTCTTCAGCTGTCTCATCATGCTTCACTAAACATGTCTTCATCTTTTTCAGTCTGCATGTCTTTTGCGCTCTTTCTGTTTTAATGCATACAGTAATATCTTGCATCATCACACTATTGTGTCGCTCCATATTATTGCTAATACAGAATCTGTGAATATTCACACAAAATAATTTTAAACTAATGCTGAAAACAAAGCATATTTGGAAGACTTTGACTCTTTGCCATGTCAATACTTTCAAGAATACTTTTTCCTAATCAGCCTATTTCTGGGATCCTCTGAGAATCCTTTAGGATCCTCTCCGAATTCTCTGAGATTAATACATTCCTATGTCAGTACAAATGTTTAATATTTCTGGATCCTCAAGTATATGTAGGTTTCTCAATGGAAATCAGAATCTTAATTGTTTTTATGGATCCACTGCTTATATGCATAAATATCCAAATGAATTCAGTTTACTTATAGATGTAAATATTTTAAATAAATCTATTCATATACATTTTCAGGGTAGAGCCCAAAAGAACACTGTTTTCTGCTCACTTGTATGGCTCATCAACTTTTGTATTTGTCTTTATTTTATAAATACATTGTGAGTTTTCATTTGGATTCTATCTAGTTCTACTAATGAAAACACTGATAAGTTGACATAGTTGTGATTGTTTCTCTCACAAAGTAATGAGTGAATCAAACCTTTTCAGAAACTTATCATGAAGGTTGGATATTAAAAGCAGATAGAAATGACAGAATAATTCTGTCAATAGCAATTAAAAAAGGAAAATGTAATTGGAGGGAAAAATATTCTTTTGATGTTTTCTGTATACAAGATATACAATGGTGCAATTATTTGTTCGCTTTCAGCTACCAAGCATGATTTATTAGCTACAGTATTTTGGCTTTGAAACACTGAACATGGATAAGACAGCACGTGCTCAGTTGTGTAAGGGTTCCAACATCTGTCCTTGACAATCCTCTTACAGAAAGTCTTTTTAGAATTAGGAAATGGCAACATGAGTTCTGAAATGGATATGAAAGAAACAGAGTAAATGGGGGAGGGGGGAGATGAGAAGAGAATATTTCATTATTTCATTGCCCCTTTTTAACACATTAACTGCTTGAACTGTTTGTTTTTATGATTCCAGATGGTAGCAAGATGCATATAAATGAATAAAATGAAATAGAACAAATCAAATGCTTGGCTGCTGTTCAAGAGCAGCTAAGGCTAAGCTTTATTAAATTCACATGAGGATATGATAACTGTGGAATTTCACAGAATGAACTGCAGTGATCTTACTCATGAAGAACATCATTCTTCTTGAGATAGATGGGAGAATCTAAAATTTTATCATGGAAAAAATAAAGCCCCTTTGGAGCTTTATTTTCAGAGGGCATCCACTACTTGAGTGAAATCCGTACATGTAATACAAACAGAATCAACATGCACAATCCATTTTTACACATCGAAAGTTTCAAGGGTTTGTTCTTTCTGAGTGGCTAAGTAGAGAATACTTCCAAGAAAGTTAGTATGTTCTATGTTAAAACTCTTCCCTGTGTCACATAAAGTTCCTTTAAGGATAAGCATATTTGTATTAAAAAAGGAGGGAACAGTATTACATTTTAAAATTATATTAGACAAATTTAATTTATATTTAAATAGGAAAAAATATAAAGCTGACTAAACCAAGTATTTTTAATGTTTTTTTTGCAGGATGTAATTCACATTGTTGATGCCTTTTTTGTGACTGTAGATCATTTTGTATGCTTCTGCACTTGAATGGCTATCTCTAACTCAGTGTTTTTCAGACATCTCTTTTGAATGAAATTAACCAAAACCTGTTGTTTCTTTTTTATATGTTATTTTTCTATTAATTCTTTTCATGGAAACTCTGAAATTACTGTTCCAAATTTCTGATGAAAGAGTAAAAACCCTGGAATATATTTCCTGTCAATACTTACATGATATATTTTGTTAAATTTTCCATTTAAGTATAATTCAAATTGAATTTCATTCATAAAAGTGCATTTGTAAACTGTATCCTTGTATCTAAAATGAAGAAAAGAGAAAATACTAAAACTCAGGGCTAAATGACTCTGAGCACCCAAATCTATTGAGGAGCTGGTCAGGGAAAGCAAAGGAAGGAATAAATCCAGAGCTGGTATTATATTCTCTTTATACTTCCTTGGCTGTATTAGTCCAGCATGGTCCCCATGCAATACCTTCTATACCAGATGAAAAGACAGTCACAGCATGGATGGAGGTGGATGAATGCAGAAATCTACACAGCACTTGGTAGTGTCTGGAGATCCTCAGAGGAGGTTTTCTTCAGTGGACAGCTAAGATTATTTAGTGGGCTTTGTGTCAATAGAATAACGTGTAGCCTGGCTCAATATTCATTTGGTTTCTAGCTGTATATTTGTAACATATTAACACTCTGCAATGACTTACTGTTTTTCCCATTTACATGCATAGAAAAGTGAAGCAAATAAGAAACAGCAGATGGATCTCTGAAAGTATATCCCAGGAAGAGATAATGGTCACAATCAGAATTTAGTCTTTTGAGTAATAGTTTCAAAATGCAAAAGTGCAAAAGCCAAAAAACAGAAATTGAGTCAACTTTTTACCTTCTGGTAAAAAATACGATATCAACATGACTCAGTTAATTGCAAGGCTTTCTCATAAATGAAAACTCTATTTGTGAAGCCTGCACAGAGAAAATGTCCAGGGAAAATCACTCCTAGGTATCCTGTGCACTGGACAGTGACCGTCTACTATGACTGCTGAACTCTGCAGGGTTTACAAAATTTCATAGTCATAGGTAGAGAAATTAAGTAACAGGTGGCATAATTTATCAAGTTCTGCAAATCCTGGTATTTACACATAACTGATGGCTCATGTAAAGTAATTTGCTCCGTCTCAGTGGAGTTACTACATGGATCAGGAGAAGTGAAGTGAAATTCCCTTTAAGGGGAGAGCCTCACAAACATGGGAAGGGATGCAGTTCTTGCTTGCAAATATGTCTTGATAAAACCTTCTGTTTGAAAGGTCAAGAAGATTTTTGAAGCATTGAGATAGCCTAAAAGGTAACTCTGATGTGACAACTTGAATAGTTGCCAATGTAAACATTTTTTTTTTCTGTCTTTTCCTTGGGGTTTGGGGTTTTTTTTAATGCTTGAGCATTTTTCCCAAGTACAGAATATGTTATGCAGTAGCCTACAATATATTTTTTCTTTTTACTGGGCACTATACATATACCTTTATACAGCTCTTTGGCCATTTGATGGAAGGTATGAAGTAAGCTAGATCCTCAAATTCAGCATAATATTTTGAAATTATTCAGTGCTGGGTGCAGGACCAGTTCAAATATATGTTTTATATATTAGAACTTCTGGTAACAAAAATATTTTATATGACAGGCACTTGTATCCTGTTCTGTCACTTGTAAGTCAATTTGAAAAGGTTAGACTAGTGACATCTTTTGATATTGTCTTTAAAACTCCTGCGGTTTTTAATCCTGCATTGAAATGATTCACAATTAGCATTTTAGAACAAAGAAGGGGAAAGCTGTATTGAGAGAGAGCAGTGAATTATTTTGAATATTATATGAGTATAAAGTCCAAAATATAAACATTACCTGTAACAGAAACTTTATCTGATTATTGATCGTTTATTACTTATGAGTGATACTTGTCTTTACTGTACATTATATGTGTTTATACTAAAGTTATTTTTGAGCAAACCCAGAGCATGATTTTCAATAATACAGGGAAATATTGTAGTACAGTAATTATAAGTTTTTCAACAGGTAGAAATGATTGATGTTTATCTATTCGGTAACAGGAAAAAAAAAAAGGTGTTGAAAGACCATGGGAAATTTTTATAGGAACTGATGAATCATTACCTTCCAAAAGTCAGGTGTAATTAGAGTGGACATCACATAGAAATAAAATTAGAAACAGAGAAGGCAACTGCTTTTTTAGTGTTTTGATGAAATCCCTTGTAGTTGGTTTGGGTAATGTCAAACACATGTCAGTTTTGCTTGGGAGGGCTGAATAACTTGTTCACTGTTGTCCCCTTTGTAAGTAAAGTGAAAGACAGAATCTGGCTGCTTGATAAACTGAAGCTATTCATCAAAGCCACAAATGCAGAACTTACTTGAAGTCTACCTACACTTACTCCTGAAAATAATAGTCCAATGGTCTATATAAAAAATAATGGCCAGAAAAAGTCTGACACATATCATAACAGAGAGAGAACCTTTTCTTCTTGTGAAACCAGCCCAAATAAAAACTCTCAGATTTAATCGGAACTGTTTTTCCTTTCCCTATGTCAATCAAACCTTTCCTATTGATAATCTGAACAAAATAGGGTTGAGAACACAAAGTGTACTTTTGTATTATTAAGATGAAAAGATTCTGCCAGGGTTTGATAACATTTGAGATGCAGAGACTGTTACAGGAACATAATGAATATCAAATATATCTGCAAAAAGGACTTTTTATCAAGATAAAATCCTGATGAAAAATGCCACTTATTCTTTATTTTCCATCAGGCAGGTTTAAAGACTGCAAGTCAAGAATGTAGATCTGTATTTAATGGAGGTATTTAGTTTAGTACTCTGTGCACTGAAATGTGAACCTTGAATTCAGTTGCTTCTCATCTGATCCAAAAAATAATTTAAAAATTAGACTCTGTTCTTTCATAGTCAAATACAGAATATTCTATTGATAGATGAGAATTTACCAATGGATGTCACAACCTTATGGGTAAATCTGTAAAACCTGTTATTCCAAAGGAGTTCTGTAGTATTTGGACTGGTTTCCAAGTAACTGTTTATTCTGTGAATTATTTCCAGAGGAAAAAGTATCTGACTAGTCACTTTTAATTTTTACACCTCTGAAGTACTAGGTTCCTTGAGTGAAGAAATCAGATTGGGTACAATGAACCAAAAGTTGCCATATACTAATTTCAGGTCATAGTTCATGACTGTCATAATTTTTTTCAAAGATAGGAGGGGGTTATTAGTCTGTTGGTAATTGTGTAATTGGTTTCTGGGTTTTTTCTGGTTTTATCTGGCAGTACAACACATCTGATACTGACTTTATTAAGGGTGTTATTCAGGTCAGGGAGTGAGAAGCTGGAACAGGATGTTCCACTACTGGTCAAAAAAATGTGATGTGATGGGAGTTCACAAGTGAATGTATTGTAATCTTCCACAGGGATTGTGGAAGATTGTCTTATGCTATTTCTGTTCCATGACTTCTGTGTGGTTGTAAGCTTTGTATGGATTTTCTTTTTTGTAATTGTTTTTCTCTTACCATATTGTGGCTGGAGATTGGAAGAAAAAGAAAAAAGGTCAGAAAAGCTTAGTAGCTTTTTTGTTTTTGAAAGGGAGAGACTGGTTGATCCAGCTTAAATGGTTACAGCTGTATCAACCAGTAGCAGTTGAATTACAGAGACAAATGCAAACTGCAAAACCTTACAGGTCAACACTATACCAGCTGTAACCAGAAGAGCATAGTAAGAAGGAAAGGTAAATTAATAGGACATATTGTAATAAAATGTTGAGAAGATACCCAAAAACAGATGGATGGAAATGGGACACCCCTTCTTCACTAAGTAAATGACAGAGAAAATCAAAGAAAACTGCATTTCATAGCCCTGCCATTTGGAGTGTTGTTGAGGATGAATGGGGTTTTCTTAATGAAAGACAGAGTTCATATTCTGTTCCCAACGGCATTGGTTGTACACCGTGGTGTTTATGTGAAGTACATGGACCATATTTAGGTGTAGGTATGATCTCACTGAGGCAATGATCATACTGAATCCCATAGACTGATACAAATGAACATTTTGTACATATTTTAGTTGGGGAAATGCTGAAAAAATGAAGTTTTGCTTTTCTTTTTACTGACTTTGGGTTACTTAATTCTCTTTTGCAAATTTAGAACAGATTGGCTGACATACTGGATCAGTAAATATGTTGTATCAGGCCTAGATACTCAACTGTCAGTGGGCTGAAGCACAGGCTTGGGGAGGGAGAATAAGCAGAGCAGATACAGCCTTATTATATACTTTGTATTATGTAATTTAATTCTTCCAAGTGATAATAGTTTCTGTTTTGAATGACTGTAACAGTAGCAGAAATATTTTTTTATTAAGGATTTATGTTGGAATTCATTTTTTCTGTAGGAGGTGAAGGAAGAGAGACGCACCTAGAGAATCATCTGCTATAGCTGTCTCAAATACTTAGCATAAACTGGAATGAGTCACTCTCTAACTATCCTGTATGTACTGTAGGAGGAAACTATATGAACACTTAGCTTTTAGATAGCTAAAGCTGGGTAAGATGATTTCTGAAATCTAATACAAAAATAATTTTAAAAACTAGGGCTCACAAAGCTGAGAACATTTTGAAGCTATGACCTTCAGTGCTATAGGCATATGTACTCTCAGTTAGAAAGAGCTGAGGTAATTAAATGATAGATAATGCAGAGAGAAGTTTTCAAAGTGAGCAGAAGTATTATACTCAGGTATTTTCACCTCCATTGACTCTAATGTTAGGGTGCTTATTCCATATATGTTGTTAGAAGTTGTTTGAAATATTAGCAAATTTTACTGTACAAAGAGAAATGAAATTCTCTGATATTTTCCTTTACTTTTGTAGAATAAGTATTTTATATGCTATGTTACAGTGATCATATTTTTTACTGTTGAAGTAATTTCTCTTCGTGACATCATTTTTGTATGTGTATTTCCATCAGACTGATTCACCTCCTTTACTCTTTGCCATAAGCTGATAAAGATTCAAGTGCATTTGTTCTGCTTTTTTATTTGGGCATATAATTTATTATCAGTATATTTACAAAGAAGAAAAGAACAAGGATTTTGGAGAACTTGTATTTAGTATATCAGCACATGCCTCCATATTGCCAGCAGACAGCCTGCAGTGGATCCTGGTACATTCCAGTAATCCAAAAACCATGCATGAGGAGAAAGTGATGTTGTCTTCAGGCAGTGTGGATAGTGTAATCGCTTTCTTGTTTGCAAAGTTCACAAGTGTCAACATGTATGTTTTTGTTTCCTTTGATAGCATCTAACCTTTGGAGAAAATGCCATTCACTTTGCATTCTGACAGTAGTCACTACTGAGCTCAGTCAATGAAGCATTGTTCAGTCTAGTCAGTTCAGTAAGTCTCTTTGGCAAGACATCATTACAAAATAAAGTTCATGTCGTGTTGTAAGAGAAGTCGGTGTCATCTTGAGCTGTACTCCCATACCGCTACTTCATAACTTGCAGCAAAACATTTTGGGAGAAGCAGCCCAATAGAGAACTTTCAGAAAACACTAGATATTTTGCCATATAAGTACTACTGTCAAAGCCTAAATTGAGTTAAAGGTTTTAAAGAGTTCATGTTCCTTTTAGATTATGCCACCAGGACTGCTTTTGGAAAAACTCGACTAAGAGTGATAATTTGTGAGTATAATAATTCTGAGATGGGATGTAAATGGAAAACATTGTATTCAGTTGCCTATTTCCTCTTCCCAGAAACCTTTGGAAGACTGAGTAGCACAGTTATGTCTTCATGCAAAAGTGTAGGAGTAGAGGTTGGAGGTGGGGTGATAGGAAGATGGGAAGTGGACACTTTGAGGGGAGAGTTTTATCCAAATTAAATCTAGAAACTCCTAAAATGTCACAGAAATTTTTGAAGGAGAAGGAACTTGTTGCTTTGCACAGCTTTTGGTAAAGTCCAGGAATTTTTATGTGTGTTAAGCAGTTTTTACTTTATCTTTCCTTTGGAAGGGGTACTGTGCAGAGTAAAAAAACCTTATGATGTGGGAAAACTGAAATCAAACTCCACCGTAATACAATTCTGTCCTTTATCAAAAGAGTCCATTGCTCTTTTACTGTTGCTGGAGACAGACATCCCAAATCTCATAATCTGCCATCCCATATGATATCAATTAACACAATTATTGTGATGTCCAGAAGGGTTTCAAAGTCTAATTAGCATCTGACAGCTGAACTGTATTTTCAGCCTAAGTGCAGCTTCTGTCATGTCAGGGTTTACATGTGATAGAGTAGTATGATAAAGCTACTCTTACACTGTGATACATTTTCAGACTGGAGAGGTTTCAAACCTGAACCTTCCTGAGTAGTCCTGATACTCACATGCAAGATTTAAGGAGTAGGGGAAAAAAAACCAAACCCGAACTATATTTAAATCTAGTTTCTGTTAAGATAATTTGACAAAAAAATTACTTCTGATAGCTGCATTTTGGTAAACCATAAAAAAGAATTTCTATTATTACTATTTATTATTTGGCTAATTTTTTCTTTCTTCAAGGCCACATCTTGGATTTATTTTAATGGAGAATCAAAGGTACAGTTGTTATTTGATGCTTCATCTCAATTGCTTTCTTCTAGTTTGGAGAAAAAATATGCTTTTATTGTATGAATAAAAAGCCAAGAAAAAAGTGTAATAACAGAGAAGTAGAATGATATTCTATAAAGACATCTTTGGGATACTATACATTGTATTGCATTATATCTGTTCACAGCTTTGCACTGTAGGAAAACTAGAAGGGGATGAAACCTCAAGAGGAAAAGCCCTATGAAATGAGAACAAACAGTATCAGAGCATCAGGTGTCTTGCTAACCTTTAAAAGTGCAGTGCAGCTCCACACCATTTTCTTCATTCAGAAGCAATCTGCAGCTCTTTAGCAGCAAACCAGTGAGTTGAGTTCTCGCTCACTTTAATGTATGAGTTGAAATTTAATACAAAAAAAAAAAAAGAAAAAATCTTTTGGAAAATCATATTTATGGAGGTTCATTTTCATTATGTCCAGTTTTCTTTCATTATTGGATAGTTATAGGGTTATGTCTTTTTCCCCCAGTGCCTTTCTCTAGAATTTTTTTTTTTTTTTTTTTTTTTTTTTTTTTTTTTTTTTTTTGTGTGTGTGTGTGTTAGTATGTTTCTTTGCATGCCTTGAAATCAGTGTGGTAGTCTCTGGTACGGGTTTCTTCCATCCTATCTTGCTGTATTAATTTTATTGACAAAATTTTATAGGCTAACATTTTAGAATCATCTGTCCTTCACTGTGCTTCGACATATTACATTTTATTTCTTTTTTCAGTGGCAAAAGGTTGCTATTGCTTTATAGGAAATGATTTGTTTGGAGTTTTATATGAAGCCAAGCATTTTTGCATGATCTCAAGTACTGAACAACAAACAAAAAGTGAAGATACAGTAATGAAAGTATTTTAGTAAATTGTTGAAGTTCCAGATCAAGGGTCACTATCTGCTTTTAGCTCACTCTATTACCTACTTTTAGTAATTCAAAGCACTGGAACTTGATTATCATAGTGAATGAGTACTCATATTTTACAGTGAATTCAGAGGAGACTGCGTTTGCTCAGGAGTTGAAACTCCTGAGCATCACTGGTAGAATATGAGGTCATTCCTGTTCTTCAGAAAGTCTTAATTCTGTGTATGCTTACGATGGGCTTTTCAAAACTGCACAGGCTAACTCTGCTTTCAGTATAGAAGCATAACCATTGACTTCTGGGGAAGCAAAGTAAGGTCAACGCACAAAGCTTTACAGAACTCCATTTATCTGGTTTTCATTCCAGGTTATTATTAAGAAGGTAGCCAATATGAAACAGGGAGGTTAACTGTGAATGCAAGTGTCATTGAAATGGCTGGAGTTACAGATGACTCCATTACTGTCACTCTTTTATCTAATATCATATTGATTTATTTTAAAGTACTTAATTTTTCAGTGTTCTGTACAGTTTAGAGATCCATCTTCTTAGCCACATGCCAAACTGGTATGGAGTACACTGAGAATTATACCATTTCTGACATTTATATCAAATCAGATAATTCTGTGTCTGTCTGTACAAAGAAGCATTACCTTAAGCTGAACTTAGCATTACATTAAATTAAACTGTAGTTTCATTCTCAGATTTGAAGCAGAAATTACTTCGGTTTTGAGTAGTCAGAGAGATGTCTGTGTGTACATATATACATATATTTATTTCACTGGTTGTTTAAAGATGTCTACAAGAAAAAAAGTTTAAATAATTAGAAGAATTTAGATGTTCAAGAATAAAGAAGGCCTGTGCTTAGAGCCATTAAAATCAAGGCTTCTTTTTATTAATCCACTGCTACTTACGTCTATTTACTGGGGTTTCTTTCTTACTGACAAGTTAAATTAGGACTGGATGAATCTAAGTTTAAACAAAACCTCTCTGGTTTGATAGGACTAGGACAGTGGATTGATCCAGGTGAGGTGTAATGGATCAATTACCTTGCTACTTGGAGAGGGAGGGAATTGTCAGCATAGGAATGATGATCTGAACACTCTTTTTCATGAAAGGGAGATTACTAGGAAGCAATGGAAGGGAAGGAAAAAAAAGTTGTCTTCCATTTTAGCAGTGGAAGTTACAATGTATATACATTTGAACTATAAAGACAGATGATTAATGTGTTGTGAAATTCTGCTGGTCACCCTCACCAGTCATCCCAAGAAAGGACGGATAGGATCTAATGAAAATTTTGTGGGAAACCTTAATTGTAACTGAAATAAAAGGTTGCTCAAGCAAACAAAAAGAGCAAGGATTCACTCAAGATGTTGCCCATTATTATATATACTAGAAAAATGTAAGAGCAAGATTTAGGTAGTGCGGATTTCTTGATCTGTTTTTGAAGAGAACTTCTGTGTTGCCTTCCTGAAAGAGTGTGTTGCTGTACACTGTCCTGAGTCCCTTTTCACTTTGGAGGCCTAAATGTAAGGACATGCTCGAATCAGACAGTGGGATGCAAGAAGAAACTTTTACTGCCCAGCTAATCTGTTTATCTGCAATGCTGTAGTTAAACATAGAGCAACATTCACTTGTAGCACTATCTGTTCAGTCTCATCCCAAAATTCACTGAAAAAAAGAATTTTTTATCATGAATGCTCATCAACCTATTCACAGTAGAACCTAGCGACACTTTTATTTGGAACAGTGTGAATCCCTACAGTGTGATAAATACATTAATAGATTTTCTTAGTTCAGATGGCATAGGAGCTCACCATTTGGAAACCATTGGTATTAGTTTGACTACATTTAGAGCAGATGTTGTGGCTTAATAGTCTTCAGTCTCCATTAGCTGTATTTCCCTATCAAGGACACTGCAGGCTTTTTGAAAAAAATTTCATAGTAATTACTATTGTAAGTTACCGACCACTTGTTTCACGTAGTAGGGACTAACCTTACTTGTTATCCATTATTTAAAGGAACTATATCACTTCAGAAAACTGAGTATTCTTAGGTGGCCAGCAAAAAGATTTTATTAAGTTGAAACAATTTCCTTTAATTATCCTTCAACAATTCACAGTTTAAGAAAAATTGCCCTTTTAGCAAAATGAATATAATGAACCACTCCAGAGAACTGTACTGTATAGGAATCTCATTTGGAAAAAAAAAAAACACCTCCCTAAATAAGACATCTTTAATACTTTCTCTTTTAAGGTTTTTTTTTGTTTTTTTAATGTTGTACAATGGTCAGTAAAACCCTCTAAACCCGGCCTAGCAGTGTGTGATGGAACCTCTTAAAGAGAAGAATGTTGATTGATGGGTGTTGGTATTAAGTAGTAGGAGAATTTTCCCAGCAGATGCGACCCATTAATTAGAGGGAAACCAAGAGCAAAACCTAGAAAGGATCTGAGACTGGATTAGATATGTACCAATTCACTATGGTTAAAGAGAATCTTCTCAATTAACTGTATAATGTAAGTGATGCTCCATTGGGTGGTGGATTTCACTGAGGATCTCTCTTTTGGTGTGACTTGGAAGAGTAATGGTAACTGGAGAATGGGGAAGATATCTTTGTGCAGGATGTGTTCTGATACAGACATTCAAAACAGACTTTATCTCCCTGGAAAGAAAAGGTTATAACCCTTGGAAATATGACTGATTTTACTTCTTGTTCATACAGTGGTACTAATAATTCATTAGATTCAGCTTTACCCCTGTCTGGAAGAAAATAGGATGAAAAACTGTACCGAAATATATTTTAGGAGATTTCAAGGAGGAGTTCACATACACAACCTTATTGCTTTTGCCTGTTGTTGTTACATACTTCCTAAAGTTCCACCCAGATAAATAAATGTAGTTTACAAAGTTTGAAGGTGTCTGTTACAGTGGAAGCTGCTTCACTTACATTCTGCTTCTGATGGATCTGTAATCCCTCATTTCCACATTATAGCACTCTGCACCTAAATGCCTACAAAGCAAGAACTTGGAGATTCCTGCAGTTCTGTAGTCTTTAAAGTTTTGTTTGAATAATGATCGGGCTAACATTGCTTGGACTAGAAAGAGCCTGTTTAAAATTGTACTATCCTTAAATGTCAGACAGATGAATCCTGATAAAGGATAAGCTAGAGAATGTGAAACTGTTTCCGAGTACAAGCCCTCTGACACAACCATCTAGAAGCCAAATCACAGGCCTTCTCTTTGTTGCTAAATGTTTCTTGCTTGAATTAACTTATATACAGAAGCTGTCCTGAAGTAAAAGCACAGTAAAAGGGCATATTAGTTTCACCACAACAAAAGCTACGTGAGGTCAGCCATATGGTGAGGCGCTTTGCTGACTAAGCCTAATTTATCTCACAGTAACACAGAAGAGTTTTGTCATCTCATCTCTGTTATTTTGTTGTTGTTGTTACATCGTGTAGTTAGGTTTTTTTATTAGAGCTTGAATTTCTCATGCAAATCAACTGCTCAGCAGTAATAACTTTTTAACAATGAAATTACTTTAAAAGTGTACCTTCATTTCATGATTACTCCAAGTTATCATCAGGAAGAGGCTTTTGCTAAATGCGTTGCTTGGCTTTGTTGGTCAATGTAAAATTCAATCAAACAGGTATTTTAAGCTTTAAAATCACATTAATGAGTTTGGTAATGGTTAATTATACACATTTCTTTCACCTTCCTAATAGGATCAAATGTACCAACTTTTTGCTATCTGGCAAGAAGTGTCTTAACTCTTCTAATTCTCCTTACTCTCATTCATACTCATGATAAGGAGTTTATGTGGTATAGTTTTCCTTTTACATCAGCCAAAAGAGAGCACTGTAAGAAATAAATTCAATTCAATATTTTATAGATTATCTAGGCAATTGAGTAGCCTGTTTAGTAAAATGCAAATGCAGTTACCACAAGTATTTCTGATACTCTTCTAAAATACTCCAAGCTTACATACTAATTTATGTGTTTGTATGCCAGGGTTCTCCATTCCTTTTGCCGTAACAGAAGTCATTAAAAAGAAAACAAATGCTGATTTGACAACTGATGGACATTAAAGACCATTTTCTGTCTTTAAACTGTAGACAATGGTGTAAAAATACAAATGTAGCAAGTTATTTAGTATGTAAACTATTACTGAAGTATAAAAAGTTTTAATATGATACCTATTTCTAATTTGTGAACAAAGACTGAGGAACTGTGAAACATATTTGCTACATAACAATCTTTTGCACTAGGCAGAGGTACCTGGGGCCTCTTGGCTGAACAGAAGCGGGGGGGGGGGAATAATCATCTGACAAAGAAAGTAAGAATGAGTTTTAATCTTATGGCTTGAAGAACCTATGATAAACTCCATTCCAAAAAAAAAAAGGGACAGAGTTTTGAGGTGTGATAATCATAAATCACACTTATTATATTAAATAAAATTTACTTTTTCCCCACAAATGTTTAGGCTTGATATTTATTTAAGTCTGCCATTACTTAGAATGAAATGGGAATGAAAAGAATAGAATCAGAATCTGTTTGCCTTCCCATTTTCTAAATATTTCATACTCCTACAGATAATAGAAGTGCATGTGAAGCAGTAGTGCAAAATTGGGCCATTTGACTCTGAAAGATACCAGATAAAAGTCTGAGTCTTCATTCAGAGAAGTCGGTCACTTGCATTTCCAGTCTTACTTGCACTTGTTGTCAGACAGCATCTGTCAAATTTTCATAATTAAGATAAATCTAAAGGGTGCAATCTCAGGTGAGTTATGTCCTCTAAGTTCTGATTTTCTCTACCTGCTCATAAAATAAAGATGATGAATAGATACCATCCATGTATTTATAAGATGTACACTGTGGCAGCTGGTTAGATTTATCTTCGTCTTTATGTCATGAAGTTCATCCACTCATGTTCCGATAGCATGAGTTAGTATCTAAGCAATTCAGTTTGAGGTTTTAGACTCTAGGAAAACTGCAGCTATAGACAGAACTAAAAACCTTAATTAAAAGTAGGAAAAAAAACCCCTTTGTTCATTTGTGTACAAATAGTCACACAAAATCAAGAATATCTGAGAGATCTTTCAAGATTGTGTCTCAGTGATGTCAGATACACTAATTACTGAGAGCACACTCTGTGAATGCCAAAGCATGACAGAAAGCTGTTTGTGACGCTTGAGTCATGAACTCCAGAAACATACTATATACCCAAGACCATTGAGTTTCACCAGAAGACATACTCTGCTTCCATTGCCTATCTTAAAACATGCCTAAGGTAGAAAAAAAAAAATGTAAATGCACAACCACTTTTTCATAGCATTCAGAACAGGCAACACAATTGCAGCCATTCCTAAAGACAGATGAAAACATCAAATCTATGTCTGATCTACTTCTACAATGGTTACTTTAAGTTTTTTTGCATTCAGCAGAACACAGGGAACATGTGATTGGAATGACGGACTGAAATGATCCACCAGCATAAATTAACACAGCTGAACAGTTATTTTAATTCAAAGTGAGTAGCAGTGTGGTGACATTACACAGTGATTACAAAAGTGGGAACATCTCTTAAACTGGTCTTGTATTCTGCTAACCCAGGAAATTATGTCTCAACCACTCAAGTGAGAAATCTCTAGATCAGTTTTTATTTCAGCTACAAAGAAAAGAACAGTTCAGCCGTACACAATGAGCAAATTCCCCTCTCCCCCCGCAATGACTCACATTCAGATTAGGCAGACATAAACTGGAGTTGTTCAAGGGTGCTGATCTCTGCCGCTTAGTGGACACTGGAGCTGAGGCCTTACAGTACTTGCAGGAATGTTGCTGGGTTAGGAATCCTGAGAAATTCTGTACTCCCATATGTCCTTCACAATAGGAGCTGTACTCAGTATGTGATTAAATCAGTTATAAGGATGCTCTTTAGGGATATGTGATGCAAAGTGCACATCTGTGACTGGACCAACGGTCCTTGCCCAAATTCCTCTGAAGTTTTGAGGCTTTGTTAATTTTCATACAACATCTTAAAGATGAAGCATGATAGCTAACATCATTTAATATTGTAATTTATATGCAGAAATATATTCTCTTTCATATATTCATTTCCACAGAAATCATCCAACAAGTTTCAAAATGCTAATGTACATATAGCTTATATAAACTTAGATGTAACTTGGCATGATGTCAACAAAATGTTACCAATATAACAGTGTGGTTTAGGTACATTAAAAAATGAGTAACGTACTTGGTCATGATATCTATAGTCTAGAAAATATACTTGGGAATTTAGCCCCTGATGGCAGGAAAATAATAAATGAAGTGATTGTATTCTGTACCAAGGTTAAAAATAACCTAATGGAGTTTTAATGATCTTAATAAAACCAGAAAGCAACTGCTAGTTTTTCTGTCGAACTGGGTCATTTAACCAAAACTTGATTGGGCAAAGGAATTAACCATATATTTTCTGATTTTGAAACTAGTTTACCTATCAGTTTTATTTTGCATTTTGTTTAGCTGTCTGAATTTTGTGAACAAATTTTCTGTTAATGATTGTTGATGCATCCTCAATTAAGCATGTAAGTGTAATGCATATGTCATACGGCAGTCAAGAAAGAAAGGGAGGGAGGAAAATTTTTTGGCACCATAAATCAATATGCTCAAAGATACTGACACTGTATATTCTGTTGTAAATTCTCCCTCTGCTTTCCTGTTACTACTGTCTGTTGCCATTGCTTAGACAGTGAATGGAGCTCAATTCACAACACAAAGAATATTCCAAATGCTTGTCTGGCACCCTTTGTTCCAAAAGCAGGAATCAGAATCGCCCCCCTTGCAGGTTGTCTTCATGGCCAGAAATGAAGCTTGTGTGCGGTGTGGATTCATATTTTAGGTGTGGCAAACACACATTGCAACGACCTAAATCAAATTAGATGCATAAAGAAATGGAAATTACATGACCGTCTGCAAGAGTGATAGAGAAGGTGAATTACAGACTGAAGCTTTTGTTTATAGAAATAAAGTGCACTTTCAGTCAAGCATGTAGCATATTATCTTGCTTTTAAAGAATAAGTTTTCTTATCTGTAAGCATTGACTGTAACAGGACTGAGTTATAAACTGTAGTCTGGCATAATGACATGTATTTCTACTGCTCTTTAGAACAGTGGACTACACTCTAAATGTGCTTTAACTGAAAAATTTCTCTCGCAGTACAACTATACTGCTGTGCTTCAGTTAAATATCTTGCTCAGACTGTTTTTTAATGTTTTGCTCCTAACTTGTCAGAAGAATTTTCTTAAGAACATAGTGCCTCAGCACAATCTACATTTAAAACTTTCTTTAAATGTGAAGACAAAAAAATTTTAGGTTTTCTTGTATTTCCCCAGTAACGGATTGCAGTAATCACCTTGGCTTACCCTGTGTTCCTCCTCAGGCTAAGTTCCCATGGAAGTGTGACTTTGATGGAAGTCATGAGTAAAGAGTGCTGAACAGGACCCATTGTGATTAGACACATATTTTTAAAAAGCTTTAGGAATGATAAACTGCACAGTTGCAGTATTTCTATTTTATTTTATATTTAAGAAGGACCAATGTGATTTGGGGTCTTCTGAAAGAGCAAAACGGATAATAAGAAGTATGTTCTCTTGGAGTTTTCCTGAAGGCACTTTCTTGTCTACTCCTGTCATGCTCCAAAAAGTGTAAAATAAATTGTTAGAAACTAAATGAAAACTTCTATAAGGAGAAGCTTTTTTTGTCAGTGTAATGTAGGATGAAGTCTTCTGAGAATTCACAGGAAATATAGTGGCTTAAAGATTAAAAAGCTAGCAACGTTACAAACAAATAAAAGGTCAAATGGGGCCATCACGCACACAGACGTTGAATAATTCAGGGTTTTGCTGTGCATGTCACCTGCAGAGCTCACATAGTTGAAATAGTGCAGAATCCTGGCTTCCTGAACCATGGTAATAGTACGGATTATGAAAGACCAGTATTGCCACTACGTTAATTAACTAGCACCAAGTAAGCGAGCTCAGTGCTTATGACGTTTGTGGAGTTAAGCTGGTAGAAGGAGGAACGAAATGTGTGGTTTGGTGCACCACTCAGCAGTCCAGCCTTAGCTATACATCCTACGTGGGAGTGCATGGTCGGGTTTATAAACCTAAATCAGACACTTAATACTTTTATTTTACTTTGTTTGTATGATAATTGGTTTTCTCTGTGGAGCATGAGATGGAGGACATTAAATAGCAGTTGGGAGTGAAACTTAGCACTAGGCAGCCACTGGATAAGTAGTTAGGAGTGACAATGATTCTCTCTAGGGAATCATGTACAGGGTGTCACCTGCTGGCTGCAGCACAAAGGAGCCCCACAAGGAGACTGATAGGAAATAAAAAGCATACAATTAGGAAATACAAAAGCGAAAATTACTTTGAAACTCAGTAGGGGTGCACAGCAATCCACTGCTCAGAAGCAGATGAAAACTACCTAGGTCAGAATCGAGTCGTCCAAGTTCCACATAGCACTACAGATAATGAGTCCATTGCCAGTGAATCAGTCAGTGCAAAACCAACTATTTAAAGTGTCAGAACTGTCAAGGACAGTTTGACTCATCTGATGACAGTGTTGAACCCATGTCACTTAGAGGCAATCAACAAATTAAGTTTGAAATCTCAAAAAGATTATCTCAATTTAAGAGACGACATTTGAATCGATACAGTTTTGGATCTTCTAGTGAAAGAGGGATGTACGTTGATTCAAGTTTACAAGCTGAAGACAATGGTCTGTTAACACAATTATAGTCACACATCAGACTGGTTGGAAATCAATATCTGCAAATGTGAGATATTTGCATTTTATTCCTGCACAGGCGTATTGAAAATAAACTAATCATTTTCCCTCTCCAGGCTTTGAGTTACTGCTGTTTAAAATGCACTTTATATTCTACATTCAGGATTCTTAAAATCAGGTAATATTATTAAAAATAGTCTAGGAAAAAATGAATGCCAGACCTTGATTAAAATTACTGTCATGTACACCCTGGGAAAGAACTTGAATATTCTGTGAAATGAACTTGATTTACTGTCACTTGTCTTTACTTAGCTTTCAGGTAGATTTCAAGTGCATCAGTACAGTGATGCTAGCTTATTGTAGATTTACTTAGCCACACTTTCGACAATCTTGATGGACTATTTTGATTCTTTTAGTCCTTTCTCA
The DNA here is from genome assembly GCF_947461875.1 of Haliaeetus albicilla. Taxonomy (NCBI): domain Eukaryota; kingdom Metazoa; phylum Chordata; class Aves; order Accipitriformes; family Accipitridae; genus Haliaeetus; species Haliaeetus albicilla. Next base: position 21,084,837 of record NC_091505.1, on the reverse strand, counting down.
GAGTAATTTTAAAGAAACACTAATTAAAGCTTTTCTATTGAATAATACATGTGCTTCACCCTCCAAAGTTTAGCTTAAGGGACTCACATTGACAAAAATACATTATATTCCTTTCACTTAATTTCATTAGTGGGACTTCTCTTACTTTGTGGGAACACACAGATTTTCCTCCAGAGCATGTTAGAGCACAGAACGATTAGCAGAGCATTAGGAGTAACCACAGCCCAGGAATAATGTCAGTTAGCCCTATAGCACTATGTGAGTTCCAGGGCAATTTGTAGATGTTCTGTTCAATGGTGTATGAAATAGGGATGCACTGCATTGTACTTGAGGCACTTTCTCTAGAACTTCAGCCAAGTCTGATACACTAAATAATTTAGACTTATATTTTCCAATTTACCATGTAGGATACTTCATGTACTGTATTGTCAACACAAGAACTTCAACTTAAAAAGTGGTATATTTTGAGGTTATGCAAACCTAGAAAAGATGGTTTGATTATTGTGCTTATGCTGCTGAAAATCAAAAGAAGTTCTACTGAAACCAAGAGGGTTTTACTGGTGTAAAATTAGGTTAAGAAAGAGGAGAATCATGCCCTCACAAAACACTAAGAGGCAAGTGGTGACAGTAGAAAAGCATTGGTATTCTGCTGTGAAGCTAAGCTTCCTGCAATAATGAGTGCATAGCAGAGGCCAAACAGAAAGCAATACATTTGGGTTCAACATCACATTCACCTTCTGTGGTCGGAGAGCACATGGGAACAAAAGGAAATACGAGCAGTGATTTCAAATATTTCTTGTTATCCTTTTATTTCTTTACTGCTTTGTATTCCTTTCTGTCAGTTATCAGTGATCATCATTTTAAAACCACTTGTAGTTCTGGGAACAGTTCGTACTTCTTTGTTGAAGCATTTATGATTGTCAGTAAAACTTTTCAGGCTATCATTTTATTTAATATAAGCCAGTCTTATTCTCTTTCAGGCTACTAGACGCATTTTCCTTTTTCATCAGCCAGTCAAGTTGCTTGGCTGTGCTGTGTGTGTGAAGTTTTGAATTAATGTTCTGAACTACATTGCACTCATTCTCATTTTAGGGCAGGTCTTTGCACAACCTTGGTGTTGTATATCCACTCACTATATGCAGGCAATTTGCCAATGTTGATAGGAGTTTATAGATATGTGCCATTATTAATACGTTTTTTTTTTAAGTGCCACATCTACCAAAATGAACAAATGCAAAAAAAATTCAGGACTACCGATTTTAATGTTTGTTCTATCTAGTGCAATTCACAAAATTCACATTACACGGGTATGAACTAACAGTAATGCAGATTCTTTTCAAACAACAAGGAACTATGCTGCCAAATAAATTTTCAGCTTAAAATGTTGATACGTATTAGTTGATAAAATAAAAGATAAAATTGACTGAAATTCTGCCACTACTGAGTTACTTCACTGAATATCTACAGTTACAACTGTTACTTTACAGATTTGAAATTACAGCTTCAAAACCTTTGCAGTAGTGTCATGACTTTCCTCACTAGGTCACCCACTCATCCTCCTCCTGGTTCTCTGATATTTCTTTATTGTGCTATCCAACAGAATACCATTTTCTCTTCTGTCTTCTGCTACTCTTTGAGTCCATTTTCATCACTGGCCTGTCCTTACTTCCTTTTCTGTCTTCCTCTAGATAATATATCTGAATATGATGAGTTTAAAGGCCATTGCGGTATTGATGATTCACAATTCTACATCCTTACTCTACATCAGATATCTCCTGTAGACATCAAACTGAAATGTAACGGTCAGAATTATGCTTCTGATTTTTTTTCTAGCCTTGACTGCTAGCTTTCGCTTTGTTGCATCCAAATTAGCAAGCTTTGAGGATGGGCTACCAGGCTAAGCACAAACAGTGGAGTACTAACCCAAACACAAGCTAATGCTTTCCCTTTAAAGTAAACAAAAAACTTGCATATGTAGCAATACAGGCTACTAGAGAGATTGGTTCCTCATATCTTAATGTGGAATAAGGCAGCAGCAGAACAAGTAGGTTTTTTGTTTCAGGCTTGCATACAAAATTTAAAGACAAGGCTACCCATGTTCTTTGGTTGTTAGATGAGGAGTTGAGTGTGTGACTCCTACACAACAGCTAGTCAGTGTTTCACAACAGGCTCCTGTTTTTTCATGCCATCCTTCAAGATGAGAAATTTCTCCAACAGGAGAATTTTGTTTTTACCAGTACTCTTTAGGATACAGCTTTCTGATAGCATAACTAATGGCTTCATTAACAGAGTTAAGCCATGCACGCAAGCTTGTTTTTGTCATTGCTTTTGTTATGCCCTGAAGCAAGTTTCTTTCCAGGTTGCGTTGGGTGTTTATCCACAAGTGGTCATCTACATTTATATTTCTGTGGCTTCTGGTTTCATCCTGTGGCTGCATTTTTGAGGCTTCTGCTCTCAGCCTGGGATTCACTCAATATGCAGTATTATTAGAGTGTCATTGACAGTTCACTCTTCAAAATAACGGTTTCTTAAAAGCATATATATTTGTATGTGTGTAATAGTTTTTCAACAATTTTATGTTGATACCTGATTATGGCAGTGTTACTGATAGTTTTCAGATGTGTTTTCTTTATATTTGTTTGATTCTCTTAAGGTCACAGCACCTCTAAACAAACTGCTTCCCACCTGATACTCCATTCAGAAGCATTTTGTACTTGACTCTTCCTAGTATGCTTTGATGCCCACATATTTACTGGTTGCTAGATCGTTACCGTGATTTTCTTAGGTTTTGCTCCATCTTGGATATTACACTTGTCCATTTGGTTCAAATCTGAGAATGTCCTGAAAAGGAGGAATGACCTTTCACTTTCAAAATGCGGAATTATTAGAATTTGTCATGCAGCAGATGTGGCATTTTAAAGGCACATTACTATAAATAATGGATAGTACAATTTTGATAAAATTTGTTTCTTTTTGTGCATATCAACTTGGACACACAGGATACTGGAGACAGCAGAACTTTCACATGTCTTATAAAGTTCTTCCACCTTTTCCTCAAAGTATTCAATTGGAAAAAATTAATTAGTAGGTGACTGCATATAAAAACAGCAAACATTTTACATTATCTTACTTTCAGACAAGTTCTCACTTAAAATGTGAGTTTGATAATAAAACGTGAAGTCCAGAAGTAATGCTAACCTCCTGTTTATTTCAATTCTGTGTTGAACAGTGAGAGCTTTTTCAGTTTTTTACTGAACCACAGACCTCTCTGGTTTTTATTTTGCAGTGTCACATTTAGACAATGAATCTACATGCCATAGCTTGACTTCAAGTGATTGATTTTTTCTGTGCCTCTCTTCCATGTGCAGGACTGTAATCTAGTACACATGTGTAGCCAATTTACTTTGTGGGCTTGACCTCACAAGGGGATTTCCATTTCTTTTCTCGTTGTAAATGTGAGATAGTACGTAGACGTTTTATCAGTTTATTTTATTCCCAGAAGTTTCTTGTGGTGCACAACACCATGTCTCTTCAGACCCTTGCTTCCTTTGCAGCCAGGTGGGGTTTGTTTGTTTTGGTTTTTTTTTTAACTACATTCTTTTTTAGTATTCATTGAAACTATAGAATAATATTTTGATTTTTTTAAAGGCAGAGGCTCAAAGTAAAAGGGTGCTACACAGACACTGTCCAAATTTCAATGACAGCAGCGTGAGCATATAGACAGTATTACAGCTTTGCAAGAAAAATAAGATATAGTATTTATTAAAAAACCTTAATATTATTGATATACAAGTGTATTGTATATTTTGTCTTATAAAATTTGTACAGTTTTTTAGTTTCTATGTTATTTGTAGTCATAGAAATAGGACTGGCCTCTCTGCATTTGAACAAGAAATGCCACTGATTGCCTGATAATATAATTTAGCATATTTAGCCTGCCTACCCTCAGTGATCTTTCCCTGTAGCTTGTCACAGTTCTTGTCCCAAACACTGTGTGATCTGACAGAGCAATGTTCCCAACAACATAAAAAACAATTCAGGTAGATTCAGAAACGATTCAGAAGATTTTGGATATTCAGTAGCTCTGCTGGTTGATGTAATATTGAGGAGAGTTATGCAAACCCACTTGATGAATTATTTTAGCCAAAATTAGCAAGTACAGCAATTTGAAGAAGGAGTTATCTGAGTGAAATTTGAGAACCAACGATGTTGATGAAAGTTTCAATATGAATATGCAGGTGAATTGTAAGATGGTAACGTATCCAAACTTGCAACTACTCTATTATTGGTGTCATAACAGAATTTCTATTACTTTGTGATAATTTCTTTTGATGGTCATAGGCTAGTCAGAAGACTTATTCTGAGCTTCCTCACCCAGAAAAACTAGAAAAAAGGAGATTTTTCCCATCTGGTCTGTCTAGTAGGTCTCTCCCCCTCTTTCCCCCTGAAATTTACCCATTTAAAACTGCAGACTCTCTTTAATCACTATTTTAATCATAGTAAACTTGACTGAAATGTCTTTGTTTTCTTGCCACAAAAGAAACTGTTAGACATAAAATGTACTGGCCATTGTAAATGTATCACCTAAGAAGCGCTATTTTTATTGAGTTCCTGCCCTTCCTTTTCATCTTCACCCAAATCCATTCTCCTGTTGAATTAAAAATAAAAAAACCCAACCCCAAAACAGATGTCTCAGGATTAGAATGCTGAAGGTTTTTTGCTTTATTTCTTGATTTTAAAAAAAGAGCAGTAGATTATAATCAACATTGTTTATTTCAGTGCTTGACTTTCTAAATACTAGCGACTGGATTATGAGCTTGTCTGTGGATAATCAGAAAAGGCCAAGAATTGCCTATTTTGAAAATCCTTTCTAACCGGGGATAGGAATCTGTATCTAGCAAAGCTGATGGCAGCTTTTAATTCCTGATTAGTGCCAGTTGAAAAGCTGTAGAAATTAACTGACCAGACAGTAATCAGAAAGCAGAGACAGACAGAGGCTGGAAATGCTTAATGGATAAACTATGATTATTAGCCTGACAGTGGAGACCTCGTTGCAGTACTCAAAGAAAACAAGAATTCTAACTTTAAAGTGGAGTAATGCTTACAAATAGAAAGTAGTTGAAATAACTTGTATATAATGATAAGAAGACTTTTTTCTACTACTTGTGTAACTACATATAGAGGAATGAGCTGGAATTGTCAGTTCTGGCTTCTAGAGCCCTTAGGATACTTAACCTTAAACATATATTTAACTGCTTGGTTTGCTTACTCTTGTGTCTTTGATTAACACCTAAATGCTTCAAAATGTGAATACCCTCTGCTTGTTTGCACTGCGTACCCACAAAGGAGAAAAGAAGAGTGGACACCTAGAGCTGTCCTCAGAAAAAGAGCTGGTATTTTTCTACCTTTCTTGAAGGACTGAGTGCTGCCCATAAATTGCAGGAGATACCAAATTCTTTAGATTATTTCTCCCTTTACATTTTCTGTGTTTGTTTATGCTTCCACGTGCCACGTAGGTTCCCACCAGGCTGAATTTCATAGCCATACTTGTTACAGATCAGCTGTTAATGCTAGGATCCTTGCTATAACAGTCATGTCTGGAAAAAATAATTCATGACATCATTAGAGATGTTCCAAAATACAATTTTTTTATCTCTGAACTGGAAAAACATTTGGCAACATGTCTAAGCATGCATAGCATTTTAAGAAGAAGCTTCGTTCACGTGTGATAAGCGTTATATGTGGTTTGGGTGGTTTTGTTTGTTTTTTTGTTTGTTAAGTCCAATTATACCTGCTCACTATGTGTAGGAATGAAGGAACTCCTGGTTAGGAAGCTTAGAGGTTTTGCAGGAATTAGTTTGCAATGTGTCACACAGTTCGTTGTTGTCTGTATTAAGTATGATTCAGTACTGCCAGTTAATCTGAAATGCTGCGATCCACCGTCACTCCTTTAGCCTATAGGAATACTTTAACTGACTTAACGTGTAATCTTCATATTTTAATGTTCTCTGACTCCATGATACAGAAACCCATTGGATATCATGAATCCAGATATGCAGTAAGAAAATAAAGTTATGACTCCAAATTATTAAGAAGCTTAGATATCTTTAAGTGTCCCAAGCAGTGGTTTTCCAGCTTGTAAGTCACCAAAGGTGACTTCCACCTGCACTTTTTCCATTATTTAGTTTCTTGATCTGCTTTTGAGAAGGCTCTATTTTATTCCCCTTTTTCGAGTCATAGTGACACGGTGGCCTAGTGCTAGTCACACATTTATCCTCCCCTTGTGATTTGAAAAGAACTGTGATCAGTGTGACCTTTCTCTTTTGAATAATCTTGAGCATTAATAGAAAATAATGCAGAATGAACACTCTGAAATTCTTCATTGTAAGTGTCGTGTCCTCAACACTGCAACTCCATAGTGTGTCTTCACAGTGAGACTAATTCTTTGTTATGGCACTGTGGATATATTTAGCTTGCAGTAATGTGACACGCTTTCATCTCCTTAAAAGTTGCATCATTTTCTTGGAACTAAATATAATACAGTGTAGATCTTCCTTATAATGCTAATATGACTCATGCCTAGTATTATTAGTCTATCACATTATTATTATATCTTCGATATAATGTAGCTGGAATTAGTTGGAATTTTTAGTGCATTACTTGACCAGCTACATGACTTCTCCAGAAAGTGGGAATTCGTGTCCTCTGTGGCATTTCTGGTGTTCGGGATTCCAAGAGCAACAAGTAGTGACCACAATAGCAGTCACTCTAATTTGTCTCCTTTTTGACCTTAGTTATCATGACTATTGAGGTTTCATTCTGCCTCTCATTCTGTAGATCATAAAAGTACTGCATAGCTGTATTTCTTAGTGAAAATGATTCGACAACTGAAGGTATTATGGTAAACAAATGTGCCTATTGGACTAGTAAAATGCATTAAGTTGTTACAACTGAAATAATGCATGTTGTTCCTGAATTTGTCAGTGATTTTGAAACGGATCCCAGTATTTGAAACATTGCTAACAGATGCAGCTCAGCAAGTCATAAATTAATGGAATGCAAGAGACTCTCAGAAGAGAGGGAAATGATATTTTGGAGTATGTATCGATTGCAGGAGAAAGTATTTTTTGTGATGCATAATTAAAAATGCGTATTATGTCCAAAACTCCAAATGTGAAGAAAACAGTCAAATAAAAGCTTTTAAAATTCTCAGATCTTGACTATTTTCATTTCACCTCTGGGACAGAGATGAAAAAACTTCCAAGAGCCAGAAATAAATAGGAATTTGTGTGTGTCATCCAAAATGAACATGTGATTCTTAACATCAGAAGCACTCGGAACTGATGGCATTGAAGTGTGTGTGGAAGTAGGTAGTATATGGTGCATGGAGGGGAGAAATACTGAATGTAAGGCAGGTTTGCGTCTTAATAAGAGAGAGTCAAAGACAAAAGCAGAAGACTGAAACATTGTGTAGAATATAATGAGCTGAATCAACAGGAGAGTCGAGAGAGGAGAATGAGATGTGAGAAGTCATGGTTACTGCTGAGTTAGAAGATAGGTTAAAGGTACAGAAGCAGCAGGCAGATTAGATGGTGCGGCTGCAGGCAGAACAAGAAGAATTAGTTACAGGGAATTATGTGAGCACTCCTCATTGTGAATTAATTTAAGCAAATGAGCATTTCACTTCATGCAAGGAGTTGGTGCCAATTTGAAAAACAATGAGAAGAGAAATAGTTAAAATCTAAGAAACTGCCAGAAACTTCATCAGAAATAATCTCCGTGGAACCGAAGACTTGTGTGTTATACTCTGTAAAAGAAATCAGACTCTGTATCTTGCTTTGCAAAAGTCCTCTCCTAGTAGTGGGAATCTGGTCAGTTTGGCACTCTGAAAAATACCCAGGTGACAAGAGATCCAAAGCAGGCGTTCTTCTCTGATTCTTGTCATGCACAGTTAGAAGCTTCTGGGAATGCAGGAAAGGAGAAATAGCCAACATGCTGTATTTGTGATCTTGTGCGAGTATTCAACACTTGTGTTCCTAAGAAGAGTTATAGAATGAGGAATAGCACAGTATCTTTCAGTAGTATAGCTATGAATTATGCTGATATAGTCATGAGTTTATGAATGTTAACTAGTAACTAAATTTCAACAAATTAATTGATGGGGAAACGGAGAGCCTGTTTTGGTAAAATTGAGGCATTTTCTAAGGCTGCAGTTGGAAACACCACATGAGATGATCAGAGCACTTCCGAGGTATTTTAGCTGTTCTCTTGTTAAGAAGTTGGTCATTCTTTGTGGCTTTAATATGAGGGGGCCATTGTTTTTCATTAAGTGGTCCATCCATCTGCAGGCTAAGAGATAAGAGGATCACAGAAATAGCTCTAATATCTATCAAACTCTACGGGGTTTACTTTTTTCTTTCTTTCTTTGAATGCGGAGAGGTATATTTCTGTTTTAGAATTTCTCTCATTAGTATGAGAGGATTTTCTCATTGTTAACAAGTGAATTAAATAAATAATTGGCAGGACTTGATCATTTGCAGCCTAATTTTTCTGTGCAATTTAGAACATGAATGTGTCCAGGGTAAAGCATAATTTGTCCACTGGATCAATGCATAAGTACTAATGCTAATATGGTCATGGAGGGATTTGTCAAATGTGCAAAGTGAATACGTTATAAGCCAGATGTGAAATCATTTACTTTTGATTAATGTAGTTCAGTTTGAGATGTTGGCAAACAGGCTGCTTATGGAATTTGTACTCATTTTGTTTTGCATCTGTATTCCAAGGACTTCTAAAAGGAAAATGGAAAAATAAACCTTGTTTAGAAACTATAATGATGTGTGTAGTAAAAGATAATCTTGTTTCTAATGTGAACTTTGACAGACAACATTTGACAGAGTTACTCTGTAAGAGCACACTTTTTAAAAGTAATTGTATTTGAAGTATCTTTAGCTGCTGTTTGTGGTAATTTTTCGAAAAGAGAAAACTCTATTTACTGTCCTACTTGTAGGTTTTGGGTGCAAATGTAGTAGTTTATTTCTTCTGACGGCTCACGTCACCTAACTGTTTTCTCATGCAAATATGACCTTTCTCTCATTTTATTGAATTAAATTAAATTATGGTCTTGTCTGGCTTTGCAAATACTTCAGGAAAGGCAAAAAGGTTATCTGGGGAGAAGTGGACTTGTGGACTCTTCCACTGCTTATTGCTTGACTTTTTGAAGAAAACATACAATATTTTTTTTCTTATTAATTTCTCATCTCTTGATTTTGAGGACAGTACACCTCTAAGGTCTAAAAGTAGATTGTAAAGGTACCTTTGGCCATTCCAGGGCTTGCAGTCAATTTGCGGTGTCTTGTGTTTCTGAATAAACTTGAAGACTAGCCTTGCTTCCTAGATATTTTTTTGTTATAATTCAATAAATTTTCAGGAAAGGCTAACAGACACTCTGGGAGTAATGTACTGCGGACTACTAATAAAAGAATGACAACTATGCCGCTTTCCCCCCTTCAACAGTCTCTCACTTTTTCCTCATTTCATGCAGTCCACTTCCTTATCAAAAAAGACCAAATTTAACGTCCTGGCAACATGTTTTGTCATGTTGCATGACCACTATCGATAGTATACTAAATAAATTAAAATAAAGATGAAAATAAAGACCAAGCATGCAATTGAAGCAGACGGGAGCAGAAATAAAAAAGGAGCAAGCAGAAGTTTACTACGTTTTACATAGTAAATGATATTTTACATGATATTTTATTCTTCAGTTACCATAGAAGACAAAGAGAAATCATCTAGTAATAACATTTATGCTAGTGAGTGCTATTATTAAAGGAAGGGCTATTGAATAAGTCTTTGTAGTTGCAGTGCCCACAGGGGTTTTTTTTCTTTTCCTTTTTTTTGATGCAAAGTTATATTTTTATCTATGTGATGGTGCCTGACATGAAGCAGTAGACTAGATATGATTTCTGTTTTATTTGGTGCCATCATTTTGGATTATATTATTATGATTTTTTTTTTAAGCTCCTTACTTGTAAAATAAAGATCAAAGCTGTTGGCATTATCCATCACTTTTTTTTTTTTTTCCCCAAAGCCAGATAAATCACAGAAGTTCAAGTCACTCAGAACAACTTAATACAAGTCTATTCATAGCTGGATTGAAAACTAAGAATAGACTTTGTAATTTTTAAAAAGTAAGAATTGCAAAGTTTAAAAATTGGATTCTTTAATAGATTGTAGAGGATTTGAAAGTAGAGGGGGTTTTATGGCCTATGTTCCTTGTTGTTCCTAAATATGTATGATCTCCGAAACTCTGGTTTACAGTGAAACCATCTCATATTGTACAGTCACAGATGTAGAGGAGGAGACAAATTTCTGCTTTTATCCTTGAAGTTCTTCTGTACCAGTATGGAGGTCTAAGTCACTGTTGTCCAATATTTATCGTAGCTGAAACTCTTGACTATGTCATGCTTTACCAGATTGCTTATCAATTCTCCTAATGAGGTGCAGTGGACAGAAAGGGAGGTCTGTTTCTACTAGGCACTATTTTCCATGCTTGAATCACTTTAGTGAATAGCTGTTCATGTTGATACACACTTCAGAAAGATTTAAAAAGTACCTCTAATAATGTATTGCTATTTCATCATTTATCTTAATTTAATATTGATGTTTTACTAATCTGATTTAATATGTGGGGGCACAAAGCTTTGGCTGATGTTTTCTAGTGTGGATGTTTCTTTGGTTTTTTGTTTTCCTTGTTTTAGAAGTAGACAGTTTAAATTAGTGTGTGCATAATTCACAAAAATCTGTGAGAGTTTGTGTATCACTCTGCAAGCATCCTGATTGCTTGTGCATTTTGCCTGTGCAGCGTGGGATTTGGCACTGATCCTTCTAGTGGGTCTTTATGCTTCTTGCAGTGACTGTGATTGTCCAGTTCTGTATTACCTGTACAGCACCTGCTTAAAGTACTTGTGCAATCCACTTTGCAGATTAACAGGTAGTGATATTTTTTTTTTTTTTAATTGTAGGTGTAGTGTTCATTTGCTTTGTAAACCTGTCACTATCCTCTGTCTAGAAATAAGCCTCAAAAGGACCTTAGTCTACATCTCTGTGGCTTTTGCATAGGAAGACATAAACAGGAGTATCTCTGTGGAAATACATTCAGAGCATATGTTTCTGAGATAACATGCTAAATGATTGTGTGTGTGTGAGTGTTCAGAAGAGGTTAAACTTAATTACATAACGTATTTTGAAAATGTTAACAGTCATATTACTGACTAGTCTGTTTATTCACCTGAGCATAGTTAGACAGCTCTGTTCTCTGAAGACTGCAAGAGGTATTTTCCCCCTGTTGTTGTTCAGAAAGTTGTGGCTCATACAGTAGTTCATCTTTATCACACAAGTAGTCCTCCATTTTTTGCATTGAGACCTTTTAAAATGGCTGCAGAAGAAAAAATGTAGCCTGCTAATTTGAGGATCATTATTTAGAAATGGTAAAAAATTCATTTAAGGAATTAGTGTAGCGACAGTGGTGAGCCTAAAATGTCAGCATTTTAATGTACCAAAACCTACACCTGTCTTTTGCCAAGCTTTTGTATCACTCTTGCTATTAAAGCTATTGAAATGCTATTTGTTAGAGAAGTGGTTTTCACTTTCCATTCTTCACATTGCAAGTACACTATATATCACTGTTCTGACATAAGGCTGTAGTGTACACGTTGTGTATTTCTACAGTGAGCTGCTCTGCTGTTGGAATAATCGTTTTCAAGTTACACTGCCCTGAAGAAAATTAATCTTTGGCAGGTTGGTTGAAGAAAAAAAAACCTAGGCAGATGGTAAAGGAGAATAATATACGACGTTTTATTTTACAAATTGTGATTAATTTCAGTTTCATTTTATAATCCTTGAGGAGTAAAGCTTTTAAAGTCCCAAACCTTATTTGAATAAGTATGGTGACACTTAAAATTCTAAACTGAAGTATAGCATCAGCTGATTTACTCTGCCATGTACATGCATTTAGAATTAATTTGGAAGACTGTAATTAGCATAGAGGACGTAAAATAATATGAAAGAAGAGCTTTATTGTTTAGTGGAAATTAAACTATTGTTTTCAAACTTTCAGTCTGGATTTAGATCTTGAGGATGCAGCTGAAAGCCAGCATTAGTTAATAGTTTTGAAAAACTAGTTCAATTTCCCCTGCAAATCATAATTCTAGCAAATGTTAGCTAGGTCCCAGGTTCTTTCTCCTGGTTTTTTGATCTTCCACAGCTACAAAAATTCATCACAGTGGGAGACTAGAGATACTGCAAAAACTAGAGATTAACCAGTTTGGAACCTCTGCCTAGACTGGGTCATTTGATTTTTCAATAGGTATACAAAATCTCTGTTACATAGTTTTCTCTGAGGAGGGCAACTCTAACAGAAGCTCATGCATCAAAAATTGCACTTGTATTTGTTCTGCAAACTGGGAAGTAACAAGGTTTTTATTTGTCCTTTAAAACTGAGGGACACTGTTATTATGGATTCCTAAATAGAACCATTACTAGTTAAGGCTTGACATCATTTTTACAACTTTTTTCCCCTTATAAATGAGAAATAAAATACGGAAGATAGGATTGGTAGGGTATGATAATAAATAGAAGAAATTACATGTGAAATCTGCCATTTAGCCATACAATAACATGTACATGATGAAAAAAAAGCATGCTAAAGTGTCTGCTAGAAAAAACACATGCTAAAGTGTCTGCTAGAAAAAGAATCAAAAGAACTGAGCTCTAAGTTAAATGAATACATTTTTCTGTGAGACCGTCTGGCAGGAAGCTGCTTTACCATTTCTTTTAAGGCACTATTTTATTAATGGATATTGGTGGCTGTGGTGAATGCTGGATTTTTTAAAAAATAATAATTATTTGTAATTATTATTATAGTTTGCCTACTTCTCTTACAAATTGTCATGATAGCTATGCTTGCTTGTTCTTAGCCCTTCTTACTTAATTTTTTACCTTCCATGAAATTCTCACTACTTAGTCAAAAGAAAATTAAATTTCCTTGGATCACAAAACTCAAGAACTTTGATAAATCATTTCTTTCATTGCGCTTTCCTGTAAGTGTTGTTTTTCCTTTTGTGTAGAACATTTATACACCTTCCATAAATAGCTCACTTGGATTATTACTTGCTAAGAAGGCTTTTATTTTGACCTTGAAGATTTCATTTCATTTCTGAACTACTAGCAGATATCTCTGCTCATCTGGCATCCTTTTGGAATAAAACCTGAAAGCAAGCACACGTTTGCAGAGTAATCTTAGTTTTATAGAAAAAAAGGGTGTGTTTGTATCAGCCACAATTAGGTTTAAACTGGAAAGTTTAACTAATTTGTGACCTTCATTTGGAAATCTTAAAAAAAAGTACTTTACAACTTTGTAAGGCTCCTTTGCTGTGATCATTTTTATTGTTTTAGCACTGGCATCTCCCATGGATTGCAGCTTGAGCTACCATGGAGTCCCAGGAGTGAACTTCATAAAGCAGTGACACAGCAGTAAGAAAACACAAGTTATTCCTTTTGAAGACGTGCGTTCATAAACTTATAGTAGGCAAACAGATACTTAATACTTGAAACTTTCGAATATATGGAAGTTTTAGGTAGTATACAAAATCTTAAGATGTACCTTTCAACTGTTGCGAATCCTCTTGTTTCAGATATACCTAATAAAGTACATACTCTGTCAGCTAACTTTTTTTATAATAATACTATATTTGTAGTCTTTTATTTTCAGTTAGGATAAAAATACTGGTGCTCTTTCAGTGTTTAGTCATCTACCGCTATGTCTACTGTATTTTTTCTTAATTGTGTTACATAGAAACACAGGAAAGGGCAGTAAAGGATGCCAGGATTAGAGAGAGAGAATGAATGAATGAATGGATGGATGGATGTTATGTTGAATACTGTATAGTGATCCAAGAGGTCAGTCTTGGGGAAAAAGTCAAACCCCAAAGAAACTGTAGTTATCTTAGATCAGCGTCTTTCAACTTTTTAGCCTATGCCTCCCCTGAATCACTTAAAGGAACTTTGGCACCCTGTGATAGTTCGTGGAGTGTGAGTGCTGTTCATTCCCAGTGAAGGGCACCACCCACTGACACTGTTAGTAACATGTTAACCAAATGCAATTTACAATTCATCACAGACAAAGGAGTAGTTTCTTTGCAAGAGTTATATCAGTGTATTATTCTGAGGTAGTCAGTGTTACTGTAGATAATTTCTGGGAGTGAGAAGCCAGTAATTCTTTCCCTGGCCACAGCCATCACCTATATCCAGGAGGGTTGACTTCTCTGATGTGGTTCAAATGAAGGGCTTGAGCACACTGGGCTAACTAGTCTTTTGAATTTAGTGTAAGCCCGTAAGGACCCATGTTATTTAACTGAGGTTTCTTTGGGGTTTGTCGTCATTGTTGTTGTGTTTTGGGTTTTTTTTTTTTTTCTTTTTCTGACTGAGAATCAGGTTTGGAGCAAAGCCTGTTGTACTCCAACCTATCACATAAAACAGAGACCTAAGCCTGAAGACAATTATATTTAAAAACCCAAAACACACAAATAAAACAAAACCAACCAACCAAATACCACCCCCCCCAATCCACAATGATATCAAGTGATGGTAAAACATAAAATGTTTAAATATTACTATATATTTGGCACTATATTCACTTATGTAGATTAGTTAATGATTGCTGAAGGCTTTTTAAAAGCAAATATCTCATTTCCCTACACCTGTGCTTCAACACTGTAGAAAAAAAAAAAAATCTTAACCTCCATAATGAAGAAAGGTTTAACAACGAATGTACATCAGCTGTCATGTCTGCCACATGACTATAGGAAATTAAACTTTTTTTCAAGCACAGAATTTCTCCTGTAGTATTCAAATGTGTTTCCTTGCTGAGAGTATGTAGCTTGCATTTTTTTCTGCTGAAGTAGTAACGGGAGTATTGGAGATGATTGTTTTATAATTATGCAATACGCCTACTACAACACTAGATGAGAATCATATGACTTCTCAAAAAAACCCCAAAGCATTCATGCATCAAACAATAACTTATTAGTGTTTATGGGTGTTGAATAGATGTCAGTACAGAATTGTCAATTACAAAATAATTTTAAATACTTTCATATTTATTTTGTATATCAATACCTGCTGGGTCTCTGTAAAGTTAGAAATTCTGCATCTTTCTTAAGTGACATTTTGTGTAGAATCCTGGTAAAGTATATTAAACAGAAGTCATTTAAATGAAATGGGCAATGCTGAAAAAACTGTCCTGAGGGTGCTTGTTTTATTAGGAAATGTCTTCAGAGTTAACTTTACCATGTTAATCACATAAATCTCTTAAATAATTATCAGTCTTATTCACTGGGGCTAAGCATTTAGCAGGCTTTAACAGCACATAAGTACTTTGCAAAGTTAGCAGAGTTTTTAAATAATATTTATTAAGGGGATCTCATAGAATATTCATATCACATCTGAAAACAGTTTTTAAAGTATCTTTGAAAGAATAGCATGCTTGTACACATCTAGCTCATCTATCTGAATTGCAGTGATGCAGTGTGGGTTACTCTCAACACTTGCCGTTTTGACAAGCTGAACTGCAAAATTTGAGCAGCATGTTATTTGCTAGCATTTGTGCTATGTAAAAGCTTACATATATGCAAATGTTCATCTTTATTAGTATTATTAAGTGAAAGTTAATGCCAGTAAGTGCAGTAATCAAGATATAAACATAGAAGCCTGATTGTAAAACCTGTTTCTCATATTGAAAATGCATAAAGAGAGCTAATGTGATATGTGCATTGGCATATTGTGGTTAAATGTCTGGATTAATAGATTTACTGATAGTAATATAGTAATTGTAATTTACCCCTGAGAATGCAGGATAAGGACTGTCACTCAAGGAAACTAAACTTTTTTTAAGAGTGTTGGGAGTTTTCAGTTTCCCTATATCATTTCTGCCACTTATAATGTAACCTGAATTATGAATGTAAGTGACCATACAGCTGTGAGATTTGCCTTTCCTGAGAGTACTGCTCTAGAACAGCCTTATTTCAATGTCTAGGGCTGGGTTATTGGTGTTAAAAATGATCAACCATAAATTTAATTTATAATTTTGTTTAGGTATTATCCATTTGGAATCAAGTAGGCACAATTAAGGGAGCAGGTAATATTCAAGAAGTATTGTGAAAAGCACTCTCAAGATTTAACAGCATTAGGATCTCATGGTGTACCTTTGTGCAGGGATGGCTTTCTGTGCCTTTCTTTTGTCAGTACGCATGTGCATATGTTCCTGTGTGTGAATAATTCTGAGATGTGACTTGTTTTGAATTTTGAGGAAGGTGAAAAAGAGTAAATGGCTGATGAATTTATGCTTTGAGTTGCTTCCTGCTAAATCAAACCCATTCTGCTGCTTCCGTCTTAACATCTGAAGTTAAATTCATTATACAAATTGTCTTTTTTTTTTTTTAATATACCAGTTTTTGAGTTATTTTATGTAGGAAATATTCAAGCCTCAAAACCAAATTTTTTTGTAAATGGGTAAGTGCTGATAATGTTAAAGATCAGTGCAATCATCTATTGTACAGAGGTTAACTATGTTCCTGAAAGTATAGTATCAATATGTTAGAGGTTTTTTTGACTCATCAGAAAATCGGAATGAAAACAAAGATGCTTCAATTTGAAGATGCCATCCTCTACTCTGATTCATTTTATTCTTCCCTTGAGATAGATAAGTTGCGAGAAAGCTAAATGCCAAATGTCTCGCGCTACAGTCCTGTATATCTGATGCCTCTCCCACTCTATGATACACAGCACTTAATTGCTTACTTAGTCTCAGTGTATATTGGTCCATTTTATCACCTAATTAGATTGTGTTTGAAACACCATTTGGTAGTAACAATCCAATCTGCTTTGCCATTTGGTTCTTCATTAATTTACTTCCAAGGGTTCGTTTTTACTGGGGGAGAAAAAAGAAAAAGAAAAAAAAAGTAAGTTTTTTTGCCACAAGGTATCCAACACATTAGCAATCTAGTATAAAAAAACTACACTGAAGAAAGCACACAAGTTGTTAGTAGATCAGCTCTAAACTCCACTTGGATTTCAACTTTACTGCATTTTTAGTTCGAGAGGACTGACATATACATATTAAAAGCTGCGGGGGAAGATTGACAGGTAGTGAAGACAAACCCCAAATGCATTTTCAATGTATGTTATAATTCAGGACTATTATATGCTTTTACCCATCCAAACCTCCTTGTCCATTTCAGCTCTGTGTGCGAGTGTGCTGCTGGTCTCTCAAGGAATCGCTTTGTTCTTTTAGCTGTGTGCAAAGACATGTCATTCCAAGCTTTCAGAACAGTAGATATTTTCAATATGTGTTCGTTCCTGAAATAATGTTTGATAACTGAAGATGCTCTTTGATGAAAGGAACTGCCTCCTTCAACCATTTGTTTTCCAAAGCTGATTGCCTGTGGCATGATTGTTTTACTTGTGTCTGAACAAGAGAATATACAATTTACTCAGTGCTTTAAATCAGGGAAACATCCCGGAATGAAGAATAAAAGGTTGTCTTCACTCACAAAGCAACATTTTGGACTATCCGATAATGTAAATTTAGCACCTATAAACTTCTTTTCTTGTAGCTAAAAAGTATGTAATGAGACTTCATTTTGTCTAGAGTGTAGCTAGATGAAGAATTGCTGTAGGCAGAGGACAAAGAACCCCCAACGTCCTTGTAGAGCAGCAGGCAGTTGATAAGGGGAAAGGAATTTGTAGAATTCTTTTATGGTACAATAATACTTTTTTTTAATTGTATGATATCATGATACACAATTAGGCCAGAAAAACAGAACCTTGATGATGAACTTTCAGTTAATTGAAGTGATTTTGTTAGCGACCATTAGTTATGCTGTGTAAGAAGTTATGGTTCTTTGGATAACTGTATTTCCCATCCCACCCATCCCCAACACACGTTTGTCACCAACCTTTTGGGTCTGAAAACTAGACTGATGAGTAATAGTAAAAGGAAAATGTAAAAGAAGGCTATAGCTGGTGCATTTTAGGTGTTGCAAACTTGAAGTTAAGAAGTTTTACTCTGAACTGGTATGGCTTTTCTCATGTTTACCTAGACCAGCATCTTCCTTCTAGAGAAGACAAAAAAGCAGGAAAGTAGAAGTAATTCTTTTCAGCTTATAATAGTATGTGTCTTAGTTATGCTTTTGATTTTTACAGCATTTAATGTTTTTTACTTTCACAAATTTATCCAGCTTTTTTGAACCCACAACATGTATAACATTCTGCATCAATGAATTCCCCAGTTTAACTGCAGAGTGTCTGAACAAGCAACTTGTTTTGTTTTTTACTCATTACTTGGTAGTTTCCCTTGACACCTCCCATAAGCTCTTCTACTCTTATTCGCACACAAAGAAAACATAGTAAACAAGCAATCTTTGCTTCTCTATGCCACTCAGTTTAAAGGATTTATGTCACACACCCCAAAGTCAACTCTTCTGACAGAAGAAGTGTTTGTTAGCTGTCCCTGGTGCAGAAAGTGTCCTGTATCTTTGATTATGCTGCCTGTGGGTTTTTTGAAGTACCTTCCATATTTTTTGATGAGTGGAACCAAGCTTACACACGGTATTGAAATATCTGTTAGTGCTTTAGATGGTGTTTCATGCTTAACTGCCAGAAATTATAGCTACAGTCTGTGGTCGAGGAGTAGAGGTATCTTTAATGTTTAGATTGATATTACCTGACAACTAGATGAATCTGAGGTGAATGTTTGGTTGTCATTTGACATGTTTTTCAAATATCTGACTTGAAGTGAGAAATAGCTGAATTTGTTCTTGCTCTAAAGTATTTACATTTCAGATTTGAAATCAGAATGTCAATTGGACAATTAAGGATCATAATATCTCTTGCATATACTAAATCAATGTCTTTAGTGTGACATATGCTAGTGAGTATTATAAAGAACTCCATGATAGAAGAAGAGGACTTAATGTCGACTTAAGAGGATTTAATGAGAGAGTGAATTACCTATGTGCTGCTTTTATACAGTCATAGAATGACTTGTGTAGGCATAACAGCAGATAAATGATGACACTTTCGCTAGAGTTTCTGTAGCTTTTGGAGATGTTTGTTTCAATGTAGCCTATTTCTGTAGTCAGAATGCATCTCACTCACTGTCTGGGCAGGAATAGGGACTAGTCATCTATGGTCTATGTTCTCTCTATGTGTCTGCTGAATTTGCTGTAACTGACCCTCCAGCTTTAAAACAGAGGAACAGAAAACTAACAGCACAAACACCTAGAACAAAAAGCATTTGAAAGTCAGCAAACTGCAGCAGCTATTTTCCATGGACTACTGTGCAACAATCCTGTTGCAAACAGATTAAAACAGCAGGGCAGCAATTGTACTGATGGTACCAATATCTGTCAGTATTATTTTTCCCCAGGCATGGAGAGGAAGTCTTTGTGCAGTTTCATCTTTAGTATATACCCATCTCCAAGATGAAAACATTTTTGATATCTTAGACAAGGTGAATATCAAGAAAATAAAAAAAATCTAAATACCTGATTGCCAATACTCTTATTTTTCTTAATATATTTATAAGGTTTCTATTGATATTGTGGCTCCTAATCTGAATTTTTCCTGCGTGGAATTGACACATCTCAAACTTTGCAAGGTTTAGAGATAGCGGTCCTAGTTTCACCACTAACTGTAGTTGAAGTTGATCAATGGAGGATAATGAAAAACAGCAATTGTTCCAAGGGAATGACCTCAAATTTATTAAGACCTTTTTTTAATCCATGGTTAGGTATCCATAACTTATTTACCTTGAACAGACCAGTATTAACCTCTCCCTTCATGGATGGATGGTCAAATGGATTTTCTATTTTTTCCAGCTCTTCATTCTTTTGGAACCAGAAAGGTGACAACTGGTGACAACCCATTACTTTAAACAACTTCTGTATTTCAGAGAAAAAGGTGGAGATTCAGATCTGTGGGCTATCCATTCATGGAAATGTACACACATCCATCTTCGTTCAGAGGTCAGCAAGACTAAGCAAGAAACAGATTAAGACTACTTGAAACAGGATAGGTTGAACACTTCAAAATACTGAGACTTGAGTTTTACAATCTGTAACCTAGCCCTACCCTTCTTACAGTTACTTAGCCAACAGTGACTAAGGTTGTGAGGGAGTTTTTATACTTTTTGCAAGTCAACATCTGATCAAGGAAATTTTGTTTTTAGTTTGAACCTCTTTCTTCTCAATGATGCTTTCATGCAAATAAATCTTCCATTCTTTATGCTGGAGGGGAAAATCCCAGGCACCTATGATCAAATTTTCACATACAGTACGAATAGACTTACTATATTGAGATCTGAATTTACAGAGAATGATCAATTGAAAGCGAATCATGTTGGTCATCTGCAGAAGTCTTTCACAGTGATCAGAGGAGGGGGGTGGGATCCTTCTGCTTTATTTATTTTTAATCATGCTTTCTTCATACAAACTGTTCAAACACACAGGCACAATTTTTTTTCTTCAGTTTGAAGGTTGTTGATTTTGCCAGAAGGTATGTTAGCATTCGTCCACCTTGAAGTGTTTTTACATCACCATAAAGATAAGTACATGTTGTGTTTGTCTTCTAAGGAACTATGCTTTTGGGATATTCTGTCACAATCCTGATATAGATCTGAAAAATTGAATGAACATAAAATCCAAATAAATTTTTTTCTCATATGTAGAATCAAATCACAGTGTGCACTAATGAGATGAGATGGAAACTGACAGTACACAAATCTGTACTTCTGTGATATTGTGTGTGTGTGTATGTGTGGTTACGCTCAACACTGACTAACAAAAAAAGCTGAAAAATAAATGACAATTGTTTTTTATCCTGGAGTTTATGAAACATGCAAGAATGTTGCTTTGTGTCAACACTAGACTCTTTCCCAAATAAATCTACATATGGAGAATGGAAAAAAAAAGCTTTCTGCAAACATAACAGCTGAAATGCATGCTTGTCTGAAAGAGCAAGAAATTTGGGAATAGGCAACTAAAGATGGATTTTCAGCATCTAGTTTGTACACTGCAAGTTCCTTTTATCTGAATATTTCAACTCCTAGGAATACTTGGGCACTGCTTCCTATAAAAAAGTATCTATCTTCTTCCTCCTTTCCCAGAACAAATAATTCTGTTGTTTAGCTGTCCAAAGGATGGAAACAGCTAACCACTGTAGTCTCCAGTGCAACTGATCACCTCCTGACTTGTTGCTAACAATAAGGGTGAAACAAGAGTTGGTGTTTGCTGAGCAGCCTGAACTGAGGAAAAGAGAAGTGATGTTTGGGAAGAAACACGAACAGGGATTTGCTGTATGTGAGACTGCAGAGCTACTTTAAACTCTGCTTTATCTCCAATAAGGGACCACTCCAAATAGCTACGTATCTCTACCAAACTTGCTGCGTTGCAAACAAGTTAAGAGATATTAAATTTTGTGTTTGTTTAGCACGAGAGGCTAATCTAGGATTTGATGCTAGTTAATATATTTGCATACATATATATTAGAAACATACTTCCTATTGTTTCAGATTTTTTTGAAGATAATAAGAAAATTGTCTCAGGGTGTAGAAAGCCTGAAAGCTGTCTCAGGGCAAATACTCCGGGGGCTGAAAGCCTGGAGGTTGACTCTTTCACATTTTAAAGTTTGTTATAATGCGAGTTTCCCATCAACTTGGCTGCTGGTAGAAGTGAGTTGTTGCTCTTTAGAGGTAGAGGGGGGAAGAGAACACTTGACTGAGAAACCCAACCAACTGTGAGTAGTAATTTTGCTACTGATTTAAACATGACTATATTTATTATAGTGCAGAAGAGTAAAAGCTCTAAAATACAACTGCTCATAATACACTGGTCTAAAGCAATAAACTTAATATATATTTATTAATTATTTATACTTTCTGCCACTGTACAAAGCAGATGTCCTTCCTAAGTGAACATTTACATTCTTCGATGTCCAAACATATAATATGGAATAACTATAATCGCAAGAAATAGTTGACAGATTGGCTTTGTTATTTGTGGATTGACATGAAGTCATCAAAGTTCTTGCAAACAGCCTATGTATTTATAGAAATGTCAAGATCTTACTAAAAGCTTTAGTCAAGCAAAATTAGTATTGCAAATTATATTAATTAGAGTATATCAAGCTATATTAACCAGCATAATTTATTTTTGTATTAGAAAGTTTTCAATGCTTGCACCAACACTAATTAAAAGAAGTGTACAGAAATGCTTTTTTATTACCAGTCTGCCTTCCTTGTTCTACAGGTGTCAAACCATGCAAATAGCTAAACCCCAGAATTTAAAAAACCTACTAAAATTAAGTTTAAATAGTGCTGAATACTGCTATATTTTATGGCTCATTAAATAGACTCTTACAGCAAACTTCATTGTTTCCTGCAGGTTTTTGAATATAATGTTAGATACTGAGCTCAAAATAGAATGGGAATTTTCTTAGCGTTGCTTTAAAATATGCAAAAAAGAGCATTTAATTGAATTTACTTCTAGGTATAGTAGCTCAAAGCTCTCACATCTGATTTAAAAACAATATAGCAAGATTCTGAACATTGGAAAGACTGTAAAATCACAAGTTATTCCTTGTGATAGATAAAAATGGGTTTTAGCACTTTTGGTATGTAATGAGATAAGAAGTAAAAGTATTGTTCACAATTTTTACTGATATCTGGAGTTTAAAATGCAACCACCTGTTTCTCAAAGTCTGAGTTGCAAATCTCTGGGGTGGGTCCCTTGACCCTCTTTCCCATTATAAGGTAAGAAAATACCTCTGCATCCTTGCTGTGTTCTTTTTTTAGGTGTTCCCTAGCATCTGCATTTGATGCTGGGAGATCTGGCTGAGATACTGTAGACCTTCAGTTTAACCCTGTGTGCGTTTTTGTCACGTTATCTAAGTCTCCACTTGGATATATATAGGTGGAATTTTTATTTTTTTCCCTAATTAATGATCAGTGGTTTTGTTTATCCTTCTAACTGTGTTCATTAGCACAGCACCTTTGTGTCATTCTCATGGGAGTGGAAAACTTCATGTTTCAAAAAGTTAAACATTTACTGAGTGGTTGACTATTATCCACTCAGACTCTCAGTTGGTTTAAAATAGCTCAGATACATCTCACAACAGCCCACAGCTCCTTCTCTTAATATCGTACAGTTTTAAAGGCCTTTGATAAGGCTTTAAACATTGCATGTTTCCTCTTCTCCCCCCCCCGCCAAACAACTGAAACTTGAAAATACTTGATAGATAAATCAGCATTCGTGTTCAAGTTTAAATATTTGCCATTGTCTTTATACTGCAGAAAGCATTCTTTGCCTTGCCCACTTTACTCAGGCTAAACTCTGACACGTTTACTGGGAGATATAGAACATCAATATAGTGTTCTGTAATTTTCTGGCCTTTTCTAGGGAGGAGGTATTTTTGTCCCCAGTGTTTTCTTCAAGAAACTTTCAGCTGAGAACTTCTGTCCTCACTGCAACATAGAAATACACTCACAGTTTCAGTGAACAGTGGCACGGGACTGAGGAGAGGGGAGGGAAGGCGTGGGGATGGTTGCGTGTGTCTTTAGAATTATTATTTTACGTAAATTTCTGATAAATACTACATAGCGCTATTTTTTCCTGCCTGAGGATATCCAAAACACGAGCGTGGGGGTAACAGGTCTTACACAGGATCTACAGAAGATCTGTACCCTTCTTGGTTGGTATTTGGTGTCCAGCCAAGAAAACTTATGGCATCTATAATGGTGTTACAGACCAATGTTTAGGCCACCATTTCCCACTTTGTGTACTGTCAAATCTTCTAACAACGATGAAGTTGGACTTAGGGGCCCTATGGTGTAGTTAACGTTGCTGCCAACTTAAGGTGCATTGCTTTCTCACATGGAAATTTCCAAGTATAAACTCTAATGTTTGTTTTCTGAACAAAAGCGTGAAAGGATTCTTCTTCTTTAAAAAAAAAATATATTAAAAATTGGCCCTGAGTTTTCAAGTATCTATTTCTTCATTAGTGAACTTTACCTGTTAGCTTGTAAATTATCAGATGTCTCGTTATAACCTAAAGGAATATACGTCCTTATTTTTTCCAGATGGGTTGGGGGCGGGCTTTGGGTGTTTAGAGTTGGTTAGAAAGTGGCTACTATTAAGAAGAGCTGTTTCATTGCCTGAGATTTAGTTTGATCCGGGGAGGAACTGTTTGGAACCCTGTGGGCATTTGCAAATGTTTCCACATGTCAAGGCAGTTTAAGTGGTGGAACAGTTTTGAGCTGTGAAATGAGTGACTAAGTGCAGAGACCTGGTTTGTTTTTAAGTGTTCGTCTTAGATAATGACGCATTGGCAATTTAAAAATCATTCTTCATTAGTTTCAGCTGAATGCCAAGTCAGACTGCATAGCTTAAGAAAAAAAAAAAAAAAAAAGAATCCAGTATCAACAAACGAACACAGGAGGCTCTTGCTTCATAGCAATGCTCAAAAATGTGTTAAAATGTTAGGAGAGTGTGGCAAGCCAAAGAAGAAAACCTACTTTCGTCTGATCTGACACATAAATAAGTGGATTGATCTGACGTAAACAAGTGGATTAATCTGAGTTACAATGGTTTGCAGTCATCAATATGCTTTTGTAATAAACTGGTACTTGTAGGAGGGGGAGAAAAAACCCTCTACCTGCCCTTCACTGATTCTTATCATAAAAGAAAACATTAAAGGAACAGCAGGACAAGATGTATATTTCAAGCAAACCTGAAGAGGCTTTCTTTTCTATTTGATTTTGCACTTGGGGAATTTTACTTCATCTCTCCCTTCAAAGGTAGCAGAGAATTCATTTACTGTAGCCTGAGGTTATGATAGCAAAACAAAGGCTTGCAACTTAACATACTTCAGAAAAAACAAAATAATTCAATTAGACTAACTCACTTGGTTGTTCTTGGACAGTTGCGAAGTTGGGAAGGACACATAACTTCTGTTTTTAAAGGAGGTAGTCTGTTAACTGGAAAGAAAAGATGAGTCTGGGCAAAGGAAAGGAGGAAGATTGAAAGGGAGCACTTGGACTAAATAAAAGTCACTCAGCTTTCACTTCTTCCCCGGGTGAACAGGGTTTTAAAGTGGAAGACCAAGAGGTCAGACCAAGAGGACTTGTCAGTTCTAAGGATAATGAATTTAGTCAAGAAGATAAAATGTTCATTAAAGCTGAGTTAGCTGAATATTTTATACAGGTGGCCATATGATCATGAGAACTTTGTCCTAATGATAACACAGCTGTTTCTTCTCTAAAGCAAGTTACCTAACCTTAAGTGAGTAATTTGTCTTCAAGACTTGATGCATTATCCTTTTAAGTGACTTTTTCTGCTGTTCTGAGATTTTATTTGCTGAATTTTGAAAGTGAACAGATGTCAGACAAGCCTTTATTATTTCTAGGATATTTTAGTTTGTTGTAGTGGAGAGACGTAAGGCCTTAATATGGTTGAATGTGTTGATGTAAGTCCCATCATATTCCTGAACTTAGTGGCTCAAGCTTTTTGACCTACACAATGTCATACTTGAGCTTGTAAATTATTTGGGGAGATTTTTTTTCTTAATGTATAGAAATCTGGTACATTTTTATGAAAAACAAAAACTGCTAGTGGATTTTGCATAAATTGGGTTCGTACTGATCTGGATTAAATCCCATTGATGTACCTTTAATTTGTAAAGCAATTTGCCTGTTGTTGGGGAATGTGTCAAACCGATTGCCACTGGTAATGATACATAGTCTAAGTTGAGCTGCATAAAGAATGTGATTTTAGGATCACAAATCAAGATACTTTGTGGCTGCATAACCTGTGAAGGGCTAATGTGGAGTCTTTACATAGGCTGGATGAATTTACGCTGTACTAGTCAGTCAATGCAGTTTGTGCAACAGCTCATCCTTTCAGAGTTAGTTTGCATCAGAGAAATCTTGTCTTCTGCTCTCTCCCATATTTCTGTGACCTGTACTATACTTCGCTTCCAAGGCCTCTCTAGCCAAAATAAGTGTAGTCATTTCTGCCATCTGCTTCTAGTCAGCATGCCATTGTAAAATGTTTTAAAATAAAAATCATAAATTTCATTTCTTGGCAGCCCAGTCTAATCAACTTGACTTAGGTTTCCTGATCTGCCATTGTAATTTTATTTTTTATTCTCTTACAGGGGAAAAAAAAGTCAATAAATGGAAACCTGAACCCTAAACAGGGAATATACAGCACAAGTCTATGCAAATATAATGGATGTTACTTATGTTCTTCATGGGTTTTGCAGTCACAGAGAAAATGTATTGGCAGCTCTCTGCACTGTGTAGTACCCACTCCTCTCGGGAGTTGGTTCCATGAAAAGGGAAGAAAGCTTATGTAGGCCTGGGCTTAAGTGTGAACACTCAAACTAGGATTTATGTGTGTATAGTGTACTCTGTAGGATGCTTCTACAAGGGGACAATTCCTTCTGCCTTCTTTGCCCAGCCCTCTTGATCTCACTGGAGATCTCCACTGCTACCCTACTTGCAAGTGTCACCTTTATAAGACTAAGCTTACATACCCTCTGAAAGGTGAAGTTTTAAGCTCTGCTCACCTCAAATGCTATGCTCTGCTACTTTGATTTCAGAGGAGGAGGAATATCAGGTGATCTTTGGCTCATCTTCCTATCTTCCCTATTTTTCAAGCTAACAATTTGAGTAGGCTTGAGACAAGTCGTCCTTTAACTGTTACATAAAAATAAATGTCAATGGAAAAAATATTTTCCCTTTCTTTCCATAATATTTCATTTGGTCTTTCATACTCAGTCACCCTGTTGATATAACTCATCCTTTTCAAAGCAAAAACAGATATCAGTGTTCCTGGTTTTCCCTTTTTTTGTATCCAGCAGTTCCCATGGTGCTGAAAATCAGTTTTTAATCTCCCCAGTTAAAAATAGATTTGAGTTCAATAAACAAGAAGATGAAATCAATTTTTTTTGTTGTTGTTCTGGGACAGGTGAGTACCTCTCCCCCTAATTTTCTATGTATTCAATTCCTTTCCAAATCCTCATAAGTAATCCTGCTTTTACAAACATATTTAGCTTCCTTTTTGGAGATGAGAGTTGCAGATGGTGAGATTTTTATAAAAATATTTAATCTGGAAATAAACCAAAGAGGATTTAAAATTATGATGGGAAAAAGCAGATGCAGAAAGGAATCTTGAAGTGATCCAGGAAATTCAGAAGACAGCTCAAACGTGTTATATTTAGTATGTTAGTGCTGGTTTGCCTTGTATTTCTCTTCTGTACAGAGTTGCAAGCATAAATTTCAGAACTTCTTGTAATGACATCACATTCTGTGCTAGTAGGGACCATATGCATTTGTAAGAAGTTGTTTCTAACATGATAAGCTACTAATGGTGAAATAAACATTTCTTAATTTAAAGAAGTTTGAAGATTTTTGATCCTTTGTACTTTTGAACATCTTTCTTCAAGTCCAAAACTTGTATTTTCATATCTATTAGTGGGTTAATATTTTTAGTATGTTAAATTTCAATAAAGAAAAAAAATTGTAAAAATGTGAATTGAAACATTTCAAACAGGTAGATGAAAGAAGAACGTAGTGGAAAATGTCTCTGTGAGATTTTCATCAGTTGAAGGGCTGTAACAAATAACACTATCCCTTTGTTGGCAAATGTAAGAACCAGAGGCATGGCTGGACAGCTGCAAGTGGTAAAATAGAGAGTAGGCATAGTGTTGGTTTTATGACAATAAAAAAAGGAATTGAGTTTTGTCCCACCTGTGGAAGAAATATTGGCATTTTGGAGAGAGAGAAATAATACGCTTGTTTGTAAAATGTTAACAATCACTGAGTCAGTATAGCTTAGTGAGTATTATTTCAGGAAATAAATTTTTAGGAGACCTCCTTTAAAAAGGCTGCGAGACGTGAATGTGTTATGTAAATAAATGGATAGCCTTAAGGAGATCGTTCATTACTTCTGCAAAACCAACTTTGTAGGTATGTAGCAGCTGGGAAAAATGCATCTTCTTACTTTAAGAAGTGATTCCTTTTCACATTTTATTTGAATACCCAACCAGAGGGAGAGATATGGACCACAGTGAGAAGATTACAATGTTACGTATATCACTTATTACTTGATTGTCCAAAGAAGTATTCCGCTTGAGGAGGAAATTGAGAGAAAAATGGGTTTATGTTTGGTTTTGATTTTGTGTTAATTTATAGGCTGCTTTTGTAGGTTACTAAGAAGAAAAAAAGAGTTATAAAGGGGTCTTTTCACAGCTAGGATTGCCACGACAAGTTACATTTTTCTTCTGTCCTCACAGCATTCCAGTCATTCCAAAATGACCTTTGTCTTGGAATCTAGATTCCTTCTGTGAGAGTCTGCAGCTATCCTAAATCTAAATTTAGCTCTAGCACTGCAACCTAAAATACAATGTGAAAAGCTAGAAAACACTCAAGGTGAATTTTTTAGTTTTAATTAAACAGGCATGCCATCTAGAAAATTCTTACTCAAGTATCTTCCCATGCTGCAGTTCCCTTAGAAGGCAGCAAGTCCTGAACAAAGGTGGCTAGCCAGCTCTGCCCTCCAGCACATTAGCTGCTGCCTCCAATTTTGTGTCATTTGCAAACTTGCTGAAGGTGCAGTCCATCCCTTCATTCAGGTTGTTGATGAAGATGTCAAATGGTATTAGACCCAGTATTAACCACTGAGCAACACCACATGTAACTGGCTGCCAGTTATAGTTTGAATCATTGGCCAAGCTTTTGAGCCCAGTAGTACAGGCATTTTTTTGTCCACCTTGTACTCTGCTCATCCAGTCCATATCATCTCAGTTTACCAATATGGTATGGTAGACTCTCAAAAGCCTTCCTAAAACTAAGATAAATGATATCCACTGTTCTCCATTATCCACAGAGCCATCCATTTCATCGTAAAAGGCTTGATCGGGTTGGTCAAGTACGGTTTGCCTAGTGTTAGTTCCAGTATGGCTCTTTCTTCTTGTGCTTTTTGTGTTTAGATGTGACTTCTATGTAGACTTGCTCCATAATCACCACTGAGACTGTGGTGAGGCTGACTATGCTGACTTCCTTCTTGCCTTTTTGAAGATGAGCATAGTATTTGCCTTTTCCCAGTCATGGGGCCTCCTTCAACCCTCACAGTCTTTGAAATGACAGAATGTGTCTTCATGATGACTTTTTTCAGCTCCTTGCACACCCTTGGGTACTGCCCATCTGATCTCGTGCCTGGATTTCTATGTGTGCTTATCCAAGCAGTCCCTAACTTGATCCTCCTCTGTCCTGAGTAAGCTTTCTTGCCTGCATAAACTTTGCTATTAGACACAGGTTGGTACAATGACTGAGAGGCTGAGGCAAAGGCCGCACCAAACGCCTCAGGTGTGGGTACTAGAAGAGTACCCCAACACAGTAAAACAGTTAAAATACTACTAAGGATTTTAAGAAAATGGAAACTGAGGTAGGTAGATAGGGTTAGTAGAAGATACGATCAAACAGGAATGCTTCTTCAGGTTTTCAGCAAAAGTTCTGAAAAGGAAACACATGCCATAGTGCCTTGTACCATCCTGCTGAACTAAGTAGCGCTGAAGCCACTGATATCGTGCATGCACTTTAATTAGAGATGGGAACAAATACCTTATTGAATCAGAACGCTGTTAGTTAAGCTATAGGTACTATAGCCTAATTCAGTAACTGCTTCTTATTTCTCTGAAAATATAGCTGAACTTTTTATGCAAGTATTGTCTTGTCTCTCCTAAGATTTATCGTCTCTGTGGTTTATTAGATAAGTTTTTGAGTTGGACTACAGTCAGGTACATGCTTTATATGCCTCTGCAAATAAAAATATTATAATATGGAGCTAAGCTTAGAAATAATTTTTCTTTGAGTTATCTGGACATGTATTTGAAATGACAGTGGCTGTTGCTTTTACATTGTCAAGCTGATGAATGTAGATGCACATTGCCACTGGAAAGGGAAGGGGTACCTTGCAGTATAGGATGTGTAATTCAGTGTTTGAGATCTGTGCATTCATTAAAGGTAATGAGTATCCCAAACATGCAGCCCTGTCAATTGCAATGATAATGAATCAGGAGAGCTGAGTTTTCCATAGATCTGAATGTATTATTGTGAAAACAGCTTTAATGACTTCCTGACAAAATTTACAATGAAAACATAGTTCAGCTAATTAGTTTTGTTTATATTCCTTTGACAAGAGGGCTATGGCATGTGTTTGTAATTCCCCTTGGAGTGCAGTGTTAGGTTTTAATATGTGTTAGGTTTGAATATGTACACTTTATTTTCCAACATCTAGTTTATAAAATAAGAACAAGCTTTCTGCCTGTATCAACTGTATTAAAAAGACACACAGCAAATACAGTTTCTTAGAAAACTACATTTTTTTCCCCAGAAAACTTGCATTTAGTATCTTGACGTTCTTCTACTTTCTTTATTCTCTGTATGTTTCCCTTCCTCCTTCAGGGTAATCACCTTTACATTTAAATAAAACAGGCTTTACTGTAAGATCATGTCTTGCCTTTTGTACAGAGGAATAGCTAAAAAAGGAAGAAGAGGAGGAAATGCTTTTCCTTTATTGTATATTGATCTAGAAATGAAAGACTATAATGGAAATGATAATATAACTTTATCCAAAGCAGTATTGAAACTTCAGTGCTATGAGTGAGGAGGTTAACAGTTATTCTTCTTTAAGAATTACCTCTATATTCTTTACAGAAGTTGCAATGGAAATGAAGTTCCTGTGCTGAGGGTGAAAAACAGCACCTAAACTTGGGTGAAAGTCTTCACACTTTTTAGGATACTTTTCTCTTAGATACATTTTCGTCCTTATTCTGATAAACCTACAGTAAGGGTAAAGAAAGTAGAAAAATGTCCAGATATTAAATGAAAGTTTTCTGGGAAAAAAAAATCTTTGGTTGAAGTCCTCTGTCCTCTAAATGTAGAACTTGCTAGACTGTGAAGTCAAACAAAAAGTCTAAGCTTTTAGGAGATTTATGTCCTTGCTATATTATTCAGTCAATATCTTTAGTTATTTGGAAACATTTAGTGATTCTCCAATAAAATTAGAAGTATGTTAATTTTTCATTGTTTTTTCCTAAGGTTTCCTGCTAATCACTTATAGAAATGTCCATTAAAAATTCAGGGACTGGATCAGCTCCAGTTGTTTTGGAAGTATACAGTCGTGTCATTTAGTTCTTGTTGCTGTACGTGAAAACACAGTTAGTGGCACAGTTGGAAAACACCTCCATGAACTAGTTTTCAATTCCTATTTTGATGTCATTTTTTTTATTCATTATGATTTATTTATGATTGCATATTATCAGTATTACGGAAGCACTGAGAAGCTCTGAATGAGTGTTTAATTATTTCAGACACTATAGACATGCAAAGCAAGCAAAAGAAAGGCTATTCTCCAGCTAACTTACAATCTTAGAAGATAAAGATATGGTGGGAGAAAGGAAGCTGCTTTGTCATAATTTTACAGATCAGGCTCTAACACAGCCTGAGTCTTTTCTGGTTTTCTGTCCCTCTCTCTCCCCCTCATTGTCTCTCTCATTTAAAATTTCTTGAATACATGCACAACCACATTCTTATAACAGTAGAATTTCTTTCTGGGTGCCAAAATTGGATTGGTTACTATAAACCTAAGGCATGTTACAGAATACATACAAGTAATGAGCAAATTTTTCAGCCCAATGGAGCTATCCGTCATTTTGCCAAGTCAAGTCGTTAGTGACTGAAGGCAGTTTTCAACACCCTGATTGTGGGAGTGTTCCTGCCTGTAGAATGAGCAATGCATAGTGTAATAAAATCTCTATTACTATTGCCATTTTTCACAATTCTCTGCTAAACTTGTTGTTTGATAAAGTGCATGGAATTATAAAATGCTGTGTATAAAATGCTTATGGGACACTGGTTTATCTTGTGGGCATATGTGGGAGTATGTCCCAAAGAAATCTGTTTTATGTCCAGTTCCATTCTTAGTGAAATATGGTGTGTAAAACTTCATAAGTCAGATTCTTGGTGCTGATTCTTCAGTAATAACATCTAAAAAATGTCAAATGGTTCTCTATAAAAGGCAAGGTGTAGCACAATTGAGGATGTTTGGGGTTTATCCAAGACGTTAAAACAAAGTATACAGGAGGAGTGATTCAAGGAATAGTGTCTATTGGAATAGAAGAGGAAAGTTAGTTATGTCAGTATTTTAGAAAGATATCTTACTCACTATCATTTATAGGAAAGCTACATAGAGAGAATTTTCCTCTGTTTCTTTGATATTTTATTCCTAACAATATGTTAATGAACATTATTTCTTTAGAAAAGTATATTTTAACTTTGTGCAGAGAATAGATTTCTTGACATATTTTAATACAGGACTGTATAATTACAACTACAGATTCTTTTTTTGTCTTTGTTGTTGATTTTCCTTAAAACCTACAAGGTAATTTATTTTACTTTTCCTTTTAATACAAACAAACACTTCCTAATTATAGTAATCAGTTCACATGCAGTAATTGCATTAGCTGTGGTAATTATTATATGCATCACCTGGACCTCTATTTGGGTTGATAGACAAAATCAATAATTCTCAAGTAGGCAGAAGTGTGAGGCTGATTATGTGTTCAAGTGATCAGAGATCAGATTGCATTTGATTAAATGAATTGGTAGAGATTTTAGTAATTAATGTTCTTTGTTAAAATACAAAGAACTAAAAAAAATGCATATGCTCTACCCTTGCTGATAAATGGTCATGCACACTGAATGCCATGGTTTGAAATGGAAAAACAGAGTGGCAGTGGGACACCCAGGATCTAAGCTTGAGGCTACAAGTTTAAAAAAAAAAAATCTTTCAGTCTTTCTGTTACTCACCTGTTCTTTCCTGAAAATATAAATTCCCCAAAAGTCGTTAAATCTTGCTTTTGGTACTGTCTTCTCTATCAGATAAGCAGTCTTGTATGATTTTTTTCCCCCAGAATATTAGAATAGGAATGTGTTTGTAGTACTACTGATTACTCATCTAACCAGCAGAGATTAATACACAGCTGAAGTAAAAAATTACTGTCTTGCAGTCTCCTTCGTGTTTAATGCTTCACAATAAAACATTTCATGATGACTAATCATACTAGTGGGCAAGAGATTGAGCATTACTGTAAATACAATACATAGCAAGATAGTTTTTAGCCCTTATATGTAAAGAAAAATTAAATTTTACTCAGAACGAAAATCTTGAACAGGATTACATAGCTTGGTACACTAGTTTTCAGGCTTGTTTTACCTAACCACCTAATTTTTTCAACAGCAACAAGAAAAAATCCACAGACCATATCATACAGTATTCCCCCAGTGGATGTTTTATATCATCTGTGTGATACTTAAAACCAGGATTGTGCTAAATTTTAAGTTCAGTTAATACTTCTATTTTTCCTGGTTTTCTGGTATCTGCAAACTACTGATAGTCCATGGACTGTAGGAAAACATTTTTCTGGTGTGGCACACCTGGTATTTGGATTCTTCAGGCTTTGTCTTTTAACACTGCACTGCTTAGATGAAGTTGGATCTTTGCCAGTTGAAAACTTCTGTATCATTCTGTATCATCCTGGGTGTACGGGTGTAATTCCTTGTTTTGAGATAGTTCAGCACAGCTGGTGATTGTACAGCACTTTCAACTTGCTAAATACATGTAGTTTCAGAATTTATTAAACTTGATATTTAGAATATTTTAGGTAACCTTAGCATATAATTTAGTGTGTATTAGCATATTGTTATTTATTATATTTAGAATTTTAGTATATACTAAAAGAAATCTTAGTGCAGTACCAAATTATAACTAAAGACTTAATGAGCTACAGGGCAGGACTGCTTTGAAGTATTGTGTTTTGTGCAGTACCTCAGCAGAAGGTATGAGATGGGATGATGACTAAATCACTCTTCCACCTCCCTTTACTGTAGGTAAAATGGATTGTTCTATATAGTGATAGAATAAGATCTTAAAATAATACAGAGTAGGTTAATTTTCTATGAAATTATAGTTGCAAATGTGAGCTGGCTAAGCAGCAGTGAATCCTGGCTTCGCTCCCTCTTGTCACTGGACACAACAAAAAGGGGCATCTTCTCAGGATAAACTTGTTTCAAATTCCTGGCTTTACGGTATTGATAAATTGGATCTAACTGGTATGTTAAGAGTGTTCCGAAGCCCAAAGAGTTAAAGCACCTTGAAAATATTTTATTATATCAGTTTGTCTCAAAATGAGTCCAGAAAACTTTTACTGAAATTGCAAATGTAATTAATAAAGACTCTCTCTTCATACCCGAATGATGAAAGGAAGACATTCTGTGTCAGTAGTGTCCTTCTGTTTCTCTTTGGCCACACTGTATGGGAAAATGACTGCCCATGCAACGCTCGTGTCAGCTCTGTCTTGGAGAGAGTAAGGAAGTAAAGAAAAAAGGACTCGTCCTCATGACACAAGAACACAAGTCAGGAAAAAAGTGAACACCAGCATTAATTATGCCATACATTAAATAATGTGTCTATGAAATGTCAGCTGTGTATGTGCTAGATGGTTCAGAGGAGTGTCAGCAAAAAACCCAACCAAACAAGAAGTTCTCTCACCACTGCAGTAAAAGCAGGACCAGTTATTGCAGAGCGTTGCTGAAGGTGTAGCACTGCATCCCCGAAAGAAAGTTTCTGTGGTCAAAGGAGGCACCTTGTACTGGTTTTGAAACACTCAGTTATGTCTGTGACCAAAGAGAATCAGATCCAGCTGTAGAGTGAAGAAGCCAAATATAGAGTTAGAATGGAAGTTTGAGAAAATGACAGGCAAAGTGTCCTGTACATCAAGATACGCTATTTCTGCAAAAGTAACTTTGCAGAAATTTACACTTACTCCCCTCAGCAAGGCTAGACTACATGAAAGTGCTGCTTTACACATTACAAATCATACTACAACAGCACTAACTTAAGACATGATGCTGCCTGAGGCACTTGTTTCTGCTTTTACTGTAGACACAAAAAGGGTGGTAGAATGAGAAGTCGCAGGCGAGTAGAAGGAATGACCAGAGGCATGGAGCTGCTTCTGTCTGAGGGCTGACTGCATGAAACAGAACTCTTCGAAATGAGGAAAGGGCACCTGAATGAGATGTGATGTGACAGAACTCTGTAAACCCACGTGTGCAATGGAAAAAGAGGCTAGGGAGCAACTAATCACTGTTTTCCAAAACAAGAACTGGAAGGCATCAAGTTAAGCTAGCATCTGGAAAGTTGAGAATAATAAAAATTCCCAGTTGTAGTTAAGCTCTGGAATGTCTTGCCACACAGCATTGTTGATAACATGTTTTAGTGAGTTGAAGCAATAAAAAAATCCACTGGGAACTTTAATACAAAAAACTATCTCTTGTTCAGGAGACAGTTGAGTCAGAATCTGGGGGAAAAATCCAGAGCAGTATGTTGTGGGGTCCATCCCCTGTTGGTCACTATTAGGGGCATGACACAGAGTTTGATGAATCTTCTTTTCTGTATGGCTGCTCTTTAACATGTAGTTTTTAAAAGATAAAACTAAGTATATTTTGAAATAGTAAAGAAAGCTGGATTTTGGATTGCAAGGTTTAGAGACTGATAATTGAATGAAGTGCCTTTTCACAAGTCTAGCACACAACCACAAGATCCCTGAACCCCTGCAGCTGTTGGGGATGGAACTCAGCCGGGTGCTGGTAAAATTCAAGAGCTGGAAGCAGAATCATAGGGCAAGAACTTCCTAAAATAGATTGGACAGCAAAGAAAATGTTACGTAAATACGTGTATAATTTTTTTCTGTGGTGTATCTCACAAACAATGTTCCATAAAGATTTTTGAAGGACATACCACATTATCTGTAATACTTCAGTAAGCTGGACTGTATTACAAAAATTACATTGCAGTATATTGCAGGAGAACTTCTTTACCCTTATTGGTATATGGTAGGAATACTGAAGGGAAAAAAACCCAAAAAACTCCCCCCAAACCCAAAGACCCTTAAGACCATTAATGGAAGTCTTTCTATGGCCTTAACTTTTATACAAATAGATTGTGTCAGCAGGCGACAAGTGGTGCTAAAAAGAGGTTACCCTTCTTTCAGGGATAGGATTTATCCCTTTTGGGGCCGGATTTTTTAAACAGATGAAGATATTTTGAGGGGTCACCAAGCATCTTTGAGAAAGAATAAGGCAGGTAGTCTAATATATAAACCTGGAAGTTTAAGTTAGCACCAAATGAGCATGGAGGGATCTCATATAGACATGATGAACCTCAGCTGGTTTTTCATGAAAGAGATATGGCACCCTTGGCTACAGGGCGGCACAGGTGACTGCTGGGTCCAGCGTTGTAGCTGTCACTGCGTCAGCCTGCAAGGACTACTTCTGTAATTGATCAAAGATGCAATTGCTCCCAAGTTGGCTGCCACTGTCCTTCCTTTTCTATTTGTGATTCTACTTGCAGTGTTTTTATTTTCCTTCTAGTTTTTGCCTTCCTCCCCAGCCTCCAAAGTTGGAGAAGGTTACAAAAGCAAGCAAAAAGAAAGTTTAATTTGTGCATTCCGTGGCTTAAAAATGTTCAAAATTTACAATTTTTAAAATTTTCCTTGGTAAGTCATCTGCACAGATTGTGAATCATATGTGTTTGCAAGAGAAATTATGATATGCTATAAACTGGAGTAAGCAGCACAAGAGGAGTTTTTCCTTTCCTGCTACAAACACTTTTTTCTCCCTGGCATGTGTGTAACTAATACCAGTTTTAATGCTGTGCTACTTTCAGAGCTCCCACCAGTATATAAGTTTAATCCATATCAATATAAAACAGATGAGTAATTACCTTACTTCAAGATTACAATTTTTTAACATTGTTTTCATTCTGTTTACTGTCTCTTAAATTATCTTAAGGGATTACTTTAACAGCAAGTTCAGTACAGATCTTTTGTTTATCCAATTCTGTTTCTCATTTTGTGTTTCTTCTTGTTAAAAGAAAATGAGTTCTCCTATTTACCAGAAGCAGAGGAGCTGTTTGGGTTCACTTAACAAGTATTCCCTTTTGTCATTCCCTATTGGAAAAGCTTCTGAGGACACTGTCTTTAGCCTGTTAAAGCTGAAATATAAAGTACTCTCAGAAAACTACTTCTTATTATGAATTTTATAGGACAAATTGCTGAGAGTTGTCTTGTTTTTCCACATTTTTATCTGTAAGTAGCAGTTTTCAGGAAGACATTTGTGAATCTTAGAAATATTCTTGCTCTTACTGCTACATCTGGAAACTTTTCATTAGCTCTAGCCATATCATTAATGGATTTCACTAGACTTCAAAGTACCTTTCAAGATTGTACCAATTGTCCCTAATGCTACACACATGCTGCTGATAGGGAGTTCAGTTATGCTGAGAAACACTGAGTAAGTGGCTGCGTATACATATCTCACTGACATAAGAACCTATGAGTGAACAGGGAATGGAGAAGTTACGCTGATACACAGGGACTGATGAATTAGTTTGAAACAGGTAAGATTCAGCACCCTAGCTGCTGGAGAAAAGTGCAGGTAATTTTTAGATATAAATATGTGTTATTTATCTGTAATCTATGCATTTTGATATTTTCAATATCAATATCTATTTTTACCTATGAATCTATTATCTGATGTCACCAGAAGAAGACTAAGTCTTAGACACCATTTATAAATGTCTGTTCATGTGCTGGATTATTTGTGTTTTCATGGCAACAGGGTTTCGAGAGGACTTTAATCACTGTCCTTAGCAATGTTCCTGGACTCCACACTTCTTCTTGGGATGCAAAACTTTGGTGTAGCCACCTTATACTTACAGTTCTATCTCTTAGCATCTCAGCGATGATGTCTCATAAATAAATGTGATGTCCTGTAAATAAATGTTCAGCTGGTAGGGAGTACAGGTTTAAAAAATTCCTTGTCAGCTGGGGTTCTCATTCTTCAGAGTACTTGTAGATCTTTGTTAAAGATATCGGTAAAATGCAATAAAACAAGAATTATTTATACAGTAAATGAGACATCTTCTGTCACCCTTAGTTGGAATCTCAGCCCCTCTGTGAAGGCAGCTTTGTCAGCATTTCAATCATAGTGTATCTCTGTTCTTCAGTCTTTTCTTTGATAGCATAGTCTTTAGCATATGATGATCAGTGTCTCTGCCCCATGCTTGCTGAAAGAGTATATCTTCTTAAGTATAATTTCTGATTTCTTTTTGGTATGCACCCTGTGACCAAACCCTTTCCTGGGGTCCAGTATGGTTCAGTGCTAGAGGCTTTGATACTTTCCTGTGACAACTTCTTTGCCATTAATTATGTAGAAGAAAATAGAGTTTCATTTGAAGGACAGGACTAGTGTTAATCTGTCCTATTGTGTACTTCTTCATTCCTTATAGGCCCTGCTGCAAAACATCTTATATATGCAGGTGGTAATGTTAAAACACACAGTGCTTATTCCTTTTTTTGTTTTGCGTGTTACATCTATAAATCCTTAACCTAGAGTTATGTTCTTTGAAAGAACCTTTAAATGCAATTGTTCTACAGCAAGAAAGGAGAAAAATACAAAGAACAAAATAAAAAGAATAAGTCAGGATTTAATAGCTGATGTTGGGAAAGAAGTAGGTAACCATCTTGGCAAAACTTGCAGACCTTACGTAGTTGGTCATTCAATTGCTGATTTTGGCTGCATGTTGAAGAAGGTGGACAATAGTTCTTTTGCATATGAAGTAAGAGATGGAAGGGCCAAGGTACTGTCTCTTGACACTCTTCTAGGTACACTCTTGTAGGTGTGCTGTGTTTCCAGATTTCCCAGGAGTTTTATATAATTTTTTTTAGCCACATGGATGAGAAGATTGAGTTTCATGGAAGTAATGTGAAAGCTTTGTAGAAAAATAATGACCTTTTCAGATCATGAAGTGAAAGAAAACATTTGAACCACTCCAGACATTTCAGTTTGCAGTTTTATGGATAGTCCTTGACGGTCAACAATAATGGATATTTTAGACAGGACCAACAGTTGTTGTGGATCTTCTACCTGAGAACATTTCTCTTTTTTTCTTCTTTTTTCTGTACTGAAGCAGTCTATCTCTAATATCTGCTTCTTTGAATATGTTCTTCTTATATAGGCTAAGAAGTTTCTGCATGTGCAGATTTAGTTTGCACCTTCTCACCTTTGCAGGAATCTAGTTCAGCTACCATTAACACATGTGAAATTTTTTCTCACATTTTTAAATACCAAAGAGAAAAAGAAAGTCTATTTTACAATCAGTGAATTATCTTGGATAACCTTGCAGATATCCAGCCACTTAGGAACTGCAAATACTCAAAGTTATTTCCTATTGAATATGTAGGAAAACATTAAAGGAATATTAGCAAGTATATACACCGAACTGATGGTATAATATGTTGAGCTACTTGAAGGAGGGAATGGCCTACTGAGCTTGAGTTGAAGGACAAAATCTTTCAGTATATCTCACGCAGTCATATGTGGTTCACTTAGAGGGAACCGGTCTGTTAGCATAATTCGCATTTCCATATTTATGTGTCTTTTTGTGTGACCCTAATTTTATTCAGCCTATTGATAGAATAATCTAATACAGAACTAAAGGGCATCCGTAAGAAATGTTTTAAAAGGAAGTGGTGAAAAAATATATCTTGATTGTCTGCAACCCTTCCTGCTTTGGGTTGGTTTTGCTTAGGCAACTTTCGTAAGAAGAGACTCTACAACCAGAATACGCTCAACATACAAGCACATATTTATTGGTTAATGCACACACAACAGAGCTAAAGGCAACAAGGCACTAGAGGTAACAAGCCACTAGGTTAAGTGTCAATATGCTCACTGGTCCCAAAACCACACACAGTGAGGCTTTACTGGCTAGGCACTCATCAGTGGGGTGGGGGAAAGCTGGCCATCTTTGTTCCTGGGGACAAGCTAAAGTGCAAAGGTACTGAGCTGCCATCTTTCAAGTTTGTTACCCCTTTGTCCCCCTTCCCTCACCCCCTGACCCTTCAGATTTCATAGCTTTTAATGTCCGTGTTTTTGCTCTTATATCCTTGAGCCAGTAGCTACTACCGTCTCACTCTGGTTTTACTCTTCTTGGCTCTAGCTTATTTTCTCACACTTTCTTTCTAACAACGTACCAATTTTCTCAGTAACCTGAGCCAAGGTCACCCAGCTACGCTGCATCAAAGCTAAGCCTTGGATCACAGACAGTTGAACCCCTGGGTTGAGAGTTACATCTCCAGGATAACTGAAGTGCAACATGTTTAGGAAATACATTTCCTGAACAGATCAGCATGGATTCATGATTGGCACTTAATTGACTATTTAAACATTTCCTTTGGCTTTACAAAATAGACATGGAATTGGCATAATCTTGAGGTTTTCCTAAATAGAGGTATTAGTTATAGAGTTTGAGGAATACTTAAAGTTTGAAATTTGAAATTATCTTTCCAGCAGGCAGATCTTTAATACCCTAAATGTATTCTTGCATCAAACAGCATTAAAGCTTAGTAGCAGATTTCTTGTTGAAAATTTTCCGAAAGACGATATTTTTCAGGGAGCTATATTGCAGTAATACAGAATACATCTAAAGCTTAGGTATATCACACAAAGTAACAACCAAACATCCTGCATTTGAATAATTCCCAATGGATGTACTTAAATCAAATAAAATTTCATGTAAACTCAAATATTAAATCCTGTAAGATCTTTGAAATTATTTTGATGATTTCAGTGGCTAATGAGAACAAAAACTTCATTCTTGTCTTTTTTCATTCTCCCTAATCAGGAAAATGTTATATATTGAATATTTGGATGTGTCCTGGTTTCAGCTGGGATAGAGTTAATTTTCTTCCTAGTAGCTGGTATAGTGTTATGTTTTGGGTTCAGTGTGAGAAGAATGTTGATAACACACCAATGTTTTCAGTTGTTGCTAAGTAGTGTTTAGACTAAGTCAAGGATTTTTCAGCTTCTCATGCCCAGCCAGCAAGAAGGCTGGAGGGGCACAAGGAGTTGGGAGGGGACACAGCCAGGGCAGTTGACCCAAACTGGCAAAAGGGGTATTCCAGACCATTTGATGTCATGCCCAGTATATAAACTGGAGCGAGTTGGCCAGGCTCAGAGGCGGATCACTGCTTGAGGGCTAACTGGGCATCATTCGGCGAGTGGTGAGCAATTGCATTGTGAATCACTTGTTTTGTATATGCCAATTCTTTTTTTATTATTATTGTTGTTGCTGTTGTTATTATTCACATCATCATTATTACTATTTTCTTCCTTTCTGTCCTAGTAAACTGCTCTTATCTCAACCCATGAGTTTTACTTTTTCCGATTCTCTCTCCCATCCCACTGGGTGGAGGGGTGTGAGCGAGCAGCTGCATGGTGCTTAGTTGCCAGTTGGGGTTAAACCATGACAGGAGGTAAAATTTTAAAAATTAGGTAAAACAGTGGGGATTGACTTCTCTCTAAAATCCTGTGCATTGTGGAGAGTTGTCAGAGTTCATTTTGAAAGGTGCTGGAAGATTTTTAAGGGACTAGGGTTTTCTCAGCCTTGTTTAGTGAATCCCTGCTCCTACGAGTGATTTCACTGAAGTCAGTCAGTGACTATCAGAAAGCTGACAGTAAGTACTGACTCACAAGCAGAAATAGCTTAACTTCACTGCTGTTGTTTCTGTTCAAAGTAGTCTACTCCTCTGTTGTTTCATTTAGCATTCCCATCTTTGTGAATCAGTAGCTTAACCGCAATGATTTATCCCATATTATGTTAAACAGTCATTGATTTTTGGCTTTCATTAAGAAATTTCCTTGTAGTTTTCAGTGATTCAGTGAATATGATATGAACGTTAGAGCCTGCAACATAGAGCTTTTATGCAAGTCACAGGTTTAGCCATCTCCATTTGTAAATCAGCACCCAAATAATGCTACAAACTGGGTGTGTTTGTCATACAGTGATATCCAAAGCTCTTTCATAAACATTGCCTGGCTAGTCCTGGGTGATAAATGATGATACAGTCCTTGACCAGAACAAAATGACAGCCTAATAAGGTTCACATGAACGATGACAGAAGAGAGGTGCAATCAAATATATACAATTTTTACATGCAAATATATTCTTGCTTCTATTATTATAAATAGTTAGAGTAAGTGTAAGTGCTAAAGCATTAGATCCTCATTTTTGCTGTGGAATTATACTTAGCAGTCTCTGCTTATCTGAAAGAAAAGTGATAGTTCTTCGTTTCCATTTGATCTATTTTTTACCCTCCAGCATAATGAAGAATGATGATACTTTTAGATGTTGACATTTTAGAAAGCTGAGATAGTATATAGTAGACTACAAATGATGAAAGCTTAATGAAAGTTATTTTCTCATAATAGCTCTAAATTGGCTATCTTCGCAGAGTGGAGTGGGTCCAGTGGATTGAACTTGAACTTTTTACCCCTCTGTAATCCTGTAGTTACCAAAAGTAATGTAGAATTGACTAACTGTTTAGCTTTTTAAAATCCAGAGTTAAGATAACTGATTCAGCTTGAATATTCACGTTATTCCTATATGTAGGAAATTGTTACTGTAAAGAGCTGAAGGATTGTTATTTCCTGATGTACTTCATTGCAAGCCTGGCAGTCAAAACCAGAAACTATGTTTTACGAGTAGTAAAGA
The DNA here is from genome assembly GCF_947461875.1 of Haliaeetus albicilla. Taxonomy (NCBI): domain Eukaryota; kingdom Metazoa; phylum Chordata; class Aves; order Accipitriformes; family Accipitridae; genus Haliaeetus; species Haliaeetus albicilla. Next base: position 21,042,043 of record NC_091505.1, on the reverse strand, counting down.
TCATAATGTAAAGCAGTAGGAAGTAGGGATTTTAAACTTCTATAGTAGGATAAAATTTCATCGTATCCAAACTGTGAGCCAAAATATGAAAACTTTCAGTAAATCAGCCTGTAATCATTCAACACATGTAGAGCTGGAAGGCTCCTAAATCTCATTTCTCTCTAGAGAGTTAGGAAGATTGCTCCCAAAAACTTAATAAAATGAGAACTTTCCCAAATTTTCTCTTAAAAAAAATAAATCAAAAAAACCCCTTATTTCAGCAGAACCCCTTTTTCAATACTTAAAATTGTTGGAAATTTTTTATCCTGTTTCGTGCAGACATTCTCAGGGTGCAGTGATTTCTCTCATTCATGCTACAGTGGGTCAAAGATCCAAGATAATAAACCTAAGACATGCTAATGCATTTCTAAAATGAAGTTGTGACTTTCTTTCCATCCTGAAATGTAATTTTTTAGATACAAGTCTCTATTATCTATTATATTAACAGTTTTTCAGAATGTATGCATTTATAAGAAAGGTTGACTGTAATTCTTGTAGTTGTCTCAGGCTAAAGATAGGGTTGTAATATTTCAACAGTCTTAAAATGTCATCAGCATCCTGGGCAAATACATTATCAGAAATACAAATGTTTTCAGACCTAATGTGATTCTATCAATTAAGCATAAGCTTTTATTTATAGGTGATTGACAGAATTAATGAGGAAAACTCCACTTTTATAAATCTTCATTTTATAAGCCTGAAGTTCCCAGTAAACTGTTTGTTCACCCTACCAATTTAATAAAAGTATGTTGTTGAACTTCCTAAGGATATATTCTAGTTGCTTGGCAATGGATTGTGGAACAATTCATTTCAAGTTCAATGAACACAGAACTAGAGTAATTTATTCAAATCCACCACTTATTAAATCAGGATTTGACTTAATTTTTTTTTCCTGACTAATAAAATGGACTTGAAAAGAATTAGCTAAACCTCTGGGGAATTGTGACAAAGTAATTCTGATGACTATGTTGTCTATTAGTTTTTACTGCCAGTAAGTAAGGCAAATGGAGATGAATACATTCCCTATTGTTTCGTGGATTGTCAGAAAGGGATTTATTTTTAAACAGTTTATTGTCTCAACATCATCCTTCTTTCAAGATAAGTAACATGGAGATAATATACCTGCATTTTTATTAGGCATCTGAAGTATCTGAATATTTCACAAGAAGGAGTATTTTCTTTCTCTGTCACTAGTAAACTGAGTGTAAAAAAAAGAGACTGCAGGTGTTGAATTAGGATAGTTTTCTGATGGGGATGAATAATTTAATTGCTTGAATTTAAAATGTTACAACAATAAATACATTTTATTTTAAGTATCAGTTTTGGCCCAATTTTACTAATGCATGTATTTCCGGTTGGAGAGTTGCTGCTTCTTTAATCTAAACAAAGACAGACAAATGTAACATGACATATTCTTGAAATGTCAAGCTCACCTGCAGTCACTGGATTTTACCGGGGAACTCTATGAGCTTTTGATCAGAGCCATAAAGTATGTTTTATTATGCATTAGGACCTGAAAGAAGGAAACGTGAGATTCTGAGAGTTGTTACAACATCATCCTCACTATCTGTAAATCATCTTTAGGTCAGGGCACCAGAGCCCTGTGTCCTCTAGGAGAAAACAAAGCAAGACAGACCCAGGAGCCCACGGACTTAGTATAAACCAGGATGCTTATACTACTAATGATGTAAAAAGAAATGCCTTTCCTTGTCTCCCCAGTGCGATAATATGGGATATTTATCTAAGCACCAGTGAAGTGTATGGGATCCACAGCTGTATGCAACTCCAAGACAATTCACCTTATCTTTTCCTTTCGAAGGGATCTCAGACGTGGGCAGGGTGCAGACCGCAGCTGGGATGACATGATCTGGCAGTGTCTGCTTGTGTCTAACAGCCCGTTTTCTCACGGGCAGCCTCTCTGACTCCGGCAGGTCCAGGCAAGTCCTTTTATCGTGTATCGCAGCAGCAGTGCCTTCTGCCCTTCCTGACCAGTTGCCTTCCTCGCAGGATAAAGTGTGCACAGAAGATGCACACTTACAGTGTTGTGGCTCCTACAATTTAAGGATATAACCAAGACAAAGCTTATAGCAGGCAGGATTTTAGGCACGTAAGCCCTTCTTCCTAAGGATTTTGACATGTTCGGTCAGGATTTTGAAAATATCTTTGTGATAGCATCCTAAATAGGAATCACCAGAGTAGGACTGTATTTAGGAAGAAGGGAGGGTATATTTCTGAGACTCTTTCAAAAGACCAAATGTGAAAATAATTACAGAGAATTACAAAACAAAGTGGCAAGTTGTTGAAATCCAAGCATTACCTCTTTCCAAGTAGATTTTGCCAGACAAACTTAAATACTCATGATCTGCGTTATAGATTGCCATGAAGAAAGGTGATGAGAATGAACTAAAGGAATGAAACCACAAGGAAGGGAATGAACTTCAGAGATTGAACAGGAGGAAGCCATATGCATAACTGCCTCTGGTGACTTCACAAGCATCATCTTTCTAGGGAATGTTAGGATTTTTCTGAGGGAACAAAAAATATTTGCTTATATTTTAAGATTGTTGACAGAATTAAATCTGTCAAGGTTAACTCATATTTTGTTAAGGAAATCTGAGCGTGTGTGTGTGTCTGTGTGTCTGTGTGTGTGTATGCATGTATTCACTTACATGATGCATGGGTGTCTGAAATAGATTTGAAATAGTCTGAAAAAGACTTCCCTACTTTTCTCTGTCTGTTAGACCTCACCTTTTGGTTCTTTCCAGCAGAATACCTTGCTTCCAATGCCACAAAATACTTTCCGTTTTTCTTTCTATTTGGTTCCTCTGCTACATTATCACAGCCAACTCAGGAAGAATGTCCTTAGTTCGGAGTCAGTTAGCATTCCATGACCAAAGCCTCACTCAGTGTAGAATTCACCCTGCCCAAGTACACATCTGCCCACAGGATCCTCAGCATAACAAAAGATTGCATATGCTTGTCTTTTAGTAAAGACTCTCAAGAAAAAACATAAGTATAAAGCAGAAAACACTAGCCTCCATTTCTTGAGAAGAATTCTATGCATTCTAAATGCTCTGTGTTTTGTTTAATTGAGTATTTAGCCTCAATTATTAGCCATCATTGAACTCAGTGTTTGACTGCATCCCACTAAGTGAAAAAAACCCCTTAGAAAATGAGCCAAATGGATTTAGAGTGTATGTTACATTTCTTCTTTCTTATTTTTCTTTTCTTGTACAATCTTAAAACCCATAGAAAAGAACAATATTTGGGGAAAATGTGCTAAAGCAAATTATTAATAAATCTTCTCTTATGTTTGTATACTTCTTTTTTTTCAATTCGTGTGTATGCTTGCTGAGATAATAGACTCAAGGCATTAAACGCATAGATGCCTTAACAAAGAGATTCAGCAACGGTGCATGATCTAAAAATGAAAAGCTAAGAGCAACAGTGAACAAGACAGTGCCTTATCATGGTTATCAGGGGTGAGAAGAGACCTCAAGAATATTAATGGATTCAGAAGTAGCCAGAAGTGCCTCTGAAAATGGAGGTGTATTGGAGGATGTGTATTCTACACGACTGATGAGTGGGTGTGCAACAGTGTCCTGGTTTTGGCTGGGATAGAGTTAATTTTCTTCCTAGTAGCTGGTATAGTGTTATGTTTTGGGTTCGGTATGAGAAGAATGTTAATAACACACTGATGCTTTTAGTTGTTGCTGAGTGGTGTTTAGAGTAAAAGTCCAGGATTTTTCAGCTTCTCATGCCCAGCCAGCAAGAAGCCTGGAGGGGCACAAGAAACTGGCACAGGACACAGCCAGGGCACCTGACCCAAACTGGCCAAAGGGATATTCCATGCCCAGTATATAAACTGGGGGGAGTTGGCCAGGGGCAGGGCAGGGGGGGTGCAGATCACTGACCAAGGACTGGCTGGGCATCAGTCAGTGAGTGGTGAGCAATTGCATTGTTGTCGTGGTTTAACCCCAGCCAGCAACTAAGCACCACGCAGCCGCTCACTCACTCCCCCCCATCCAGTGGGATGGGGGAGAAAATCAGGAAAAGAAGTAAAACTCCTGGGTTGAGATAAGAACGATTTAATAGAACAGAAAAGAAGAGACTAATAATGATAATGATAACACTAATAATATGACAACAGTAGTAATAAAAGGATTGAAATGTACAAATGATGCGCAGGGCAATTGCTCACCACCCGCCGACCGACACCCAGCCAGTCCCCGAGCGGCGAAATCCCTCCCCCCCCCACTTCCCAGTTCCTAAACTAGATGGGACGTCCCATGGTATGGAATACACTGTTGGCCAGTTTGGGTCAGGTGCCCTGGCTGGGCATGAGAAGCTGAAAAATCCTTGACTGTAGTCTAAACACTACTGAGCAACAACTGAAAACATCAGTGTTATCAACATTCTTCACATACTGAACTCAAAACATAGCACTGTACCAGCTACTAGGAAGACAGTTAACTACATCCCAGCTGAAACCAGGACAATTGTGCATCACTTGTTTTGTATATTCCAGTTCTTTATTATTAATTATTAATATTACTGTTTTTCACTTCTCTCCCACCGGGTGGGGGGCAGTGGGCAAGTAGCTATGTGGTGCTTAGTTGCCAGCTGAGGTTAAACCACAACAAACAGCAATAGTTCCAAGAGATCAGACATTTATAAAGAAATGTGACATTCTAAATAATACAATTTTAGCAGACCCTAGTGTTTAGTAAACAATGTGATAGAGAACCTGTTGTTTGCAAAGCTCTTAGAAATTAGTAAATTAATCCCCACAACTTCATTAAAAAGGTAAATTGTTTCAGGTGAAAAGGGAGAAAAAAGGCAAAGAAAAACCATACACAATATACTTACAATTACAGAGGGGTTTTTGGTTTGTTTGGGAGGTTTTTGTTTTGGTTTTTTTTAAGAGGAGTAAATTCAAGAGTTCTTTACTTTCATTTGGATTCATATAACGAGCTTCTAATCCTTCCTTCAGTCTATTCACTTTGTTTCCATCATGTTTTGGCTCATTCACTATAACGTAATTATGTAGTCAAAACTTCCTAGAAAGGAATAATGAAAGAGAATTTTATCCACTTGCTCTTTTATGAGTGAATTCAGAACCAAAGTATATAAAATGTTAGAAAAGTCCAATCAGTTTTGTTTCTTACTGAGACATACACTGAGATCCCGATCAGAAGAGCTGATGACCATTTACACCACTTAACACCTTTAAGTACCAGTCTTAGATGCCTGATTTTTTAGCAATATTATTGCTTCCAGAAATCATTGATGCATGCACACTCTTCTTTCCTACAAAATTTCTGTTATCTCTGGGTTCACTGTATTGTGGATGTATGTTCATGATACGAGACAGGAGTTAAAAATCTTTAAAAATTGAATACAAGACCGTGTTTATTATTTTGGCACTGTTTCACTGTCACTGATAAGCAGAGTATCTTTATAATAAGAAAATAGTATCTCTAGTACCTCAGTGTTGAAAGTCACCTAAGTGTGCAGTCCTTTACATGAGCTCCTTCAGATGTGACCAGATTATAAAAATGTGTTAGGTAATCATGATTAAATTCTGTGTGGCAAAATATGACACCAGCAATATTCATGTGTGTACCAGTCCATTTTCTCTTCTTATAGTCATCAATAATTTATTTCTTTATCTTCCTATCTGGTATTTCTAAGAAATCATTGATTAAACTGTGCATTATACTCATTGAATTTTATTCCTAGAAAGGAATTCAAAGTACAAATTTCAGTGAGACTGGAGTTGTAACAGTCAGGTTTGGGAAACCTATGCAAAAATATTTAAAAGAAAATCCATTCTAAAACCAAGGGAGAGTATGATGGCTGAAACCTAAAAATGGAGACAACGTGCATATTCTGTGTGGGTTTTGCATCTACCTGGACTGAAAATACTTCCGAAAAGAGCTTCCTTAAAAAACAAAAAAAAACCTTATACATTCCCTAGTGAAGTTTTTAAAACTGGTGTTAATAGCAAAATTTAATAGCATCTTGGAAAAAAATCAATCAGATTAATCAGAGTAGACTGGAATAACTCAGTATGTGTTGGAAAGAAGGGACTAGAACTGGATGCTGAAGTAGTGGCTGTTTCATAATTGCATCATGTCTCATCTCATGCTCATTTTTTGAACTGATGAATTACAGTACTTTGTAGTTGTTAGTGACACTGTGAGAACAGGAGGATCATTTTCTGTATGTGACTTCTGCTTGAGAGAAAATAATCATGACATGAATTTTAGGGGAATGGTCAGGGAGGAATGCACTGCATGTGTCTGACAATGTAGGAACAAGGGGGTTTCTGAATTTCAGAGGAAATTCAAGTGCTGCTCTCTTTAATTACCTAATGACACCACCACACATTCTGCTACTAATTTCAGAAGTATGCTGTTTTCTTTGCAGATACATTCTGTTATTCATTAGCACTTTCTGTTTCCAGAAACAAACAAAAAACTCTTGAGTAAACATACAGGCAGGGCAGATGCTCATCTTTGGGAAGATAGAGAGTAAGAATCTGACAGAAACTAAAGAATCAACAGAAATGTTGCCAAAACATTGTTTCTGAGGGGAAAAATGATGAACAAACCCCACATCAGCTTCAGGACATGCAGTGAGAGAAAGTAAGATACAAGAAAACTAAACTATGTATAATTATGCAAAACAATGCTAAAAAGAAAATCTCTGTCCTACCTGCAGATCCCGAGTCTCTATAAATGGTTCTGCTGTAGCTGTAGGGAGTACCAATGAACACTGATCAAACTCAAGTACATCATCTCTGTTCTAGATTTAGTCTAAGTTAGTATTAACTGTGTTTAGGCAATGGTTTAATTCTCAGACTATTCAGGTAATTGGGGAACAACATTAACCACCAATTTAGAAATCCCTTGGACTGATAGCCAAAAGAAAAACGCAAGGATATATTGCAATTTTGTATCAGGCTTAATGGAGTTCTGGATGCTACAACTTCATGTTCTGCTCAGAATGGAAGGAGGAATCTTTTGGAGGAAATGTCATTGGTTTTCTTCTTTGTAATGGGTTGTAAAGTGGATCTCTTGTACTGAATGGACCAGGAAGAGTTCTTTTTATTATTTATTGTATAGTGCCGTTAGTTCTCAAGGTGACCTTAGCTGGTGGTTGGGACTCTTCCAAGGACGTACATAAAATACTATTATGCAGGTTATTCAAATTGACAGTTTTTATTGGGTGATTGTATTAAATTAACAATCAAAATGTAGTTCTAGCTTAAGAAGAAGTTTATTTTAATATAACAAATTAAAATTAACAGTCATAGGTCTATCAATCCTAGTAACAAGTGAGTGTAATACATCTCAGTGCTTGTGTATAACTTATATCCGTAAACTCCTATATGCATACCCTTCAGGTACAAAATTATCTGCTGTTGTTTCTTCCTGATAAAACTGGCTAATGGTCTCCCATATAGAGTGTATATATACCTCTCTTCCTGCTGAGGTTTACTTGTCTGTAATATAAAAGAGCCTCCCCAAGTAAACTGGCTTGCCCTGTTTTTCTGAATAGTCCTACTTGCTTAGCCAAGCTGCACCGAACACTCATTGCTTCCGGAGTTCAGACTTCCCAGCTTTTCTAGAAGCTGGTCAAAAAATATCAGCTAATCTCTTTCAAACAGGCAAAGTGCACATCCCCCAGTTTTTGTGCAGCTGCTCATTCCAAACTTGAACAATATCTTGTGGTTTGTAATGTTCCTAGAGCCTAGTTTCATATGGCATGGAAGCTGCTGGCAGAAAGGCGTTGCAAAATATGGGAGGGAGCATCAATGGGCTTGTGCATCTTGCATACATAAGCTGGAGTTTTAAAATATCCCTTCTAAAAGTCTTTATAACTATATGACTTCTTTAAGCATTATCTTAAAAGTCTGAGCTCAGATTGGGTTTTGGTCACAGTTACACTGCCTTGTGCTGTCTGTAATTTAGATACTTTAATCATGGAAAAGACATTGTCTGACTTAAAAAGAATGTTTCAAGTATATGTGATTATAGCATAATAGGAATAACTACTTCTAAAGCTTAATGACAGAGGTGTGCCAATCAAAAAGCTGATTTAACTTGCTATAGCAGTGAGAATATGGATAGGTTTCCTTTGAAATAGTATAGTGTATTTGAAGAATAATATGGAGTATTTAAAGAATAGTATAGAGTATTTAAAGAGATTTAACTTTCCATATCAATGAGAATATGGATAGGTTTCCTTTAAAAGAATGGTATAAAGTATTTGAAGAGCTTTAAAAGGAAGAACTATGTTTGTGTTGTATTTCTGCAGATGGTTTTATTAGATCATTAAAAAGTTATATACAAAGGGCAGCATTTCTTACCAAGAAAATGAGATTTTAAAGTAACTCACATTAGTGGTCAATCCTTGCTATGTATGTTTGAGTTCCAACAGCTGTAATGATTTGTTTTAAAGGAGCCATATCAACCTGTGCTGATTTTTAAGCCTTTGCTGATTGATTTGACTTGTTTGATGTATTATAAATCACACAGCTATAAAGTCACAGTAAAAATTCCATTAAACTTCTGAGGTAAAAAAAAAATATCCATAAATAAAACAGTATGAAATGCAAGACAGCAGCAAATGTGCTATTTCTTTTCCTTTTTTAAATTTAAGTTTACAACCAAGGCCATTTTTACGTGAAGAAAAACAATAGCAACAAATAAGAGTCTACCATGAGTCTCACTATGTAGGTGTATTTTATTTCCTATAATCGAACTTGAAATGCAGTAATACTTCAGTTTCCTTAACTGTGCCTCTATAAAGCTGATTTTTGTTATTTCATCAATCAGAACTGGTATTATTTGTTTTCAGATTAAGACTCTTGACCAGGAAAACTTGTCAAAAATACCTAAAAACATCTAGAAGAAGTAGGGACTTCTGAATATGATCCCTCTTGCTTCTAATACTTTAATCCTTGCATTTCCACAGTCTAGTACCATCTAGACTGTCTAACCAGTAACTATGCTGAACCTCACACCAGACTATTTTCAGTATAATTTCTTGTTGCTGTATATTTTGTCTTGTGAATTATCCCTTTTCATTTCCACATTTAGGCTGAGTTAATAAATACTGAAATAATTCTTTATAGAGTGACAAAAATTTTGTGATTGAGATCTCAGAAAGGAAAAAGGCCTAACGTTCTCAAATTAAATGTCTTAAAAAGTTGAATGAGCTGTTCTAACTTACACATTTTGTTCACAAAAAATAAAACACAGCCTAAATGTAAATGAAAATGGGGTTTTTTACAGAAGTAGGGAAATACTGTTAGAATTTACTGCGTTTTCTTTAATTTTTTTCTTTTTTTTTTATACTTCCATAAATTCAGTATACACTCATATTGTTTCATTGTATCTTATCATCTTCATAGACACAAAGTATCATATTCAAGACACAAGATTTGCATTTGGATTTTATCATAACAGCCAAATATGACAGGGCATATTCTGCTAGTTAAGCTAGAATTTGGTTGTACTGTGGGGCTAAAGGTGACCTAGAGCTGTATGTGCGAGACGTGTTAACAGGCTACTAAAACATATCCCAAAATATCTTAAAGCTAATGACTACCTCTTTCACCTCAGACTGCATTTTTTAATTAGTAATACTGATGATGATGATCCATATGCCTTTTTCTTATCAGTGAGATCTGGCTGAAGAGCTGCTGATCTTCTGAGGTGTTGAAGAGCACGTAACACATGGCGTTATGCTTTATCTACATTTCAGTACTGTCACAGGGACAGTAATCCTTGGTTGTTCCGTACTGCTGTCCTCACCCCGACTCCTGCCACTTGCATTACTAGTGCTCCGCTGTCGATGCAGTAGGTTGTATTTGCCTGAGTCTCTGCCCTGGTCCAGTTCGTTACCATCAGAGGAATGGGGTAATCTCTGAAAAATGACAACCCAGCTTTTGTTAAGCATTAAGTGCTGGAAAGTCTGCCTTTTGCACTGTGATCAGTGAGGTTTATGAGGCAATTAATGCTGTGTTGTCTCCTGAGTTGTCAACAATGAAAATATTCCTGTAATTAATGCAGGGATGGAATAGATGAAGTTTCCAAACTGTTCAGGCAGATATATAAACATCATATGCATACTATTTCAAGCAAATAAGTTTAGGAAAGAATACATTTCCTATTATGTAGATCTTTAGAGGCAAATCTGTAGAATCCTGAAGCATATTCATTGGTATGTATAGTAGGAACATTGAAATGAGACAAGATACAGAGATGTCCCATGGACCTGTTCATTGCTGTTCACCACAAAAGTAAAGTTGTAAAGAGGTATTCATTCCCCTGGGAAGGCCAGCGTTCACTCTCTTCCCTTTCTGAGTAATCCCCATGCTGAGAGTTGTATGCCAGAAGGTAAACAGGCAGTTTAAATGTACACTGAGCAAGTAAGAGTTGGCATTGGTCTTAGGTGCTACTTAGTGCATTACAGCACGCAGTTGTGGCACACCATATGAATGGGCATTAATAAGAAATGAAAGGGGAATACCAAGAGAATAACATGGTCACAGAGTCATTATTACTGTTCTGAGTCAGAATGGGCTTGTAGAAAATCAACAAACCTAATTTGCAGTTGTATTACCTGCCAGATGAGAATTCCTCTTGAGCTGGTTGGCAGATACATAAAAATGTGCAATTGATTGCGTATTTGGACTGTTCCTTCTGTAGAAGCGCACATGCTGATAGTTTTTTTAAAATGGTGGATGTATAGCTGCCTTTAATTAGTGTCAGTACAAACAAATATAGTGAGGGCCTCAAATATCACATAACAAATGTTGTAGTTCATGAGTATGCGAAGGCAAATACGCATATTCAGAGTGTATTCCAGTTCACTCCCTTGGCTCTTGATGCACAGAGTTTCTGAAATTTCTTTATAAAACTCTGTGTTGCACTTTTCACAGGATCACAACAGAAGGCTCAGAAAGCAGCTCCTTTCCTTCTACTGTTGTTTCTCTTTTTCCCCATTTCCTTGTTTCTTATTTCAAGTACTTTTATGACTGCACAGAGCACATCTCATTAATCTGTTATCACATTCCCTCTGCTGGTCTGTCATTTCGTCCACAACTTCAGAATCCTGACATCAAGTGCTGTTCTTGACAGTTCGAATATTTGTTCCAGAAAGAAAACTTGTTTTCATCTTTTTCTTGCATATGCAGACACTATTATGATTAAATAGTAAAGGAATTTTTTGGTTGTTTTACTCAAAAGAATGACATTCCTTTGTTTTACATATACCTACACACTGAGATTATTACAGAAGAAGGAGTAGTTGGATAATTCTACCTTTTAACCAGTCAAATCTTCTTTGCAGCCACTGCAACTTTACAAGATGTGATATTTCAGATACTACAATGTAAGAAAGACCTGTTATTTCATGCATTGGGGCTGAGACCATCTGGTTTTGCTAAAGGAATTTTTGTATGTCTTTTGACAGTTAAACTGATAAATAACCAAATGGGAATTACAAGTAGCAGTGGCAGCAATGTGAGGTTTGTCATGCCAAGAGATCTTAGAGACCACCTGGAATTACTACTGAATGAAAAAAAGAAATATGTTTCATTACTCCTGAGTACCCTTCCTTTAATCGCTTTATCTTGCCTGTACACTGATGTCTGGCCTCCTTATCTCATGTTCTTCCTGCAGCTTCTTAGAAACACTTCGTTTTGTTCGATGTTCTTCTTTGTTAAAGTCACGGGTTTTGCTCATGTCAGCCACAAACTGCTGCAAGATTATTGCTCCAAGATTACCATGAGTCTGTACAAACTTCTTGACAGGATTAGTAGGGGCCATTGCTGCTTCAGATAATGAAAATAGTCTAGATTGGTGAAATGGCAAGCAGTATGGAGGTGTGAGTACTAATCAGAGAGATGTCAAGATAGCCTATTTATTGTCTGAAAGTAGAGCACAGGAATGGTCAAAGAGCGTACATGAAAATGTGTTCAGTACGCTTGTTGAAAGGTGGGAGGGAACCGTGAGACCTGAATTTATTTCAGCTACCTTGGCTGCATGTGTTCATTTGCAGTACGAAGAGAAGTTAAAAAGTCCTTGGTGCCCACAGCAGTGCTTACTTCTCTGTGTGTTGGATAATAACATGTGGGTAGATATTCACGTGTGCCAAAGTAATGCAGAAGAGAAAATTCTGCGTAAAGAATCTCTGTGGTGAAATCGTGGCCGTTGCTGGAATAGCTGCTGCATGTCAGAGGTACGGTTTGTTGTCTCCAGCAGAGCTCCCTTGTAGCCCAGGGGCTGTTGGCTTTCCAAAGAGATGTGCAGAATGCAGGAAAACTGTCTGCATTTGCTTTTCTTGTAGATTGCGTATACTAGAATAGCCAGAGCTGTAGAAAAGCGAAGCCTGGGTGGGTGAATTCTTCTTGCGGAGCTGAGCAGGGGATGGCAGGCAGCGTTTTCTCTTTGATGTCTGCTGCATTTGACAGAGTTTCCCGGGTGGCTAGGCTGCTTTCAAGATGATGTTCCTGTTAGAGCTAATTCGGGAGACATCAAATAGTTCCCAATTTAGCTTATTTTAAAGGAACTCAATATTGAAAGTGAAGCAGATACCGGTGAGATACTAGCGAGAGCAGCGGGTGGGTAAATGTATGTGGGGTGAGTAAGCAAAGGAGCCACTTCAGAGTACTAAAAAAAATCCATTTGCCTTATGCCGATTTGGCTTCAGATACATGTCTTCTGAAAGTGTCACTGAAATAAGATTTCCCTACTGTTCTTACATACAAATAGGAGTGTATTTACTTGTTACTTGCATGTGAGGAATAAAGTTGGGGAGACTGAGATCCTTCATTCAGACACAGTAAATACGGGTACAAAAAAGTCAGTCACAGGACATGACACATGGAGATGTGAAGGAATATAAAGTCCATTTTTGAGCTAGTGCATGGGTGTGCGCACCCCTCCGGGTGAAAAGAAAGCCCTGAAGACAGGTCCAATCTCTGAGGGGTTTTTCCCACCTTGTGATACATAGCCTGTATCGGGGCCATGGGTGCAATCTTACCTGTAGCCTTCTCCTTTCCTAACAACCTTGAATATTATTCAAACGTCTAATTTTAAAGTGCCAGCTGGTTACTCTCTGCCTTTTATCCCTTTCCTCATAATGTGATGGGTTGCCTGTGGTCTCAAGACCAGTGGCGGCCTTGCAAAAATGTGATTCCAGATCTATTATTCCAATTCACAGTTGGTGCCTTAGGCACCCAGAAGCAGACTATAGATGTCTTGGCCTGGTAGCGGTGTCTTACAGTTGCCCTGTCTTCCCAGCTCCCGTTGAATGCTGAAAGAGAGAGAGCAGGCGCCCATTGCACATGCAGAGTGCAGATGATTTATTCATGTGTTAAGCTGATGCTTTTGTAATAAGCCTAATTAGCTGCAGCTCTACCTATTACCTGTATTCTGCATGAAAGTGGGTGGCTTGCTGCAGTGTGAAGGTGCTCTACACATCCAGCATTTCCAAGAGCATGGAACATTTATTCCATTATACTCTCTATCCTGTATATCTCCTTCAACAGACTTTCCAAAAAGTTAAGCATTTAGGGTCTTTACCACATTTTAGTATTGCAAAAACTGCTTTCTGGACAGATAGCATTTAATCCAAATTTACTGTGACAGTTGGAAGAAGATTGTCTTACCTTAATTATTTTGCAGATACTTAGGGATATCTTTTAGTAAATTTGACCTTACTGTTGAATTAAGTTTGAAGATACTGGAAATACAAAGAGGCTGAAAGTCACTGTTTGCACTTAGCAAAGTAGCAGCACAATGCAGTTTTTGCAGTGCAAAATGTTTTTCCATTCTGAATGTTTTTCATGATTTTTTGTATTTTCAAAATTACAACTTCCACAAGTAGTTGGAAGAACATTTCTTTTCATAGCAGTCAAACATCCAGTATGAGATTATAATACCATATATCTCTGATTACTATTTTGCCTTTTTTCCCTTCACTAGAGAATTGTGAAATGGGTATAGTTGATGATACTTCACAAGCTGACTGAAGAAAAAAAGGCTAATTCTTTCAGCACTGACAATATTTGCATTATATATATTATATAGAAATAAACTTATCTGCAATCTCACCTAGAACTTTGATTTAGACTCTGAGACACTGCAATTAAAGAAAAAATTGAATCCAAATACAAATTAGAAGAATCTGATATAGATATGTGTTTGTGCAATCAAAAAGAGGGATTTTTCTTTTTTTTCTATTTGGTTCACATGTTTCAGGAATGAAGTAATATCTTTATAAAGTTCTGTAGTGGTGGATTTTTACTACAACCCTTTCTGCTGAAATGCTCAGGCCAACAAATTTATTGAGTGCTTTATTCCTTGCTCACACTCGCATCTCTGTGACATAAGCACATCAAGTGAATGCATTATACACAGAGAAAAAACACTTCTCAGTGCTCAAGAATCAATTATTTTTATAGTTCAGTATCTGTTGCCACAGTCAAGACATTAAACAGAAAAAATTAAACACATGGTAGGTATTTCCAAGGATACCTTCAGATACTGCTTTCAAGACATATTCCATCTTTAAATTACTTTTTGAAGAGGTGCTAGAAACACTATCCTTCTCATGTATGATGTTCCAAAAGATTTTTCTGGAAAAGTATCTGATTAAATTCAGGGTGAGAAGTTAGAAGTTGTTTGCTGAACATTCTGTTATCAAAATCTCTGTCATATAAAGTCCTGTACTGCATTCAGCAGAGTACAATTTCTAGGTACAGTAACAAGGTGTGAAATAATCAAGGTGCTCTTCTGTTATAGTCAGACTTCTTTCTTTCTGTGTAGGAGAATGGCATTTTCATAGGCTATTTCTGTGTGCTCTCAGTTTCATAAGGTTGAGATTTGCAGAAAATAAAATCCTATTAATAGCTTATGGCAGACCTTACACCCTCAAAAAGAAGTGAGATGCAGCACACAGTTCAGATATTATTCTGTATATTAGATATTTATTAATACCCTCCAGATAAATCTAGTGGTTTTTTTAAGTAACATCACTGTTTCAATGTTTAACATGTCAGCACAGCTGGTACTCTATGAGTGTGTATTTAATTATTTTGGGTTTTGCATTTGTGGTGTTGTGATCTAGCTGTATTGCATTTAGACCTTTGTCTTAATTTTGGAAGAATCACTTTGTTGCAAAGAGATTGGACCAGATTTTTTAGCTCGTGTAAACTACCATCCCCTTAACTTTCCTGTTTATATTTCATTATGCCTAAGTGATGCCATGGAAATTACATGAGGTGTCCGGAAGAAAGTCTCCCTTTCTCAGTTACGTTTATAAGAGAGTGAAAAATGAAGAACACAAATACAGGTTCTACTCTCCAACTTGTAGCCTTGGTCTTTTTCTTTAGGAGACTTGCTTATGCTTACTGAAGTCAACTGGTATTTTGTCATTGAATTCAATAATGTGTAATCTTGTTCTTCATTTGTTTTAGAAATAAGGAATTCTGTTTGTCCTGGAAGTCCCTCTTGAGAAAGACAATTACTGTCACATCCACTGGCTGATGAAATGGAGTCCAGCTTATTGGATTTATTACTAGTATTGTCAGTTGTAGCTCTGAAATAAAAAAAGGCACTTAAATGGGCTGGTGAAAGGTACATATACAGACATGGAATAAAGTAAACTTTATTTTTAGCATTTTATTTTATGTGGTTTGCATGTTTGCACAGTCCTTGTTCCGTGAAAACCTCTGCCATAATTAAGTTTTGGCTTCATAAGAGTAGCAGGATTATATCATAATTTTATTGTACCTCCAATTTGTAATCGCTGTGTTTGACTTTATAATGTTACGATAACAATAACAAAATGAGCGTTGACAAAATCACTTTGACTTCTAAGTCCCTTTTCCTGATGCAACATTGTCTCCGTAGTCCACGGAGCAGCAAGCTTTCAGCTCAGAAAGCACCCGACTGTCTCTGTCAGCTTCTGGTTGTCTCTGTCTCTGTGTTAAACGTTTGTAGTTGCTTCAGAGAGAAGCTGAACAATAGAATGAATAGACAAATATATAATTGCATTTTAATGGCTTCTTTCCTAAAGGTTCGTTCATACTTGGTTAAATATGGGCTCATAGAAATATAAAGGTAAATTTTTGCAGTCCAGTCAGCGTGTAAATTAAGAGTTTCTGGTTGAAGCTATTTAATGTCAGTCTAGGCAATTTGTCCTTTTTCTGACATAATTGGCTTGGCTTTGGATAATTACAGATGTAATAAACTGATCAGGAAACCTTCATATTTTTTAGCAATATAATATCCTCACAGATAAAGTGACCTATAGATTCTACTTTGCAAATGTGGCTTTAAGTTAGCAGCTGTATTGAGTGGTGCTATTGAAGTCAGACCTGTAAAATAGAGAAGCACAGGAAGACTTTATCAAAGCAATCTGTAATATTTAAGCAGAATGAAATTAGCTGGGTAAGAATGAGATCAAAGCCTTAAGTGAGGTTCCGAGGGTAAAGAAAAGGCTGCAGTGGTGAATAGCGATTACTTGTAGTTAATTTAAACTTACTGAAGGATTTTAAGGATCAAAGTTGGGTCTTTTGAGGAAGGGGATTCATTCAATTTCCTCTACGTACATTTTTCCAACATAAATTAATCTGGATATATTTTACTAGCTTCTTACTTTTTTTCATAGGAGCAGGAGCACTTTGACCACCATCTGCTGAAACTGTTCAGCTTTTGTTTATTGAAAACACACAGGAGTTTCTCTGTTGCTGCCTCTGGTCCTTCCCCTCAGCCAGACACAGCAGCACAGGTCAGTGATGTGCTGGGCAGGAGAAATGCTGCTTCTGCAAAGCCGTCTCGGGTCCAGTCAAACGTGGGCGCTCACAGTTTGTAAGTGCCCTTGTAGGCATCCTTTTGGTACCCATACGAAGTCAGCAGAAAGATTTCCTTTATGTAGTTTATGAAATTGAAAGTCTTTTACAAAAAAAGTTACATTCTATAAATTATATTTTGAGGTACTTTTTCATTGCGCGTGGTTTCTCAAAATGCAGGCTAAAGAAATAGTCATCCACTGCAGCACTGGAGTTTCAAGTAGCAGAGGGAAGCTGCCTGTACCTCAACTCAGAATATGCAGTGAAAAACATTTTTCAACATATTTCTTACTTCTAGAAGCATAAAGCTATTTGATCTTTTGAGTATGCAGCGTGGCCAAAAATTTTAATATTGTATTCTTAGGTAATTCCATTAAAGTGCTGTTCAGCAAACACGTTGTCAATTCTTTGTTTGTTTTCTGTTTGGCTTTTAATGCTTCAAAAAGTGATTGTGGCCATTGTGTTTCTTATGTTTTTTAAACCTATTTGTGTAATAGTGATAACAACAGGCCTTAAACAATTTGTCTGCTACTAATTGGATAATCTGTGTGAAGAAAGCACATTTTAATGAGTGAATGATAAACGTAGTTCCTTATTTGAAACGTAATAACTAATAATACACCTCCAACACTAGTATGTTATTTTACAGTTAATTATGGCTGCCTATACTCCGTTCAGTTACTATGCTTCAGTGGTAAATCTGTAATGAAATATCAATGCGATATTTGGCAAATAAAGCATTTTAACATGATGGCAATATCCCTTTAAGGTAACCTTTCAAATTCTACTTTTTTACCTAACTTTGTCATCTGTGAAGGTATCCCATCAGATAATGTTGTCCAATGACTTCTTTAGCTTTTCTGCAAGTGTCAAAAAGCCTCCAAAAATGTTTCCTTTTTTATTTTATGTTAGTGTATGACAGCTGTGGCAATACTGGTATGTAATACTAGTATACAGCTGAATGCCATTTTAAATCAAATGTATTACAAATTGTCCTGTTCTAAGTAATAAAATTAATAACTGTGTAGCAAAATAATAAAGAAAAGACTAATCAAGTATTGCATGGGAATAAAAAGTCTCTTGGAAATTTTGTTTCAATGGGTTTTTAGCAGTAATTTTGCTTTCCTTAAAAATTTATTGTGATAATTAAACATATCTGTTACAATTTTAACAAAAAATGCTATTTAGAAAAATGTTCACCCCAGACAGCTCTAGTAGGTTTTCCTGCTGGTAGTCAAGTATCCATCCACTTAGTACAAGAACTAAGGGCTATGTTACATTCCTTTATATACTTGTATGAATATGAAATCTGGAAAGAGATCGTAAAGTAAGAATAGATTTTGTTTAAGGTTATAATGATTTTATGTACCTGGTGGATTGTTTTGGGGCTCGGACTCTCATGATGAGATCATCAACCTGGTTGATGACACCGTGAAGTGCTGGTGAGAGCGGGGACTCCCGATTCGAATCTCTCTGCACACTTGAGTGATCTCTTAGTGATGGGGGTGATTCTGTTTACGATCCGAAAGGGAACACCAAATAAGCCAGATGAGAAATCCAGCTCAGGTTGCTGAAGCAACTCTCTTTGCAATTTAACCATCTGTTAAATTGTTCTGATGCAAGGGAAAGACGCGAGATCGCTCCTTCGACAGTAGTTTGCTGCAGACAGTGATAGTCCTGAGTGGTCACCCTGTCCCTGCTGTCCTCTGGGGGCTCTCCTGGTGCTCAGGACAAGGGCCTGGATTTGGCCCAACAGCCTGCTCGGTTAGCAGTCTTGTATTCCACGCAGCAGCAAAGCTGTCCATACAGCAAGGCTTCCACTCTTCTGGCCAAACCTTTAGGTGGCCTGAAGCATTAACATTGTTGATCTCAATAAAACCATCTCCAGTTTGGACCAGGTAAGAATTTGGCATTCTGAGTTTGGAATTTTCATACTTCAGAGCCTTCCTGCAGCCTTGCTAGTACCTGCTGCTGTCACCGACGTTTACAGACACACTTTGTCTTGCTGTTCTGTGACAAGCAGAGGAAGAGCAGAGTTGCAATTCAGTTGATCTCCTGAGAACAAAGATGGGCATATTGGGGATTTTCTTTCCTTCAGATCATATTATGAGCACGATTTATATCCCTCAGTTTTGAAATGGCAGTCTTTTTAAACCATGTTCCAAATCATGGCACCGCTTATGATGACACCCTGTATACAAAAGCATACTTGCTAGGTCTACTGACTAGACATGTGTGAGAAAATATCTTTTCAACTTGGCTTTTCTTACTTCTTTAATTTTTAAATATTATAGCTCTTAAACTGTGGTTTTTATCCCCTAAAGTGAATGGCAAAGCTTCAATACAACATTGGTATAAGGATTATGAAAGTCTTAGCTCTGAAATCTTTTTAGTCTAACGTTAATTTTCTTCTTCCTTTAAATCTGAACCATGTTTAAAATTTTATCCTTAATTATAAAAATCACAATTGTTATATCTTCAATTCATGAGCTTCTTCCACTTACTAGTAATTATGGCCTGCGGGAATAAAAACTTGCTAGTTACTTTAAGACTGAAATAGAAAGCTGGGAGTTTGTAAAATACTGTGTTCTTTCTCGATTAATACTTGACTGCTAGCAGTGGTGTACCACCTTCCATTTGGTCCATGAGGCTGCTCGTCATTGTCACAAAACAAGTCATAATTTGTAAGTTTATGCAGCTGAAATGCTCCATAAGAATTGTGCTATAATACTTAACCCCTCCTACGTCAGTCCAGGTAGTCAGCTGCATACAGTGATCTTCACAAGGGATTTTAAAAATCTGCTTCTGGTAAACACGTATAAAATGTGTAATTCTGCACTTACCTATTAATAATCTAAATGTCACATAATTAATTCCACTGTTTAATAAAAAGAATCTGCACTACAAATTCATGTGAAAGACTAGGATAACAGAAGTGTATATAGTTAGCCTAAACCCATTGATACCTTCTTGCACTGTGTTACGAGAGTTTTAGAGTCTGGAAGGGATGCGGGGAGTTACGTCTCTGAGTTGATGATATTTGATGTCTTTAAAGACATGAAAGTGTGCATCTCCACAGAAGACTTTTTGATGATATTACAGTATTCCTTGAAGAGATTTAAATTCCAAAACTACTGTCACTTGAAAGTGACTTATTATCTCTATATCTAGTTTCAATGAAAAGACACATGGCGTAACATATACTTAATCTTATTTGGAGGTTATCTAAAGGACAATATGCACAGGTTGATGAAAAATAAAAGTTCAGTGGATACAAACACTTTCCACTATCAGTGTGTTGCAGAATGTGTCTACTTGCAGGTCTTTGATTACCAGATGAGTAAGGGGGAAGAGCTTAAAAGCGTAACTTCTCACAGGGCCAGCAGATCACTAACTCATTGCTCAGTCAGATGAAGAGAGCATGCCTGATCGGGGAAAACAACATTTGCATCTCAAAGAAGGAATCAAATAATCAACATATTTCATTCATTCGGATACATTTCGTAACTATTTCTTACAGCAATTAAAAATAAACATGTTTGGGATGTGAGAACAAGGCTGGGGAGGGGGGAATGTGTTAAATCTGCTCAGCTCCTTGAAAAACACAAAACGGAGATTAACTCTAAAAGCTAACAGGTTCCTTTTTCAAATGGGCTGCTCTGACTAAAGAAACCTGAGGAAGACAGAGTCCCTGAGGAGGTTTTGTCAGGAAAGCATCTAAAGCAAGTCAGCTGGATACAGGAGGAGAGAGGCCTTTAAGATGTAATCCTAGTTTGATAGATTAAGTGTGGTTTCTCTGTCATTTCTTCTTCTCGTAGCTATGTGAAACAGTAATGTCTGTTCTGGATGGTGCATAAAGTATTTCTGTTTTCAATTTACTTTTAAAAAAGTTTGTGTTAAAGTTAAGTATAAGGTTTTCCTGGTCATCATCAAACTGTCCACTGAAGGGTGTCATCTGTAAATCAGGGTACTGAAATCTGAATAAATATTCAGCTCTCATTAATGCTCTACTCTGTGGTATTTAAAGAGTAATGGTGTGTAGCCCCCTAGAAATTTCATAGGCCATTTAGTGATGTGGGTTTGAGGTGTGGAAGAAATGTTGTCTAGCGAGCAGTTTTAACTAGGATGGGTCTCTGGAAAGCAAAAAGGTACTAATAGCTGCAGTCAGCAAGGCATCATGATGTTCTTCCAAATCTAAGGGTATGGTTGGGTAGGAAATTTAATATCCATGAACACTAAAATCTGACACAAAAATCTGGAGACCCATGGCAAGAATTTCCCGGGTGGTTTTTGGCTTGTGAACAGAGTACATTTTAAATAAAGTAATGTTCTCTGCACACGCTGGTGTTTGGAAAGATGTGTTCCATGAAAACAAATAAGATTCCTTCAGTTTGAAAATGCCAGAGTATTTACTTGCTAAATAAAATATAAAGAAAGCTGTAAATATGCTTCATTACAACACAGCCTGGTCTTTAGAGGATTTTGAATAGCTGTTGTGCACAGTGGAAGACAAATTAATCTCTCTGAATCTCTCTCAGCTGAAACATTCTAATGTTAACTAACAGTTTCTAGTGATCAAAGTGATTTAGTTAAATTATTTATTTGCATATGCATTTAAAAAGTTTTTATTGTTGTAGCTCAAGGGAAGAGAAGGGAAGGGGGAAGAAGAAGAAGAAGGTCTTAAGATAATTACCTGCGATTTAAGAGCAGCTGGCCCTGCCTTGTCCTACTTTCAAAGCTAGATCAGCCGTCTTTGGCCGCCTAAGATCTCCTGATTGCCCCGTGGTCTTTGCTATGGCTTCTCACAATTAGAATTGTGGTCATATCTGCCCTTTCTCCTTCTAACTAGTAATCAAAGTGATCAAGAATAGATATTTTCATCCATAAAAAATATGTTGTGTTGCATTCCACTCTAGTCAAAATGTTTGCTTGAAGGGGAAATCTCTCAGTTTTCCTGCAGAGTCTATTGCACTTGTATGTATTTTATTGTCTCTCTTCTGTTGTTCTCTGTATTGATCTCTTTAACAGGAAAATTCTCAACTTAAAAATCAGAACCAGATTCTGGTTGGCACACAAGAGAAATCAGTGGAAGGCTAAGGTTATAACATTGCTTTTTTGTTTGGGTTCTTTTTTTTCCTCCTTCAAGTTAATTGGTTACAATTTCATATGGCTGCTTTCAGTTAGTAGTTTAGCCGGTGTTTGCTATGTGGTAGAGTATAGCTCCAGGAAACAAACTGATTAATGAAAGCTAATTGGGGTGCAAATTTGTTTGTATTGGCATTTGAAGCCTGAAATCAATACTGTGTAACAAACAAAGCAACTAAACTATCAAATCTTGTATAGCTCAGCTTCAAAATGAAAAAGGCAGCAATTTTTGTTTTTTAAAAATACATGTTAGCAAAAATGATGCAGGGAGAAAATTGCCAGTTCTTAGTATTTTGAGTATCATTCTTGTTCCATTTTCAGTTATAATGCCTTTGAAACTTAAAAAAAAAAACCACAAAAAACCCCAAAAAACCCACAACAAAACAAAACCTCCAGAAAACCATTTAGAAAGGTCAAGGCAAATCACTTTTTGTCTTATCAACTTCACATCTGTGGTGACACTAATTCTCAGAATTCATAGGAGGAATATTCTATCGCAGCTTTCAAAAATGAAATAAATGTAAACAGAATACCATTCTGCATATTCTCAGAAGGAGGAGGCATCAATCCATATGCTCTGGCAGTCTGTTCTTTACTTTTGTTGTCTTCAGGGCTGCATTTTAAATGGTTGTCTTGCCATACCTGTGTAATAAAAAAACATGAAAAAGGGTCTGGGATAGTAATTAAGCTATTTTTCTCTTGCAGAATAAAAGTTCTTTATTAAAAGGTTAGTGCAACTTCATGTTTTGATTTTTTTCAGCCATTCTTTGCAAAGAGTAGTCCCACAAAGAATTCCAGAAAATACTGTTAGCCACATATGTATCATGTTTGTATCCAGACTTCAGCATGTATATTCATATATCCACATATAATTATATATATGTATATAGGATTCTTTAGTAGGAAGGTTGAGAACAGAGTGCCTTTTTATGATTATTTATTTGTTTTGATATTTTTCTGACAAAAACGCACAATAAACTCAGCATTCTGTAATACAGCACTGTGGTGAAGGCAGATAAACTGTTATTTCAGATGGCAAGTTATAAATATCAATGATGACTGAAAAGACAACTTTAATAAGAAGTATAACTGGTTAATTACATTGCCTCAGATCTGCTTTATGTTTTTATCAAATATGAACAAGACCTTTCTTCATTGCTCATGAATGAAAATGTATTGAATTGCTAATTGTTGCAGTTACTTTTTATGGAAGAATTAGTAAGAGAAGTATTCTAAGATTAGTTTCAGGTCTATCCTGTGTTATCATTTGCTGCAGACAGGGCATCGTTGTATTAAAAATAGACCATTTTATTTGAGTCATTTGCACATTGCTATAATTTTTAAAACAGGTGAGGTTTGACCCAACTCTGCTCCCATTGGATCCGGCCATTTTCAGTGATTCTATGATTCTATGATTTTATATTCAAATTGCTTTTTATTTTGTTTTCCTGTTTGTCTGCAGCCTAAAGAAAAAGATAATGCATTAAAGTAAATGGTGCTGATAAAATAGAGAGATTAAAAAACCTTTGGAAGACTTGCAAAAGTCTGTCTTAGCATATCTGTAAATTAATCTAATTTCTGACCTGATGGACACCTTTTTTTCCAGTTCTGATTATAGACTGCTTTTGTGATGTTGTCGATTATTTGTATGGGCTAGATGAAGACTGTTAAACACCTTTTCAGTACTAGTTAACTCCCAAAGAAGAATTAGAGTCAAGGTCCCCTGAGCACACAAGTTAGTATATTGGTTCATGAAGTTATGTTACTTCTCACAATAAAATTTAATAGGAGATAAATCAGATTTTTGTAGTCATTAGCCATTTCAGTGGCATTTTTTCTTCCCAGTTTTTGTGATGACTTGTGGTTGCATCCATAAACACTCAGAAATCGAATCCTCACGCTTAGTATGGTTTGATGTGTATATCTGATTGTACATATGGATCCAGCTTCAGCACAGTGTAAAGAACTGCACAAAAAAAGACAAAGGAAAAAAAAACCACTTTTTTTGCACCTCTAGATCTGAAATTTTACATGGCATTACTTCTTTCCTGTGTGTCATTCAGACTTCAGATTCTTTTTTCTGTGTAAATAATCCTACTGCTATGCTTTTCTTCTCTACCTTGGGTATATTAACTTCCTATCTTAAAGTCAGACATACTTATCATTTTCAATTTTTCAAGCATTCTTTTGGTTGATTACTTTTAGTATTTTGATTTTTACATGTTCTCATTTTCCTGCCTGCCTGCCTGCATTGAGTCTGGACAGCGTATATAAGACAGATTATTCTTCTCCTTTTTGCCAAGTTCTAAAAATTTTCTATTTGAATAGCTGCAGAATGATAACTATAGCAGTTCTCTAATTCAAGACATCTGCAAAAGTAGTATCTCCTTGGAAATATGTTAACCTGATCTAGTGGAAGTAAAGCAATGTTTATTTTTCTTTGAAAAAGACTCACTTGAAAGAAGAAAAAATCTAGTGTCTGCATATTGGAGCTTTGATTTAAATAGTGATCCTGAACCTTGAAGTTTTAAGGGTAGCATTTTAGAATGTAAATTGTTAAAATAGAAAGATTGGGGGTTTTGATTTCTTTAACAACAATTTCAAGGGGTATGCAAGCAGGTCCTGAAGGGAGATCCAACTCATCTGATTACCCACTAGTGTAAGAAGATTTTAATTACTGTGAAGATGATTGAGACTGCCATCCTATGTCTATGTGAGCACACATACCATCTTTTTACAAACATTTGTAATTATGCTGAGTTTGTCAGTTACCAACACAGATCACTACTGATAAACAAAGTCAAGAATACAGTTCCAGTAAATACATGCTAATGCTTATTAGTAAAAATGTGTAATTACATACCTAAAAGACCTAAAGGCTATGGTAAGTTGTATTCTTTGTAATGTTAAAGTGCATAGCAGATGATACTGGTTTTCCTAAGGGCTCGTGGTTTTATCTTAAAAATTGACTGTTAAAAGGGCTGTTTTTCCATTGTGTCAGATCTAACTTACCTTGAAAAATTACTCTGGGATACCAATGTCATAATGCGTTCTAATACCGCTTTTAATTAATGATCTCTAATAAAGATAATGAGTCAGCTTACACACTACCAGATTAGTTCAAAAATTAACTTCAAACTACAGTTTAGAGGCACTAAGTCAGAGAGAGACTGGAAGGAAAGGGACTAACTGTATTAAAATGTTGACTGGAGACAGACAGATCTTAACTGACTTGCAGCATTCAGGATGTTCTCTGGCAGGACAGGACCATTCTCCTGCCCTTTGGGCTTTTCACCAAGTTTTCCATTCTTACAGACTTCAGAAGAGAAGGATGGTGTATTTTGTGATCATTTTGTTATTCTTTGTTTGTGACCCATTTCTTGCAGTGCTTTCTCCTTACCTCACGAAAAAGCGTCTATGTTCAGCGGAACATGCACCTGCTTTTCCTTTTCATCTGGCTCTCTTCCTTGCCTTTCTTTCTGCATGCAATTAATTCCATATCTATATATTATGTATTTGATCTAGATGTACATATTCATTCCACTGAATTGAAACTCTGAAGTACCCTAGCACGTGATATCTATAAATTATTCAAAATTCCAGTCATAAATTTTAATTTGATTCTGAACAACATACTAATCTAAGGAGAAGTTAAGTAACCTTCGCAATATAGTTGCTATATACATAGTGGCATTAATGCCTCTGAACATTTCGATAAGTGTTTCATGGTATCATACGTTCTCCATCTCTCTCAGTTCTAAAAGCCATTGTTAGCATATATAATTTTCTTAGTGAATTCTCAGAGCCTGATCCCATATAGAGCTGCTCTACAACATAAAGTGTTTTCCATTCATTTTGCTCACATGAAATGTAGGATTGTGTGTGGAGAGTTTAGAACCTAGTTTTGCTGATTATCGTCAAAGAATCATGGAATGATCTAGGCCATGCAGGATCTCTGGATGTCTTCTTGTCCAAACCCCAGTCAAAGCTGGGCAAACCTTAGTGTTGCATTAGGTTACTCAGGGACTTTTCCAGTTATTTTTAAGTATTTCCAAGCATGGTGATTCCACAAACTCTGGGAAACTTATTCCAAACTGTATTAGTGAATGTTACAGGGTCAAAACCAAATAAAAATAGGTTTGAATTACTGTGATTAACACATCACAGTTGTCCTGTAACTTCAAGAGGAGCTGCTAATTAGCATAAGAATGAGATCCTCCATGTAACATGATAACATTAAATGAATAAATCTTGTCTCTGTTTTTACCAATTGAATTTTAGTATTAATTATTATTACTTTCTAATCATATCTGAGTTAGCGCTTAAGAGTATCATCTCTCACAGGTAGCCATCAGCAGAATGCTGCGTAGGAATGTGGAAGTATTCTGTCTTTTAGTTACGAGTATGAAATGGTCTCACTTGATTTAAAAATCAAACAAAACTTTCTTGTGAATTGCTGTGGACTAAAAAAAAAGTGTTTGATATTTGTATTACAATTTAGCGTAAAAGGAGTAAATAAACCACAGAAAACAGTCAGTGGCAGGAAGAAGAGATAACTTGAAAGTTTTATATTTTGGATATTTCCTAAAGTAATTGTTAACTATGATAAGTAGAGGCAGATTTTATAGCACTGCAGTATACCTGCCAGGAAGTATGTAACAAACTGTTCCAATTGCTAATGCACTGATATTAACAGTGCAAGCCATGACAATTGTTCTATCAATAATTACTGAGACATGGTAAAAAATAGTGTACATTGCTTGATGTAGCCAGCCAAATGGAGGTCCAATAATTGTCTGCTGCATCAAACTGTAAAATATAATGACTTTTGAAGGTTGAAGTTTATGAGAGCAGTTCATTACGTGTTCCAAACAATGCTTTATTTTGCTATTGTTTCTTCATTATGTGGATAGGAAGCACTGTAGCAGAAATTGGGCTCAAGGGAAACAGTGTCTACCAGTAGTTTAACCTTGTGACATTCCACTAAAAAGCACAGGTTCTTCTGAAATACATAATACATGAACTTCTCTGATTGTTTAGCATTGATCAGTACTCAAGTAAATTGAGTTACTATCTTATTAGCATAAACAGCAAGGCTTTAGTGATCCTCTTCACCCTCCCATGGTATATCAAGTGGCTTAGGGATTTCTGCTTCTTTAAAACTGAAAGTCAATTTAAAAAAACCCACATAGCTAGAAAGCTCTTTAACAAAGGCAGAACAGTATTTTGAAGCAGCATCCTTGTGATTGCAGATGCATCCATTTTTTCTTCAATATTCGGGTTCCAGTATAGATTAGTTCTCAGACTTCTTGTCTTCTGTTGTCAGGTCTATCTGTCTTTGCATTTTCCTCTCTCTCTGCCAGTGTATATATACATTATAAATAATTGTATGTATACAATTTAAATTGTAGACTTCTGTCGTAATGTAATTGGGCTGTGTTTCAATGGCAAAGTTAATAAAACAACTTCTCTTTAGGACCCAGCAAAGCAAAACGTTAAATACATATGCCTTCCTCAGAGCACAAGCAATGGAAGCATGTTTTAGAAGCATGTTGTCCTTTTCTTTATAAAAACATGTGCACACACAGGTGATCTTTAAAAAGCCAACAGTTTGTCATTGAAGATGTTTTCTGTTTGCCATGTTAACTTTTCGTCTTTCCTTCCTCTCACCTTCCCAGTTGCAAAAAGCAAACTGGCCAGAATGGGTGGAATGTTTCTAGTATAAAGTAGACTGAGTCTACTTTTATCTTCAGTTGTACATAATTACAATTGTCAGCATTTATTTTTAACTCTCAGCAAAAGGTCAGGTTGAAATATTATGTTGAATCAGGGGAACATGCAAGATTAAGGCTAACCATGTATTAAGAGTATTTCAACTCTGAGGGAGGCATTTCTGTCTAAATTAAAGTTTGATGTTGTGGGAACTAACTTTGATTTTATAATGTTCTGAGCCAGTTACCCAGATTATCAAAGGTAGTTTCCTTATAAAATGGGCAGAAAACATCAAAAAGAACCCTTCCCAAGACTAACTCCTAGAGCCTTAATTGTTCAGCATCTGTGACAGTTTTGAATCCCTCCTTACTTGTCAAACACAGCCTCAGCTGTTTCAGGTGGTGCTTGGATACCCGGAGTTGCAGGAGCGTAGGAATCACAGGGGTATGCTGGGCAGCAAAACCCCAGCTTTTGTGTCTGCTCTTTTGTCTGCACACTGATGATGCTGAAGCTAATTTTTGATAAAATTAGCAAGATGAGTATCTCGCAGATAAGTAGAACTCTGGTATAGGTATACGCTAACATTTGTACATGATTTAACTTTAAACTTTTGCATGAAAAAATATTGCCAGAATTTAAAAGACATTAAGTGCATGTACGTATTTGACAGATGTTATGTGGTATCAGATCAGGGAGTTTGGTGTCTTAATTGTTGTTTGCTTATCATTTTGGTCCTTGTCTCATTCAGTTCCTAAGTATCTTTCGGTTGTTAAATATCTTTCATTCTTCTGTTCATGCACAGATACTCCAGAAGTGAGATAACCAGCAGTGAGATACTGATTTCTGGATGCACAAAACCTCCTTCATGGTTTTGTGAGATGAGCTGGTATCTGTAATTCTTTTTTGGGCTTTCTGAAGTTAATGTTCACTTAGAGTATGTGTAAATTCAAGCTGTCATCTTGGCCAACAGCAAAGCACACGACCTTCAGAAAAAATGTAAGTCTGGAAACTACTTCTTTTAGTCTGTCCTCTAGAGCAAATAGAGAAACAAATAATGCCCCTTCTGTTCTTAAGATTTGTCCAAAGAACCCACGTAAACAGAGCCATTAGTCTTTGCTATCCTTAGTCTAGAGCTTCAGCAGCTTTAACTTCAGCTTGCCTGTTTATCTGGGTACTAAAAAAGGGATCCTAAGGTCCCTGAGCTTCTTGTGGATCTTCCGTGCTCTCCTTTTCAAAACATGATTTTACTGTTCTAGTATTTCTGGATCACCCAGAGGAATCTATAACCATTGGAGTAGTTGTTGTAGGTGGTGGACCCTCAACAGGTGCTACTGACACTTCGTTTCTCCGGGCACAAGAACTTGAGGTGTTGGTTAAGAGCTGATTGCTTGTAGGTTTCAGCTGGGCAGAATCCTACTTGGTGTAAGGTGGGTCGGGAGATAGTTCCTCAGGTGGAGGAGCAGCTGTAAGAAAAGGGTTGTCTGTGGTGAAAGGTAGTGGCAGGCACCGGTAAACTTGGGGAGATGGTGAGGTAAGGTTGCTTTTAACTATCTATCACTGTACAGTAATAGCTATACATTATAATTATACTATGGGTGAACTTTGAGAGCTCCTTCACAGCTGGATATATATATACTGAAGGTTTTCATACCCTTTCTATATCAAGGTTAGGTGTCTGTGCAAACAGTGCGTGTAGCAGTGAATTCAATCTCGAGTCAGGCAGTGGCATTCCTACAGGAGGTAGTTGTGAATGTGAGTTCCTACTCAGGAGAAACTTTGCTAGACTGGTTGAATTGGCTCGCTATAGTATGGAGTTTAAACACACATGTGTGAATGCTTCCGTAATTTGTATTTGCATAGATAATGATCCTTGTTGGACCAGAGTTTCGAGAGTTTAATTTCTATTCTAACATATAGAACTTTTAAATTTCTTTTCAAATGATGAAATAGCAGTTATGTTTCTTTATAATACCCTTTTCCTCTAGGATGCAATCTCTTATCTGTCTGGCATCAAAATATTCTGCCCACAAGTTCCACTTGTTTTGTTTCAACCTAGCACCTCTATTTTTCACCATCCAGTGTCATGTATTGTAGTATCATGTAGTTCATACTACTGCCTAATATTATTGCTCTGAATATAGTAGAGCATATTATGACACAGGATAATAGCACCAATTTATGTAATTCAGTCATTTTGACTTGGGGTGAAAGGTTAAATTACAGTTTCTATTGTTTTCAGACCTGCTGAAACCTTTCAACTCCGCAAATACAATTTGTTTAGATACTTTTCTTATTTGATTTATAACGAAACTAAGTCAGAGCAATTTCTTTGTAGCAGATGTTGCTTAGCTTAGGCTGTTGGTCACTTATCTTTCTCCACTGCGTTCTTGACACACTACTGAATTGCGCATGGGTAGATTTGTTGATAACGCAAATGGGAGATGTAGATATAAGTAAAAAAATAATTGCCAAAACTTTTCCATGCAGTTTTTTTCTGATAAACCAAAATTGCATTATGTGCAAAATTCAGCCTTCCCCGTTTGATTATGTATTTGTTTATGTGGTTATCTATGTGTTTATATAACTATTTATTTACATTTTTGTCTAATAACTGGCATGTAATTAGATGGCCACAACAGCAATACACTGCATTTCCTTTTAAATAGATTAATTGCCGGACTCATGTATTCTATCTGGAAGTGCAAATACATAGTCAGAATGAAGAAGAGTCAAACACTTATAGAATTTTTACTCTGTAGAGTAAGCAGCTTCTTCACAACAGGTTAATTTCAACAGACTTAGTATGAATATACTTTAGAGTGGCAGACACTTAGCAAGAGGAAATTACTGATTTCATTATGTCTGTATAAATCCTATGAGATTTATAGATGAGTTCTGTCAGATGAGTCAGAAAATAAAAACAGTTATTGGGAATGTGCTAATAACAGATTACTGCCTATATGCCAATATTCTCATCATCTGTACAGAGGAAATAATCAGCTTCATTAACATAGTAAGATTTATCAGAGCAACTGACACTTTTGCAGTCTGTACATGGCTTTTCATGGCTTTTCATAGGAAATGCTGAGAAATGTTGATTGATTAGGAGGCTCAGAAGAACTTGCTGAAGAGTCATATTTTTGTTGTTTACTAGAGATCTCAGGTAGCCTATTCTGTAAACCTTTTTTTAGGAAGGTTAGTATCTTATCAAAGACTTTTACTTTATTGAAGTACTTTGAAAGAGTAAATGATATGAATTGTCTGTCAAAGTAGATCTGAACTAAATTATTCTTAGTACTTGCATTTGAAAAGAATTCTAAAACTGCAAGTGTTTTAAAATACGATTTTTGAACAACTGATTATTAAACTAATTTCAGAACCAATTCCATTATTGTGAAGGTGGATTGAAACTTCACTTCTGAAGATTTTTTTTTTTAATCTGTCAGTTTAGACTGTAGTTTTTAAAAACATTAAACTAAATCAAGAGCATATGCTTTTAGCAGGCCAAAATAAAAATGTGTATAATTCACATTCTGCAAAAGCTCCTTCCTATTGGAATTGCTACTGACAGTGTTTCTGTCCTCCCTTTAGTAGTTTACAAGGTCTGATGTCACGATATCTTTAAAAGTGGCCATGGAAAATATTTTCTATCCTGACATTTTGCAAAAATACTTAATCTTGGAATTCAGCCTCTTTTTCCAAGTCACATAATTTGTTTTAATTTTTTTTAACTGCTGCAAGCAATATCTAAAGACAAAAAAAAAAAAAAGATAGGTTACTAACTTGTGGGATTTGGGTGTTGGTTTGGGGTTTGGTTTTTTTTGACTGTACGAGTGGAAGTAGCTTAACAGGGCCTTGTGCTTGGTAACCATCAAGATCTGAAATAAATTTCCTTCCAGCTGTCAAAAGTGGATTCTTGAGAAAGCACTAATCACTTTCTGAAAAGTGTGGTCATGCTGCCATTATGCTTTAAAGAGAATCAGTGGGGCATTTTTCAAAAAAATCTAGTGCCTGGACAGAGCTCTGCTTCTTGAACAGCTAAGACGTTCAGATTAATTCTGCAGCAGTGCATTAATAAGAGACTAAAATCTAAGCCAGTGAGTTCCCATTTATGCTTGACATAAAGTTGCTCCTTAATCTGTGCTGAGGGGTAATGTAATCAAAGTACCCACATCAGATAACTGCATAGAGGCAGCCGCTTGCCCTTTGGCATGTATAGAGTCTAAGAGGTAAATTGCCTGACTTGCAGCATAACTACTACCATTAATATTTATAAAAGGATACCATATGCTGGTATACCATGAACCCGAAGTATGGGAGAGCTGGGGTATAAGAGCTGTTGCTGGCCATATTTATCTCTCTTTATAAACTTAAGAGATGGAAAGAATTAATAGATCACCAAATTCACTCTTGCAATACAATCTGCCAAAATCTAATAAACTCAACCATTCAGCTAATTTGATTGAAGATTTTAAATAATCAAACTAAATCAAAATCATGCATTTTAAAAAGGAATGCAATCAACATATTCTCATTATGGCCATACGGATATATATCTGCATGCAACTCTATACATCAACTGTATACATCTAGATATACAATCACAACCGATAGGAACACTGGCTCTAATAACCCTGAAAGAGAAATATAGAAGTTGGAAGTCTAATTAGCAGTAACGTGAGCAGAAAATTGATTGGAAGATAGATGTTAAGACAAAGGTGCTCATACAAAGAAGAAAATACATGCTAGAGAAACACTTGCTTTCTTAGCCTTTGTTACAGTGATTGTGAGTGGTTCTTGCCAGCAAAAGGGCAATAGCTTAATTCTTTTAAATCGGGAATAACGGAATTTTCAGAAGTTTGTCTTGCTAGATTGAAAGATAGATGTACAGCATATAAAAGTTTATGAAAACATAATCAAAATCTGGTTCTGAGATATTTATATTTTTATGGCAACTTTCATGGCATACAATGTAACTCAATTTACCTCCGTGATTATTAGCTAAAGGACAGTGAGAAGTCTCTGAAATACCACCTGTCTCGAGGAGCTGTTGCTGATACTGTCAAGAAGGTATTTCCCCATTACATATCACCAGATAACAGTGAGCCTGTAGAGGTCGTATTTAAATGACTAATAATTTGTCATTTCTTACATCAGAACGTTGAAGGAAGGGTTATCCTTAGCTATTTGGTATTTATACCGAAACAAGAATTATTAATATCCCTCAGACATGTCAAAATATTCAGGATGGATCTATATTTTCCTCTTATATATTTGCCCTGGTCATCTACCAAATTTTTCCTTGCTGTCTTTCAGATACAAAAAAATTAGTCCTTTATAGTCTCACTAGTTCTTTAATGTGGCATTTTATTCAACGTCTGCCAATCTCGAGTGTTACGGCTTTTAGCTTTCTTCAACTGAAAGGAGTGTTTTCAGGCTTTTATTTGTTTAATTTGCATCTGCAATATTTTATTGTAGATGAGTCTCCACAGGTTTAGACTATGTGATACTTCAGTTCAGAGTACAAACATGCAAACAATCTGAGCTGGTTTTGAAACACTTAATAGATTAATTTTCTTTTAATTATCTTTTTGCTAGAACTGCTGAAGTCGGCAGTCTTTCCCCAGCACGTAAGGCTA
Source organism: Haliaeetus albicilla (assembly GCF_947461875.1). NCBI lineage: Eukaryota > Metazoa > Chordata > Aves > Accipitriformes > Accipitridae > Haliaeetus > Haliaeetus albicilla. Next base: position 21,008,632 of record NC_091505.1, on the reverse strand, counting down.
TTTTTCAGAGAGAAATACCAATAAAAAATAAACCGTCAAAACCATATTCATATCTGAAGTCCACCTTTATCTGGCAGTTTGCAAACAAATACCTTTAGAGTGGAATAGAATTATTACCTGCTCTGCTGATAAATTTCTCATCAAAGCCATACAAATTAAATTCAAGTGTCTCTTCCAAAGCTCTTACTCTTCATTACTTGGACCATATTTATTTATAGTTCTCGCCTAACTTCTGCAAAAGAACACTTTCAGTATTTTTATATTCTTAGGCCTGATTAGTACTGCATTTTCAATGGATGAGTTTTCATCAAAGTGTCTCCTATCTTTTTCTCCCTTCTTAAGAAGCAGCAAATTTTTTTCCTGAATATGCCTACCACATCATTATATCTTTTGAAAAAGAGAATCTTCCTCATAATTGATTGATTTAGCATTCACATAATGTAAGTATTTTAAGCAGAATGAGAATTTACTGTGGCCTTCATAAAAAATGAAGCATTTCTTTTGCTACACTTTTGACAAGAACGGTTAGTTCTGGACTGGAACTTAAAAGAGCTGGCCTAAGTTCCTGGCTCTGTCACAAACCTTTTTTTGGGAGCATAAACAAATCATTGAATTTTCTCTTTGCCTCAAGTCTCTATTTTGTTAATGAGGATATTAATATTTTCCATTTTTTCTGACAGTTTCAATAGATCAAATACTCGGGACACATTTAGGTACTGTAGTTGTACAGATCATATATGTATATACACATGCAATTATTTAGAGTAAAAAAACTCTAGATATGCTTCCTGGGTTTCACAGACAATAATTCGGTTCTTATTGCAAGGGAAGACTGAAAAAGAATTTGAAGGATGTGAAAGATGAAATGTGGTTCTAAATGGGATTTTGCTATTTTGTGCTCTGTAACCTTGCACTAGTTAATATTCTGAATTTCCAGGTTTTTTTGAACTTTAAATTGGATCATTGTATTGATTTAATCAATACGTTAAGTAGGATGTAGGTTACATTTCTGGTGTAGGTAAGGGATTTAGTCCTCCAGGTTTTCTAGGTTGAACCCAAAGTTTTTAAAACCTAGCAAAATTTTACTTAACTGTAATGACCACAAAGTGTTGGCAAAGTAAACCTGTGGCCAAAACTGTTAAAATTCTGCTCTCTGCTCAGTCTTTAAAATCTTTGTAAAGAGCATTACTAAAAGATCTCCTAGTTGTCCTGATTAATTTTCCATAAAGTGCTTGCATATCAAGCAAACTATTTTGTAAGATTTCTGTAATATTTATTGGAGATGGGTTCATTCAGTGTGGAACATGTTTATTAATTTAACAACAAACCAATTAAATTCAGAAAGTTCTGAATTTCACCAATGAGTAAGAAGGGTCCTCTTAAGTCATTTGTATTCCAGTAAAAAAAATCGAAACTGGGTACTGTAACATGGATAAGTATTTAAGTCTTCAATATAAATTCAGAGTCATTCTATTGATAACTTCACCGGCAGGACCCCTGATAGAGAAGCAGAATTTATTTATTGGCTGAAGTAGCATGTTACTTTAGCTACCATATAATTACCAGGGGTCATTCTTTGTCTGCAGGGAAACATATGTTCAAATGTAAACCACCAGACATCTGTTTAGTTTACTAAACTCTGCTCTGTTTATGGAAATATTTCTGTGCAAATGTGTGGGTATAAATGAGCCTATGTGGTGTGTATTCAGCCAGTGTGATGATCTGAGATAATTCCTGCTGGTTTTCTGTTCCTTAATAAATTAGTTTATGATTCATATGGTACCCCATAGCTCACTGATAAAGATTATTTCTGCATTGCAAATAGAGAAGGTGTCTCACTGAAAAATAACATTGATTTCTGATAACAAAGGAAGCCTGAATTTTCCTTGTGCAGTTTGTTCCCTCTAGGCTAATTTTTTTTCTTTAAACTTCTTACTCTAAGCTTGCTGATAATTTACATTATCAGAATTTCTGTATACCTATTTTGTATGTCCCTTTTTTTTCCCATTGGTAAGTTCAACCCAGATGTACATCTGAAACTTACAGTCCATAATGAGCAGTGATACTATCCCCAGACTCCGGCTAAAAAACCTGACACTTTTGAAAGGCTGCCTTTAAATCAGAGCTCTCCTCTGGTTGCTGAGGAGAGAGCTTTCTAATGCAGGGCAATAGATCTGCTCCTCTTTTCTTCCCAAAGAATAGAATTGGTCAGTTTATAGTGTTAACGAAGCAAATCCACTTAGTGTTTTACTTCTGAAAAAGTACCCGGGTACGCAGAATATGACAAGCCTGATCAGGTCAGTACTGCATTCAGTAAATCAAATATTGTAACTTTTTGGACACAACATTTCATGACTTCAATGCTTGTTGAAAAACAAGTATTTTCTCAGGCTTATTGCTTACAGGAGATTCCTATAGTAAAGGCAATAGTAAAGAATGAATGTCAAGAAGGAATGCCTAATAGCTGTTTCCTATAATACATGCCCAAGCCACTCCATTCATACAGAGAATCTGATTACCAGGCAGACTTGCACAGGTCTTTAAGTTATAAATTAATCAGAACAATGTGATTTCTGTACCTTTTAATACATTTACTTTCAAGGAAGTTAAATACAGCATAGCATTTTATTGTTTGATAGTGTGACAAGACAAAGCTTGCAGTAAAGGTCAGTTAAGGAACTGTGATTCTTCCATTGGTGGCACGAATTTAAATAATCATCTCAAAAACATAGTCTTGACATGCTGGAATTGAAATCAAAAAGCATACCAAAATGTTGGGATGCTTTTTAAGAACTTGCCCTGCCTAAAAGATTGCCCCTTATGAAAGAGGCAAAGGGGCAGTGAGAGGAGGGATGATTAATAATGGAAAGAAAAAAAAAAAAAGAGGAAAATGATCATACATTAACAAATACTGCAAGAACGGAGAAAATGTCTTCATCAGTGTCTGTTACTCAAAACAGTAATATTTCTGTCTGCCTCAGCCCAGAGGCTTAATGAAATACTTGAAGAAAAGATGTATTTGCCTACTGTTGGAAGAATAAAATTCAGGTAACTGATGCCACTGTCTTATCTTCATCAGTTAGTTCCTTATTCCTCTGCTCCTACAGTGTGAATGTCTCTTAAGTCTTGGAACTATTACAGTGAGACCATTGACCCATGATTTTTATCTTGCTTTAAACCCTAAGAGAAACAAAGAGCAAGACTCGTATGGAAAAGCTAAATTGGCAGTTCTTCCTGACCTGAAGACTGACCCTGCCTCATTTGTCTCATCATGAAGTACAGATACTTAACTCCATTAGGATTTTATAGCACAGTAGGTAACTTAATCACATAATGGAGAAACGCACCTTTTTATTTCTCTCTGCCCCCCCTGCCCCGTAGTAAGATTAGCCGCTTCTACAGAGATAACTTCTATGTGGGTAGTAACTTGTTTGTGACACAACAAAGTGAGTTTAGCCAGAGGGAGTACTGCAGCGGGAGTAGTGCTGGGGGGGAGAGGCTCAGGTAGGAAAAATAATGTTTTGTTCTTGTTTTAATTTCAAGATTAAACTGTTTTTAAAAGGAATGCATGTGTCAAAGAAGCTGGAGAAAAGTGTTAGCAAGTGGCTTCTTGTAGGCTTTTTCAGTCCCTGTGTCAGTTTATTCGAGTGTACATCTGCTGGTAGACTCGTGTCAGACTGAATAAAGTTCTTAAAAGTCTCATTATTTTAACAGTTAAAGGAGGTACTTTTTGCTGTAACTGTCATGATTTTTAAATTTTGTCAGTGACATCTATTAAGTATTTTCACTTAGCTAAATGCTACATTGTAGGTAGGCCGATGGCCCGCGTTTTAAGGTTCTGATCTGTTGTACTGCCATTAGGAGTAAATTGATTAAATAGCTAATTTGACTCATGTTAGAAATTATTCGGTTTGTCTTGCAGCACACAGAATTAGTCAGACTAAGCATTCATTTTTGGTGCAATTTGTTGTAATGCCTCCTGAAACTTAAATTTATTTGAACTTGAAATGACTCAAAAGGCTAATACCCTGACTGCAAGTTCATCTTATTCGTTGCTGGTGACTTTATAAACAGCATTAGCAAAGGTAGATTTTTTTCTTTGTGCTTTTGCAAACCCTGAGAGAAAAAATGGAAAACAAAGAAAAAAAGGAGAAAAAAAAAAAAAAAGAAGGAATTAAATATGCAGTAGCACAGGATATGCTACTGTCAGGCTTACCTGAACGATTTAGGAGGAATTTATGCTGAATCCCAAGGACTCTCTCCCATGATACTGTAAAGTTCTTCAGTATTTGAGACTATTGTGGTTACTTGCTATGTTTCTATATCCTCCTTAAAGTACTCTAGCTCTGTTATGAGTCACTGAAGTTCTGGAAGTAATTCTATAGTTCATACAAACCATGGAAGTTTTATAATTAGTTTCAGAGAAGAGCAAGACTGGAAACCAACAGATAATTAGCTAGAAAGAATGAGTCCCCATTAACAGCTGAAGAATTCGGTAGAGTTTCGCTTGGAAACCACACTGGCAGCTGTATGCCAGTTCTGATACACATTATGCTTCTGAAAAGGGAAACTCTGGCAAGTGATTTCCATAAAACAGCCAACTTCAGAGCCAGCTCGGTCCAGCTGGGCCATATGGAACCGGCAGCAGTGGCAGCCCTACCCCTCTCTCCCCGTCCTTCTCAGTCCATATGGAATAGGAGGAAGCCAAGCTCCAGCAGAATTGGCATGCTAATTTTGGTATCTAGCAAAGCTGTGCCTAGGCAAAAGAATGCTACCTGGGGCATTGCTGTACCTTACGAGCTCTTCTACAAGTTGTTGTAATGGTTCTCCGGAGATCAGTGCTTTTGAAGGGGCTGGAGTTATATTCTGAGCTTGACAAGTTTCAGAATAGGGTAAGAGCCAAACAGTGCAATCATGCATTCCTCTACCTCTTAAAGATAATGCATCCTTCTTTTCCTACTGGGATATCTATGGTTTGTCATGCAAGCTGCAGTTATCATTCTTACGTCAATTATGTAATGCGTGCCTTGAGAAATTTTATCCAAAAAATTGGAAGATATTGGTGTGCAACATCTAGCTCGTTGCACTGTTGTGTGTGCTGGGAGGGAAATGCGAGGAAAAAGATTCTTTTACACTGTTATAGGATCAAAATTACATGTATGTAAGGCGTAAAATTGCTACTCTGAAGTTACATGATGACAGTATGAGATTTTATGAAATGAGAAAGCATTTGTCTTATCTCAGGTGGAACATAATTGTGCAATGTACATCAGATAAAGGGGTTGCATGCTGTCTTAGGCAATACTGCAAGACATATTTAATGCACAAATATGCTATTTTTGTTTCGTCTGCTTATATTTTACATTGTAGGAAACAATATTGTATCTCTTTTCTTAAAAATAATGTATCTCTTTTCTTAAAAAATAATGCTACCTAATTAAAGAAACACATTACTGTAACGGACAGAAGATCAGATATGGTTTTTTCCAAATTTTCAGTTCATCTCTATTGCAGAAAGTAGCCTAACAGATGAGACTTTTTTTTGAGTATTACTTCTAAGTGGCTGCATCTATACTGTTCTGTATTGAGGTGTTCCAAGAAAACAGGAATCTAAATTTATTTTATATACATAGATATATATTTTCTGTCTGAAGGCAGCTTTTGGAGTTGGATTTAGAATGATCGTGTGGATATTTCTAAAAAGAAAACTCATTTCTACCCCCTGCTACAGGGCCTGGTCAAGGTTAGGATACCCGCTAGTCCATCTGTCTTTACATAAAGAATGCTGGAAAAGATGAAGGAGAACATGTGGGAGTATTTCCTAGGTGGGCCCTGGCATTGGCAACGGGTGCAATTTCCAAGTGGGAATTCACACGCTTGTGAAAGCATGCGGAAGAGGAGGGAGTTTTGTTTCCTTCAGCTGAAGGGGAATCTCAAAGAGCAGAGATCTTGTCAAACTGAAAAGGCAATGATGGGCTCCTAACAACTGATGGAGTTGTCTGGGGTTAAATGGCTAATAGACGGGATTGGCATCCAAAGGCGGTTTGTAAATAAAGCTTGCTGGTTTAGGCTAATCTGCTCTGCAGTGTTGTTATTAGCTATTTTGTCAACTCGAGCTTTTATTTATGGTTCAGGAACCAGAATTTCTTTCTTAAGAAATATATGGTCTGAAAATTTCAGTCAATTCTAGACAAACATAAAGATGAGAGAAACTTTAGTCTCCAAAAATTAGCCTAATTAGAATATCAGTAGCTGCTTTTCCAGTGTAACTGCAATAAGCATCATGGGAAATTAGCAAGATAATTATGGGAATTGTTGCTCGATGAACTTGAATGCTTATTTGGCAAATAGTCCATTTGTAATGAAATGCTTTGTGCTATGTTCTACTGTTCTCTTCAAAAATATGTTCGTAGATTCTGTGTTTTTATACCCAGTTCCCCAAATACTTTAACCCATTTAAACTCTTATGTAAAGAGGAAGGGGAAAAAAAACCCCGTGAAGTTCAGTTTTAAGCAAGTAATTCTGCTTGGTGAGGTACTGCCAAAGAAAATGAAGATTTTGGGTTGTCTTTTTGGGTTTTTTCTTTTTTTTGTGGTCAGTGCACAATCTGTTTTCAGATTTGTATCAGAAGTCACTAATAAAAAATGGTGATGCATGCACATATTGCATAAATAATCTTTTTAGTTATCATTATCACTTTTTATTTACTTGCTGGTAAAAGATGGATTAGTTTAAAAATAGACATTGCAAGTACACAAACTACAGTTTCAAAAAAAGCACTTGGCAGAAATAACTCAAGACATAAGCTTTCTGTAAGGAGAAATGAAAGCAAAAGATGAGATCTGGCCAAAACTTGTCCTTATATACATGCGCTTTTTTTTCCCCTTCCCTCTTTTTTTTTTTTTCTGTAGGGCAGGCATGAGATTGTGTACAATACTGTAAACTCTGATTTTTGTCATAACAAATTAAATAAATTTTGTCTATTTTTTCTTCTAAGTGTGTGCTTTTAGCATACTTTTGATTTTACAATTACTGTCAATATAGTTCTTACTGCTTTCTCTCTCATGATAAGAGAAGTTTAATAGTATATGTAAGAAAAAAAGAGAGGCACTGTATGAAGTTTGACTCTCAAAAGAAGTCTTATAAACCATGGGCTCTGACAGAAGTGTACACTTACTGTTATTGTTTTGTATTTATTTAAAAGCTGCCAGTCTGCCAGTGAGGTTGGTATCATCCCTGGAGAAGAGCAGCTTTATGTCATTGCCAAGTAGCATCTCTTTGATTAAATACATCAATTAATTCTGCTGTAATCTAATGAAATGGGGTCCTTTTGACTTTAACCTTTCTTAATGTGGCATGTCTGTTGCAGACAAGAATGTTTTTAATTGAGGAAATATTGCTGTGCACACCAAAGAAAACTACTTTTTCTAGTAGAAAGAGAGCAAACTAACCCCCTAAAATATCCCTCAGTGTGTTCTGGAGTGGGTTTAGGCAGTGCCAATAACTTTTATTTGTCACTGATAGCCAGTATCGTCGGAAGAGTTGTAGGACTCAAGTTGTATTGCTTTGGGGGCATTTAAAGACCCACAGTAGATGTGCAAGAACGGCGAGTGCTCCAGTCCAATTCAGTTATGTTCTACCAAGCTAAAATTTTCTTACACCTTAATCCTCAGAGTTTCAGTTTGTGTAATCTGTCTTTGCACCGCTGATGGCAGGGAAGACACGCCAGTTTACACTGGACGCCACAGCTGTGTTGTACGGCATTTCTTTCTCCATGTTGTTGCGTGCGTATGATGGACGGAATTGCTAAAAAGTTACTGCGCCAGTCCGGGGGTGTGATACCTGAAGCAATTTTAATGGAATGACACCATTTCCCAAAGTTCTGGGATCCTTCATGATGCAAGATGTGATATGTATGTACCCAGGTAACCCTTGGAAATCCATAATTAAGGGATAGGAAAATACCATGCCATTTCCCTTTTCCATCTATTTCTAATAGAATCCAATAATTACTTGAAAGCAGAGAGAATTAATGACTGAAACAAGTCAGTGTGGAATTCATAAACCTACATTAAAGTTACCTGATGTGGTGAGGCATTAATCAGAATTTACAAGGAGGAGCAATTTTCATGTTTCCCTCTTGATATAGGTCAAAGTTGGGTTTTTTTGTTTGGTTGGTTTTTTGACTAGGCTTTCCTGCAGGCTAACATTGGCTCAAGAAAAGCTTAAATAATGTTTTAAATAAATATACAAGGTAACAAGTTAAATTAAAATAAATGAAACTAAAACAGCAAGCTCAAATTCTTCAGTATTTCTGTTCATGAAGTGCTACAGTGATAAATTAAGTGAAATCTAGAGTGACAGAGAAGAATGTACCTTAAAATTGCCTTTTTCACTGCAATCCAAAGAAAGAATCAGTGAAGAAGAAAAAATGTAAAGCTATGGCAATGCTTTTAGTTTTAATTAATAGTGAATATCAGCAATATTTAATTGTTCTTTAAGTATTGCAGTTCTCCGTGGTATGCTAATATGTGCTGACTACAAAAATGTTTGTGGAGGCCCAGGAATAGAGTGCTGCGACTTGTCTCTTTTAGATGATCATGGATAGTTCACTGCTTCCATCTGAGTTCGTACAAACATGCAAATCTCTGTGATGAACTAACACAGAAAAAAGCACGTGACTTCTGGTTTTGCTGAAGTGATGCTCAAAAAAAACCAACCAACATTTATCTGGCTTAATTTTCTTTTTTTTTGTTTTTTTCTCCTTGTAAAGCCACTCAAAATCCTACATTTATAAATCAGTGAACAATGTCATGTAATGAAAAGTATGTAATCCCATCAAGTAAAATTGAGATGTTTTATAAATTGTGATGATTGGTTTATGAAGATGCCTACTGTTCTCCCACCCCCCCTTCTGATTTGGGCATGATTATACATTCTAGCTCAGAGTTTTAACCAGGAATTCATGCTGATTATTTTTCTTTAGCCATTAATGTAGGTTAAGCTCCTCACACACGAGGCTTATGGAGGTTTTTGCCCTTCTAAATAAATGCTACAGTTCATCCAGTTTTATTACAAACTATTTTTTTAATATTCATGAAATGCTGTGTAAAACTTTTTCTGTCAAAGCCAAGATGTACTTTTTATGGTACATAAAAGGAAGATGTGCCAGGAAGAGACACAGAGTTGCCTGTTCCTTTTTTATGGTGTATCTGTAGTAAAAGGCCATACCCACATTTGGAGTGAAAAGTCTGAGTCTTTAAATTGCTAGAGAATGGGATCTGGTTTAGACTGAGTAAGAAAGGCTCTTTATTTCTCCTGGAACTGACAAAATAATGAGTTAAATGCTGATAGTGCACTGACTTGGCAGGCAGATGGTACAAATATAGTATGCTGAAGAAAAATTCACTTACAGCCTTGGACATTAGCTATAGACTGTTCTGTTAAGAAAAGACATGGTTAGCTAGCGGGATTCTCCTTTGTGCCTTAGCCCAGATGCCAAAATGTGATTTTTTTTTTTTTTTTTTTTTTGTGTGTGTGTGTTAGGAAATGGTATATAGCTTGAGCAGATTTGGGCCTGTATATACAGATTAGAAGCCAGGTACGAAATAGAAAAATGTGTTTCATTTTTTTTTCTTTTTTCCCCTTTCATTATTTATCTTTGCATTTTCTATTTTCTTTCAAATTGATTAAGCCAGTAATGTTGAAGGTCCTCAGCTGCTCTGTAGTAATAGGACCGTAGGGCTTAATCCAGCAAAATGCTGAGCGCTCCAAACCCAGTGCAATAAAGCACGTAAGTGCATACTTACAATTACGAATGTGGCTGGTTGCAATGGGGATTTCCATTTAACAGCATGCTTGATTTCTCTCTTCGTGGCTTTGAGGGAAAAACGATGTAGCACCTTCTAGGGATAAGCTCCTGTTAAGAATGCATTTATTTAATCGTTACTGTTGATGTAATTTTGGCGTTCCACCTCCACAAGTCATTGCTGTTTGATGTTGAGTGATCATGACTCATCTAATAAATACTTGAAATACTTTTATGCCAGGTTAATCCATTTCTCATTAGCCTTTTTTAGTTTTTGTTTAAATTTCTCTAAGTTGGCACAGGTTTTTCAGTAGTCTAATAGGATGCATGATGATCTTGTAATCCTTTGTTACATAAAATTGAACAAATTGGGTCAAATGAGCATAAGAATTGAAAAATTTGATGGTGTAAGTAGAGATTCAATTAAGTAAGTCAGATTGCTGCTTCTCCTACTCTGTTGTTCATGTGATCATTGCATGAGGAGTATCCAAATATGTAATGACTGCTTTTAAAAATTAGTGACCAATTCTGGGAGATCAACTCTTCATCTTCTCTTGGATTTGGGATTCCCAGTGGGTCCTTAAAGAAGGAACACTTCCCTGTTTCCCCTTTGAAGGAATGGAGATAGACTTAGTACCCAATGCCTAGGACATGATTTTAACAAGGCACATAATCACAAACCGCCACCAGTAAGATGTCATAGCTCAAGTGCTGTAAACACTGAGAAAGCAGGCTTGTTTAGTGTGTTGTAAACTGAGTACCTAGGATTGGTGACTCTGGTATCTGTAGTAACCATAACACATCTGTGGGATATTTTGTCCAAGGAAAAGCAAAAATTTGTGAAACATAACAGAGGGAATAACATTGATGTTAGCAGCAAGGATAACTTTATGAATTATTCTTTAGAATTGTCTCAATGCTAATTCCAGAGTAGATAAATGGGTCCAAGGTTTTATGTTTAAGTACTGTTGGAAATAACAAGGAAATTCTGATGGTATCAGGAATCCTGTGTAGTACAACTAACCTCAGTGCCCCCCAAAAAAGTAAACTAACCAAATGTAAAGCAATTAAAGGTCCCCTCTATCTTACCATGAGGTTAAAACAGCAAAATGCTGGAAAAGACGATCCAGTTCTAACTTTGTCACAGGCACAGTTAGTCCATAAGCCTGGACTTTCCCAGTATACCATCTTGATTTTCTGTTAGTTTGCAGAGTATCCCGTGCAACTTTCACAAGCCTGCAACTGAACTCTCCGGGACTACTGCAAAATGGCTGAAATTTCTCTGAATTGCTGCCTGATTTATGATTAAAATGGTATCGGGGAGAAGTACTGTCCTTTTCATAACTTTGAGGAAAAATTGGACATTTGTCCTTGCATTTACTGAAGACTGGCTGGCTGCTTCTACCTTTCAGGCCAACTTGACATCTCGGGGCTTTATTATAAATTTTCCTTGAGGCACAGGCACTTTCATTTTGCTTGATTAGAATAACAGAGATGTTTTGATTCAAAGGACCAGCCAAAGCTAACTTCAGTGTTTACCCTGAAGCACGATCCCTGTGAACACAAGGGGTTTATTCATCCAACCATTACAGAAAATGGTTTTAAAAAAAAAACCTCTTATATTCACTGATTTCATTGTAAATGAAGGCCCACAGCCTTCCCTGTGGGCCTGCCATTACAAAGAAAGGTATAGATGGAAGAAGAGGGGAAGGCTTGTATGTCTAACTCAAACATGTCAAGCATTCACTTCTTTGCTGAAGAAGAATAATGCATTTAATTAGACTATCATTGTGACAAATTGGTTGTGATGAGGCCGTCTATCTCAGGAGAGTGATGCTAATCTTTCGTGTAGTTTAAAGGCTCTCCTGTGTTGGCGTGAGATAGATAATCTTTTTGAGGCCACGGGAAAACAAGAAATTCTTCCTATTAGAAATGATTGGATACTTCAATTGCCTTATATATGTGTGGTTTTGGGTTTGTTTTTTTTTTTCATGAAGAATGGTTTTGAGGACATAAGTTTTGAAGGACTAAATCCCATTAGTGCCTTAAGTACTGCAGAACTCCACTTGTGAGTGTCTAACCTCTGCCCCTATAGTGGAATCTACACCTACAATTTAACACCTGAGAAAGCTGGTCCAGAAAGTTACTTGCTGACTAAAGGATTATCTCGAACAAGCTGAAAGGAATCGCAGAGCGGTGTGGCACATGCTTTGCGACTGAGACACCTTCTGAGCCACTGGGTGCAGGTGTTGCTACTTTTGCTCTGCAAAACCCAGAATCCTCCCCTAAGAAAAGGTACCAACAAATTTCTTTCTCTCGGTATTCAGCATGCCTGTTTCATTTCAGAGTGTTGCTTGCACTACGTCACCTCCAAAATTCAGCAATGTAACAATTAGCAAAATCTTCACTAATCTCTATAATCACATTTTCTGCTACAGGACTTGGCATAAAGAGAAATAAAGTATTATTCTGCTGTACCTGAAGAAAATTTTGAATGCTTGCTTTAATCTGACAGGAGTGGTCCTTTAGGTTCTTGTGAAGTTCAGTAAAAATAAACACTACTGCCAAGACTATAGTAGATAATGCTGAATCAATACAGTTCATCGTAAAAGGCAGACGACCAAATAGGTCCTGAGCCTTTGGTGAAACACACACACTCCTGACACATCACTGTTTCCTAAAGGAAAATATTTTATCATTTCTAATGTTCCAACTTAGCCTTTTCTAAAGGATAGCTGCACTCTTAACTCCCCCCCCCCCCCCAAGTCTTGTTTCTTATACTTTTGACCATTTTGTTAGTCTCTGGTCTGCCTCGGTGCTCTGCTTCTCCTGAGGCCTCACCGGAGCTGGGTGAAGTCGTGGTCTTCTGTCCTTCACACACAGCTTTGTTAGTATTTCCAAAAAGAATTGGTAGTTTTGAGCTTCCATGTTGTAGATAATCATAACTTAAATTTTAGGCAGCTATATTAATCTCTTGAATTGAATTTATGTAGTTTTCAAAAAATTTAGTGTCAGTTCATTACTGCCCTGTGTTACATCTGCCCGTAGCAAGGTTCTCTGGGCAGGCAGCCGTGTAACATCAGCCAGGAGACTGAAACAGCAGAAGCATGTGAAGGATGCCAGTGGCTAATAAGTTTTAACTGAAGTCAGGCTCTTGATCCAAGGTGACCAAATAGACTAGAAAGATAGTTGTCACTAGCTCCTTAGAAAGCATGGGCACTTCTTTCTGAAAGCGATGCCTGACCTTACTCTTCAAGGCAGTCCGAATGGCATCCAGCCAGTGGGTGCCTTTATTTATTACGAGCACGAGATGCAAACACCTGTATGGTACAGCCGGGGCGTGTGAAGATGAGTATACTTTGCTGGAATGTTAATTAGCTCTTGTAAGTAGCTAAACTCTATTAAACTGACAACCACAGTGCAAAAAGCATTAAAGGTCATGGGGGACTGTTGGATGGGTAGTAATTATTTCCTACTGTTACATACTGAAGTGTCAGCTGTACCTATAGAAATCAGTGGGATTATGTTTCTAGAAAGAGCTGTTCCCCTTCTTCCTGCAGGTTTACCCTCAACAGCATTTTAACAAAGAATCTGCAAGGACTTTCACGTGTTTACAAGGTGAATATATATTGAATTAACCCTCTTATCCCAACCAGTTAAAAAATTAGTCTTATAAAACTGACGTTTATATTGATGAGCAATTAATCAGGTGAGCGGTCCTGTTGAATAAAGACTTAAAGCAATAGACTTATTGGGAAAATCATTATGTATCTAGACAGTTGATAATCACAGAAGGAATCTATTTTTGTTTTTACTGTAACAGAAATAGATCCCAGGATGTGGTGAAGATAAGAATGCTTATGTGAGCTGATCTTTATATAGTCACTTAAATATCATGCGATTTGTTCCTATATTAAGTTGCAAATGTGGCGACTCAAGTGCAAGTCTTTCGCACTGTTGGCCCTTCCAGTGAGCTGCTGGGACAGATAAGCAAGTGGAGCTGCCGTATGCTTGCAGGATCGCTGCTTAACCTTGCCTGGGTTGGACCTAACAGAGAAGCGGTGTCATCTTGCTTCAACCTACGTTTTTTAAATATAGCATCTGGTAAAATAAAAAGAGAGCGAGTGTGTATGTGAAAATAATCGGCTTGAAACACCTTGTTATTCAGACTGAAGGATATCTGTTTTCTCCCAAAGATCAGATGCAGGGGCTTGAATAGCCCTGCTGGCTGCCTCACACAATGCTATCGTTACCTCTAGCAGCAAATGAGGCATATGTGCCTATGAGATAACTTTAGGCTAAGAAAATTCCATTTTCCAATGGTAGTTTGAGAAATCATGATGTGTTTATATGTAATACGTTAAAAGGAATTTTGCTGTATCATTTCCTAGGATGTATTGTTTCCCCAATACATGTTGGGATTTTGTACACTGACAAACTGATCTCATTTGCTGGAGTCATAGTTGATATTCCAGAATATGTAAACATCTGCTTAATGAGATCTGATTACTATGATCCTATTTAAATGACTGAACTTTGGCAACAATTTTTATGCTGTGGTGTATCTTGATATTAATCTAGTTATGTCTGAAGGCACACTTCAGTTGTTCTAGGAGATAGAATCACTATCTAAAAAAGCTGTCTCTTTCCCCTCCACCCTTCCCAGATCTCTAGCCTTCCTGCTACATCGAAGCAGGAGAAGCAAATGCAAATGTTAACTGAAAGCCGTGAAGCATGTTTTAAAGGAAACACTGGGAAAACAAACATTTACTCAGAGATTGATCTGTAACTTAAGTATTTTATTAAAAAAAAAAAACTATAATTGAGAGGACACCTATAAAAAAACTTTCTTTGCAGAAGGAACATTACCATCAAAGAGTAAAGAAACGAGAGCCTTGCTAGCGATAATGTAATGCACGTAGCAAGTGCGGAAAGATGATGGAGTTTTGCAGAAGCTGAAAAGCCAAGAACAACAGAAAAAATCCACCCTAAAAAAAAATGAAGAAAACATGCTTTTGGGACTTGCTCCGAGAGGTGAACCAAAATAGACTTTGGCAGTTGCAAACAAGAGCTCTTCTCCCTTTCTTCTACGTATTGGAAACGTGATGTTTGTGTATTGTGTTCGCTGATAACTGCCCATATTCTTCTCTGAGTCTTGTATTCCCTGATAAAAGTTTCAGCGCCATTTCTGGTTATGCTGGTTTGTATCTGAGCTCATGACATAGTCTACTTGATACCATTCAGCTGAGATGGCTACTTACCTGTCCTACCACAAAAGCACAGCAGATGACATGGTTTAGTTTCCAGTATGTGAAGTGAATTGTAATGCTTCCCTGGGAGTTACCCATATCTGCAGGTAGACCCTGTGAATATCCATAAATCCCTGGCCGTAATGTCCTGCTGCAGATGTGAACGGCTGTGCAGCAGAGGACTGCTTTCTCTTTGGTTTCTGCACAGTTCTGTCTGTGACAGAGTTTGAGATTCCTTTTAATGATTTTTTTTTTCCCCATAAGCTGCAGTGCTTGCCTTAAGAGAAGACAATAAAGAAAGATGTGCAGAACTGTGATCCTAAATATTTAAAGCATTTTCATGATGTCTTGTCTATTTTTTTTCAGTTTAAGCTGAATAATTGAAATTGTATATGGAACTAATCTTTGTCTTTTTGCAAGGAATTTTTGAGGACTCTCTTAAGCATGACACTGGAAATGAACACACTGGGTGTCACAACAGCAAACAAATTATGGTATAGATTGCTATGTTAAAGCGTAAGCTGCTAAGCTTTATCTCTTTGTTGTTCTACAGTTTTAGAAGCCCAGTCTTTCAGGCTGTTTGCTGGGTACACAGTAAATTTCAGTCAATTATTTCTGATAGAGCTGATTTGCACATTTACATGTAAATACTGGAAGAAATCCTTTTTGTATAGAAAGTGGTATGCATGGGTTTTTATACTAAGAGAGAAGCATCATCCCCTACTAATAAAAGATGAGAACCATATCTATGTTCCTATGTGCAAAGAAGAAATTATTTTAATACATGGCTAGAATTTGATATACATGGACTATGAGCAAAGTCTAGTTTTCTGCCTGAGTTAGAACTGCTCCCAGAGGTATTTCCTGAATTTTCCCCATCTGACCAATGATTTAGAACTGGGATTTAATGCCAAATGACCTTACAGATTAATTCAATAAGAATGTTTCAGATGCAACACTACTAGGTTTTGGGGGGGGTCACTAGTTAAAAACAAAAAAAAAAAACCAAAACAAACAATAACTTATTGTCTTTAAAATTGTGAGCACTTCACAAAGAATTCCTCTAGCCATAACCTGCAGCTCATCACTGACAGGTCCTTTGGTTTTCTTCCACCTATCCCTGACCCTTTCTGCCAAGGGTCATATGATACTTTACCACCATGTGGCAAGAGTAGGGAACCTGGGAGTATTTTCTCTGCAATCCTGAATGATTTATAGCAGGAATAGCACAACGGCTCTAACGAAAAATATTCTGTCTTGCTGACTCAACTGTTTTGCGTTAACTTCCGTGGGTTTTCACAAGTGCTACTGGTCTTACCTTTAGCATACAATTCAAGTGACAGAATTTTTTAAGTGGTATTGTTCTGTAACATGAACATTTACTACTGCAAAGGGCTAGTTTCTCATGTGTGGTTGAAGTCCATACTGTAGATATTCTACCAGGAAGAACTGCTGCAAATCAAATTATTGATGATCCAGAAGCTTACTGGTTAGCGCAGCTGTGCTTGGCTCTGCTAAAAATTTCGATCATTCATTCTTGGTTTGCTTCTTTTAAAATCAGTCTTGGGACCCCATAGAACTTCAGCAGTAAGCCACTTCCTTGCAGCTGGGAGAGACACTTCAGAAGAGCTTTTCTGATAGTATGTAGGCACTGCAATGATGCAAGACCTGCACAGTTATTTTCCAAGAGCTCCTTGTATAAACCTAATGTACAAACAAGTATTGTACATGGCATTAGTTTGTTAGAATTGCTGCCTCTGCAGTGCTTAAGAGCTGTTGTAAGACTGAGGTTTAAAGTACTTTGTTTTGTGTGTGGTTGATGGATTCTGCAGAAAAATGGGTCTGTTGTTACGGGAGCATTAACTGCGTTCAACTGTTTGAGTTACAATGTGACGAAGCACTACTGCCAGAATTACACATTGGGAATTTTGAAGCAGAAAGTCAAAGGTTGGCCTCTAACAAGTACCTATAGGAATTCCCAGTAAAGTGTTGAGTTACTTTGTTTGGTTTTGTTTTAATCTACTGACTAGGCATCTATTATGTTAGAGCCAAATTTGTGCTTTAGTAATACAACAGATGGATTCTTTAAATTTTTTTTTCTTCTCTCTGCTGGGTTTTTGCTATTGATCATGGGAAAGATGTTTTTATTAAAATTTCTTGGTTTCAGAACCTCTTTTTGTCAATATTTTATTTCATGGAGATTTCCTGACCAATTCTGCTTACATGCTAAGTTCATCAAAGATTAAATGTAAAAGTAGGTGCTAGGTACCTATATTAAATATCTCTTAAATGAGTTTCAAATATTGGGCAACCTTGTCAGATCTGAGCTCTTTATTCAGCTTTTTTTTTCTTCTACTTCCTAATTAGCTGTCTATAGGCATGTATATGCATCTTTTCTCTCTGGGGCAGGGGGATTTGCATTATCCAGGAAGAAAACCACAATCCTGGATACATCCTGAATATGTGCTGGAAGTAGAGAAAGATAAGGAGAAAATGTCAGAACTAAGCTTTTTTTGTACTTTGCTGGCCTTGTATATGAGTTAGATTCACGGAAGACTATTGGTCTTTCTCAGCTGTGTTGTGATCTTGTGCTTTAAATGTCTTTCTTAGTCCTGTAAGGACAGATGAAACCCCCAACTGGTGAGACCTTACACTGCTTTTTCAGAGTGAGTTTTGCTTTTTAGTTTTACCTCAACAGTCCTTTTATTTTTTTTTTTTTTCTTTGCTTATTACTGGGCAGTCTGTTTCCTGGGTCTTTCCCACGCTGACCTTTCTTACTGGCAAAGTGGACTTTTTACCTTCCCTAACAAGTCTAGGAGGTTTGTCTAAAGAGGAGATATGGTGAACTGAGTTATTTGTTCTAAAGTCTCTGGCCAATTAAAGGTTAATTGGTAAGAAATGGGCCAAAGCTGCAGTGAGAGGATGAATGCACACAGCATTGCTGGCGTACAAAAGGTGATGAAGGGACTTGGAAAGACTAGTGGTACTGCTGATTTATATAAAAACATCTTAAGATTTTAAGATGATCCTGGAGCATTTCAGAATTCAAGGCGTACTAATTCTTGGCAAATGGTGGACTTAGAAACGATAGCTGTTCGTTAAGGAGTAGATCATCTAGAGAAAAAAATATTGGAATTTCCTTGACCTGCAGCAGGTCAGGGTCTGGCAGAGAAGTTGTCAAAGGTTTAGTTTGTGTGTTAGAAGGTTCATTAGAGTTTGTTACAAGATTGTTTGGTTTTTTTTCAGAGGGAAATGCAAAGGAAACATTTCAATAAATGCTGGTTAAAACTGTCATTGTGCTTCCTTGCTAGTGGATAATGCAACTTTTACTTTTTTCCTTTCTTTCTCTTATTTTCCCTTTCTAATGAATGCTGATCAACTGGCTTGCAAATAAATGACCTTATCAAACAATGTGCTTTTCATCGTTTGCTTTCATCTGGTCTGGAACACTTAATTTAAATAGATAGAAGTTATTTTTCCATTGATTAGAAAATTTTAGAATAATTTCCCTTTTCCCAATTAACCTTAGTGTGAAGTCTTTTCCTTTACAGTGTTTGATATAATCACCATAGACATGTAAATCTCCCTTCTTTCTCTTCTTTAACTTTGTGTGTTGTTCTGTGAAGTAGATTATCACAAATTAAGTTAGACTTTCTTTCAGACTTCTGTAGTGCTATGTATAGTCCATTCTGTACTTGTATCTCATGTTTTGGTTGCATGTTTGCATGCAGACTTGGCTTCTAAACTTCTACCTGACCTTTAAACAAACAAACAAAAGAGTCCAAGGATGGGACTCTCATCCTATTAAAAACACTGGGCCGGTGATAAAATTTGGTCTTTCCAGCATGCTAAAAACATTGCTAGGATTCAAATCCTGAGGAAGACTGTCAGATAAATGTGTCACATGAATATTCATTTCAAAAGCTAAGTAAATCAAGTGTATCCCCAATATCTGTCCTCTATTTGCTTGTATTTTGAAACAGCCCAAATTCCCAGCTTCTACCCCAGAGTGTTTCCAAAAGCTGCTCTTGTTCTTTTTCTACCTTTTTAAAAATAAAATAAAAAAAAAATTGCCTTTTTCTACCCATCAGAAGTAGAACTTAAAAATGCAAAGGTTATCCGCTTATAAGAACTTCTCTTGGATGAAAGAAGAGGAGGACAAACAGCTCATCATTCATTCTTCTTCCACAGACAGGTCACCAGTGTGAGCTGAGAAAGCTAGAGATTGCTAGTCTCTTATATTTTCCAGGTTATCTACTAGAATAAGCATGCACCCGTACATCATCAATAAAATAATCAGAGAATACATTATTAAATAGTCAGCACAAGGAATCAGAGAAAGAAGAATTTTATTTTACTAGAAAATTCTCTTAATTATTCAGGAAAGCAACCAGAATACAGTAGCTGTTCAGATTTTTTTCTTTTTTCTTTCACAACAGATGATATGGGTTGTCCAGTCAGGATACAGCACCAAGCCAGTTTCTTGGTTGTGCTGGATGCAAGGGAAGCTGCCTTGCATGACTGAAAGGGGAAGGAAACTTAAAGCACTTTGATATGTCTGTGTAGCCCAGACCTTAATTTGTATTTAATTTCTGTTCTACCGGTGAACTTACTGGAAGGTCAGTGATCAAAATACTAAGGTTGATTTTACTATGGTAATTAATTTTCTTCATTAACCTATAAGTTGCCAAGATAAAATTTTGTCTATTTTTACATTTGTGTTTTCTTTTTATTGGTTATCTTACTACTGTATTGTTGGAATTAGCTGACATGAAAATGACTATCGCTATGAGGTCCTTTTCTTTTTTTTGTTTTTTTTTTGTTTTTGTTTTATCTACGTGCACGTTAAGCCTAGGAATAATTTTATCCCTAATAAACAAAGAAACCCTGCACAAAATTAAAAGCCACCATTAAATTCAAATGGACAAAACACCACTATTAATTTGAAGGGAGCGGTTTGCTGAATTGAGGCTGTTGGCTTAAGGCCAAATGGGTGGTTATACAAGCGTGAAACAACCAGGCAGATTGAAATCAGTGAGTCTTTACAACTGGTAGAAAATGCAGTGGTTCTTGCTTGCATGTCTGGTCATGCAGTTGTTGGGGAACATGTGGATGGGAGCCCTAGTACATTCTCTGGTGTTATTTGTGCCACTGTTGGATGCAGCAGCAACATTTCCAAATCAGATTTTTTTTTTTTTTTTAATTAAATGTATCGCATTTATAAACGGTGATGCTGAACAAACCAGAGAATGCCTTTTTTTTCAGTATGAGCTCTGGCTTGACAGAATGCTGGATCATCATGCGTACACAGAAGTTAGACAAGGTACTTTAGTCTTTGCTCCCTGAACTTTTCTTCCCCCTTTTTATAAGGTAAGAGACTATCAAGACTTTGAGCTGGAGGATGGTGTTTTAATTGAGTAAAAATGAGTCTCAGCCATATTCAAAGACAAATCTTTACTTTGAACCAATGAAATAGTCTGGATTTATTATTATTTTTGCACTATAACTTCAGAAGTGAATTAGCATTTACAGTCAAATGCTCTAGAACAGTTTATACAGCTGCTGTGTCCAGCTGTCAGCAGCCTTGGTAACAGAATTTTGAGATTATTTATCTGCTTTGCTTAAATATTGCAAATTGGAAAATGCTAATGTTTCAGTGAAATCTTGTATTTTCATTCTATCCTCTTTATCCTCTAGATATTCATTTTAGCTACTTTATCCTTCCACATCTCGTAAATTATACTTTCTGGGTGAAGGAGTAGTATCTTCTTGCTTCTAATGTATGCAGACTAATGCTTGGCAGTCTTTTTTCCTACTTCTGGCTAATCAGCTCTTGTGATCAGATACTGCAAACCACCATTTAATGGGCATTCTCTGAGCTGTGGTGCATCTATGGAAAGCCCAAATCTTGCAATAAAGTTTACCCAGCGACTGTGAGACAGATTACATACATTCAGAAAGAAGTGCTTGCAGGGACTTGCTTTTGAGGTCTCAGTGCAGAAGTGAAAACCAAATAGTGTGGAACAAACATTTAGCACTAGGTCTGTACTGGTTCTGTAAATTTAGTGGCTTACCCTCCATTTAATTTTTTTGTTCCCCTTTGTAGGGAAGTCTTTTAACTTTCATCAAAGTTAATATTCTCTAATCTGTTGATAAAATGCTTTCTTAAATAGCAAAGTGCAGTTAAGGTATATTTACTCATCTTAAAGAGCACATCCTAGCCTAGCCACGTCTGTAGCCTCTCCCATCAGCTCCCTATAGGGTTCACCATAGATACATATATAGCAAGAAAGAAGCTTCAGTGAAGATGCATGCTTAACCAAATGACCCCTTATTTACAGATTTATTTACACAGACATTTTGAGAAATCTGAAGAGCACATAGTTTGTCATGTTGGAGACACCACTATTTCTTATGCCTCATTCTGGCTTATTTCCTTATCATAGTAAAATTGTGTTCATACTGGGGTGGAGATAGAGAAATTTGATATAGGTAATATGTGTTGGGTTTTGTTTGTTTTTGTTGTTGTTGTTTTGGGTTTTGGGGTGGGTTTTTTGGTTTTTTTACAAAAATATATTTATTTATTTGCTTGGTTTTTTTACTTCTTCCTCCCCAGTCTTTGTGGCTTGGCAAGGCAGTGCTATTTGAACTTTTGAATAAATGTTCTTCCTTTGTTTCCTCCTTAGATTTTCCTCTGTGTACTGTAGTCATCTTGCAGGAATTGACATGCATATAAATCCCACTCAAATCAAATAGAAATTAAACATTGATAAGGTTATGCCATAGCTTAATAAATGTAAGTCCTGATATTTCAGGTAAATGGTGAGTAACAGAACAGACAGCTTCATGCAATGAAGGATTTCTCTGGGAAAATGTGTTTAAACTTGGTGAGGATTTTTCTGTGCTCGTATTAAGCTGCTAGAGTCCCTCAGCAGATGCTCTTGAGCCTGATTTATCTACAACTATATTTGTTTTGTTTTTGTTTGGGATTTTTAGATCTTACTATATTTGTCTGAGTTTCCATGTTGTTTGAGCAAGGAGCTAAAAGTCAAAGCAGTACTCCACGAGCGAGCCTGACGCTGCAGGAGCGGCGTTGTTCTCAGGAGACCTCGCTAAAGTCCGGCCAGGTCTCCCACATCAAACGACGATGCCAGTGTGCAAGAAGAAAACAGGCCGAGTGCTAACTGCACGCTGACTGAGATAGGAAAGCTGGGGTCTTGTTAAACATCCCGTTACATTTGTGGAGCTAATAAGCTGCTTCAAAAGAGCATTTCTTCACTTAAACTTTATTAAATTACACACAATTATATGTAGGTAACGTGAAAGAATAAAACATACATTACAGTTTTGTACTACAGAGTAACGAAACCCAGAATATAATTTTTAATGTTGAGTTTCTAGCCATTTAATCACATGTGCGCTTTCTCAAAGACATGAAATAAAATTTGATAATATGTTTTTATTGATAGGTTTTGCGATTATTTCTTAGTTTGGCATTGTGCAACAGCTTTTTAGTTTGCAATACCTGGAAAAGCCCCACACGCATACAATTAATGCATTAACTTGCCAAAGTTTGGAGTTTGGACTGAGTGTTCCTGTTTAAAAGTCAAACATCTGAGAGTTTTAGAGTATGAATTTTATTTGATGGGGTTTTTTGTGTTTACATGGGTAGTATCATCAGAAGCGTTTCTAGCTTCACCTGTGTGTCCCTGAAGGTAAAGGCTAGATCTTTTGCTTATGCTGTTCTCATTACTGGGTACATTTGCATCGAAACAAGATAATTGCAATACCTTCTGCTTACAGTAGATTCCCCGTGTACTTTTAATTGGATACAGCCTCCTTGATTTCATTTTGTGAACAATTATGTAGCTTGCTATGCAATGTTAAATAGTTTGTGTTTCACCCCAGAAGTGTGTGAAGTGATTCATAAATATGATAGGATCATAAAATCACTTCATTGGTATAACATTGCAGGTGGTGAAAAGGAATCCAGAAACACCATGCCCAGGGATATATGGTAGAGGAGGGAGGGAGGGAGGTACTCCCAGGAGAGGGAGAGGGACTTGGAGCTGCATGGGGCAGAGGAAAGCAGGGAGGGGATTCAGCTATTGCAAATCTTTCTCTCCCTCCCTCCCTGCCTCTGTCTCCCACCCATCAGGGCAGTGAGAGGAGCTTCCCCGGTAATTGCAGAATATCATTTACACATTTCAAAGGAGGCTAATAATGCTGTTTGGAGCTAGTAGTTATCAGTAGGAAGAGGAAGAACTGTCCCTTTTATGCTCTGTATCTGTAGATCTGTGGTATCCTAAATGCCTGAAGGTTTTGTTGATGTCTTGCAGAAGGACAAACATAGTGCATCGTGCAACTCTGCTCTTGCTTTGTCCTATAGCTGCTGTGTCTTTGCTCTCGTTCTTTTCTTCACTACGGGGAGCTTAGAATTAGCTAGTTAAATGCTCTCGGTACCTTAAACAGGGCACTCTGCAACCGCTTTTGAAATGCTCACTGGGTTAGCAAAGCCTTTGGGGTTTTTTGCCCCCATTCTTTCTGAGCATTTTCTGTGCATCTTGCGTATCTCAAGTGTCACTCTGCATTTTCCCCACTGGAATTGTGGCTACTTTATGGTGTGTTTCACTTTCTTAACCACTGTGGGTTTGGTGGTTTATTTTTTATTTTTTTTTAGCTTCTTTCTTTCAGCAGTCAGTTGCCAGTAGTACACAGTAGGAAAGAAGCTTGTCCAAAACCAATGATTTTTAACACAATAGCCGATTTCTGTGCATGCCTAAATATTTAACTTGAGGCTAAGCCTGGTCAAGTGATGGCTCGTATCTCTCTAGTCTCTTTTGCCCATTCCTTTTTCTTTGATGCAGCTTCTATCTCTCTTGCGAGTATAATGGTTTTAAATATACCAGTCACGTTATGATTACAGCTTGCATTCATTTTTTTTTTGTCAAAGAAAAAGGAAGTGAATAAAGGATTTGTTTCCTATACATGTACACTGTACTTAACAACATTCAAACCAATTGAACAGCAGTGTTGGCCTAAGGGGAGCTGAAAAAGCACCTGCTTAATGTAAAACCTTTTCCAGGATAGGCACGCAAGTTTAAAATTAGTTTCTGATAATATTCCGTTTCAGGGCAAGCTTCATGGTGCTATGTTTGTCTTGGCAGCAGGAGGCAGAGCCCTTGCTATTTCACCAGATATTCCACAGCAACCCTTCTCCTTTCTCTGTGCCGCAGCACAGTACCGGGCAGCCCGCCCCTCGGGTTGCAGGCACTTGAAAATTTTTGGGAAACTATCAAAACCAGGGAGTTTTCCCATTGACTTCGCAACTAGCATAGAATAGTTTCTGAAGGAAGCCTTAGTTAGATCTAAAGGAGCTAAGCCTGCATCTGAATCCAGGCTTTTGTTTTCTTTGATAGTAGCCTGTTTTAGCTTTATCGACAGAAAGTTCATGGAGATTATTCTGCTTTCATTCCCAAACAAGTTTGGGGTTTTTTTTCATCAGATCCTGAAGAGCAGAAGCAGCTTTCGAATCCAGTGACTTTGTACTGTTACCTCACTGCATAGTTCTAACAGCTTTTTCATGCATTTTGATGTTTGGGTTTTTAATTTTTAAACCAGGTTCTCTCTTACTGATGAAAAGTCAACATCAAAGATACTAATTTGGAGGCAGGTCTTCTCCTTGTCTAAAAAAGAAACAGAAACATTCTAGCTATCTGATTTCCAAGGGAATGCTTAATTTTATTATGCCAAATGCAGGTGGTAGATATTAAATGATGAAACTTAGCTAGCAACAGTCACTCAGAGTTAGAAGGCCACAGTATAATGTAATTTTAAAAAGGGAATATGTGGTTTATGCATATGGAAAAGGATAATAAAAATTCTTGATTTTTGTATTACCATTTGCATAGTTCAGAAACAGAATGTCCCCTGTCTGCAGTTGACTGGAAGGTCAGAAGGTTTCTGGTTTTAATGAATTGAAAATCTCTTTGTTATGACAAATCCTACTTTCTTGAGCAAATGTATTTTTATTTTGCCCTTGCTACAGTCACTCATGTTTAATATAAAATGACACATACTCCTTCAATAGACATAATGCCACAATGCGGTTGGGCTTCACGTCCTTCTATACTGTGCTCTGTTCCTACGCATGGCATCCATACCCAATCTATCACAGCGACACCAACGTAAGTATGCCATTAGCTGAGGTAAAAGCAGTTGCCAGCTGTGTGCATCTGAATATTGCACCTGTTTTACTGCGATGATACTGTCTCGCAGGCCTTCACATCCAGACTCGCTCTGGAAAGCGTGGTGGATGGCTGTGCGGTCTGCATCTGGCGAGTATGCCTTGGCAGGGGTCGAGAGCGGTGTCCCCTTCCCAAGGTGGAAGTAGCGTGTTGAGTATTCCGGAGGGCTCAGGTGCCCTGGGGCATTTCACTGCACAGCTTTTGCAGGAGAATGTCAAAGCATTATTTCTTGGGCTGTATCTTGCGATGGGCTTTTTCTGTGATTTCTGTGCTTTTGCACCCAGCATAAATAAGCAAATCCGTAGTTTCGTTGCACCTGTTATTGTTCTCTATGCTGCATGGTGAACGTAAGCATTTACCTTACCTCAGGCTCCAAGCGCCAAATACTTCTCAGTCATCTATGTTATTCTGAAAACTTCATTTCCATGTCAGAAGTACAAATGCTCCAAAGCAGGTTGCAAATGCCCCCTGAATTCCCCCTTTTCAAGAGATAGTGTCTTCTGCTTCATCTCATCTGCAGAACTCTCTATTGACATTGAGCTTGAGCGCTGAAGACATCTACTAAATTGCCAACTTCATCATCTCAGAAGACGGCGCAAACTCTAGAGCTTTTCTCAGGGCTTCATTTATCAGTTACCAGATGGGGTACCCTATCTTGCCCAGTTTGACAGACTGCCAGAAGGTGGGCAACTGAGGGAAAGAGGCTGGCGAGAGAAGGGAGAGGCGAGTGTCATAACTTACCTGCATTATTAAGGTGGAGTGAGTGTTCTCAGTGAAGAATAAATAGTGGTACAGAGATACTATTTCATTATCTGTCGGTACAGCGAGTGCTTCTCGTGCTTTTGTGAGTAGGAGGGAGGCTGTTTAAGCTAGAAAGGGTGCACCAAGATTGTAAACCTGAAGAAAAAAGATGCAGAATCAGAAACAGCTTTCCAGGAAAGAAGTTCTGTGGATGGTGGAAGGGGGGCTGTGCTTGTTTCGGTACTGCAACAGCTGTGGTCACTATGGAGTCTGACTGTTGGATGTTATCTAGGCATGTTTTATTTCACTTTGTTCTTTATTTCCAGTTTTTATAATTTTAAAATATCTAATGTACTTGGTGAGAACAAACTCGGGTTTGGGAGGGGTTTTTTGCTTCAAACTTAATTGTTGTAGGATTGATTTCTGAGAATTCTAGCAAGTCGAGCACATGTTTTTTTTCAAGATAAAGTAGTTCAGTGGATGTACTTGCAGGGTGTTTGCAATCAGGAAAAGTCAGGGATCTCCAACATTAGAAGCAGCAGCAGTGAGGTTGCTGTGCAGGATATTGGGGAGGTTGTTCATTGAGCAGGAGCCCTGTGGTGAGGGAAGAGGGATAAATAGGCACCCACAGCTGCAGCTAGTAAATATTGTCCTCCCAAACCATATTTTAACAAACTGAATAGAGAGTAATTTTTTTCTTTAATACTTTAATAGGAGTACAATGATAGGAACTAATACTATTTAGTTTTGTGTGAACTGCTCTTTGGCTCTTTCAAATATTGTACCTGAAGGGCTTCAAGCAGAAGAACTGATTTTTCTCTAAGGTTGTTAAACAATATAGCAGATTTATGTTTGCTTATGTAGCTTCTGTTACGCTTCATGAACACTTCATGAATGCTTTGAATGCTGAAAATGTCTCGGTCAACTTAGAGAAAGCTAAAACCACAATCTCTAGTGTTTTGGCTTGGTTGGGGTTTTTTACCCTTTCTTTTTTTTTTTTTTTTTTTCTTTCTCCCCTGTAAGGTTTTGTTTTGGATTGTTTACTTATCTAAAATAAAACTGTCACAGTTCTCCTCAATCTTGCAATTGTTATTTATCAATCTAAACCTGCACTGCCTAAATAGAGGACCAAAATGCTTTAGACATGTTTTGATAATTTCGTGGTGGTTGTTAAAATTTGTTCTAATTCAAGCCTACAAAGTGGATTTCTAAGTCATGGTTCTCTTTTCAGTAGCGGCTCTCTTTTCAGCAGAGGTTGTCCTTGCTGGTTTTTTTCAGCAGCAGCTTTCATTTGTTTGGGTACATGGAAAATGTATGTGTACCGACAACTAACTATACATTTGATAACACTATGAAGTGATGTTTCAGGGTTGCTAGTGGGAATCATCTGTCTGGAGAACAGGCCTGGGAGCTCTTGGCCCCCCCCAGAATCCACGAGCTGAGTGCTCTAGGTGAGCTCGGAGCCGTAGCCCTGATACCCCGCTGCACCACACTCGTAACTCAAGGACGAGCTGCGCTTTAATACATAAAACTCGCTCGCACCTTACAGCCCGCAGTTCTTGCCACAAGAACTAAAGACTTCGCAAGTAGAAGTGACTTGTTTTCAGAGCTGATGAAGTATGCCTTTAGTGGTTTTGTATGAGTCAGATTTTATCTGTTTCTTTTGGGACTTTGATCAATGTGATATTTATTAGAGTATCCATATTATGTAAATAAGTACAGATTTTTCCCTTGTTGCAGCTGTGTGATGCAAATGTAATTATCTTTGAGGAGGTACAGAGTATGGAATCTGTTAAAATGTGGAGTTCCTTACACCTTGAAGAACAGTAGCAAAATTTAGGTGCTGGCTCAAAAAGGTTATTAATTAAATCTTGATTTAGATACAGATAAAAATAGGTCTATTAAATGCATGTTCTTTAATTAGGTCTCCCTTTTAAAGTCATGCAAAACTAAAACTTACATAAATTATTAAGTATTATATGCTAGAAATAGTGAAGTTTATATTTAACATTCCTTAACATTAATAAGTAAGCTGTTTAACAACACTAAATCCTAAGAATGTTGTCATACTTGCAAACCACCTGAGTACATGAACAAAACAATCGATAGACTCTTATTCTGTGAAACAGGGAAAAGTATCCTTTCTATCTTTTGAGCTATCCAGTTCACAGCTATTTGTAAACTGTATTTATTTTTAAGGTATTTCACAACACTTTTAATATTTTATCCTACTGATTTACTGTTTGCAATTAATTCACCCTTGTATTACACTATCACCTACGTTGGAATATGGCCATGTTCATTTTGTCTTGAAAAACATGGGCTAAAGGCTAAAATGTTAATTCTAAAACAGACAGAGCATGTTATTTAGTTTTAGTTAAGTGTTAATGTGATACAGGGTCAATTGCTTTAATTATTTTACTATTACATTAATTTGTAGACACATTCAATTGTATGCCTATATATGATATTTATGCTATACTAATATTGGTTCTTCTACTAGACACAACACTTTCTCGCTGGGCTTTCAGACTCCTTTCTGGCTTCTATTTGTGTATCCTCATAACTATTTTTCTGGGAACTTTGATATCAGTAACAAATACCTTATTGACCAGAGTCAATAAAAATTTCAGTCCTGTCAATAATTCAGAACATTTCAAGTTTCAAGACATTAGTCAAGTAGGGGGTTTTGTAACACCTAGCATAGCTGCTGAGAAACTGTTTTTAGCACTTTGTTTGATCATAATTAGTATCCATTCAGGAGCTTAATCAGCGTTCCTCTTATAAACTACTTCAGTCATACCAGTTCCTGTATTTTCATCACAACCAATTTATGTATCTTTTTTTTCCCTGTCTTAAAATACCAAATTTTTAATGATAAAAATGTGTCTGTGTCCTGGAGAGATACTGATAATGATGATTAATTATGGTTAAGGAAGGAAAAGACTTTTTGCACTTTGGTGACTGGAATGACATAAAGACATTTATACATATTTTACACATATTATCAGAATGTAAAGTAGTCCCCTGTTGAAATATTATGCAATGTACCAAGAAGAATATAGTAAAGTGTCAGATATGTGCCTCCCTCATGCAGTCTACTCCTTGAGTTCAAGGGTGCAAAAAATATGCAAAGCCTTATGCACATGCAGCATAACTAGACATCAGTAAAATAGCTCACTGCGTTCAGTGGCTTTGCATCGGTATGTGGCTAGGCTATGTTTCTAACATTAAATATAGAAGCAATCCATCTGCAATCACAGGGATGACTGCTCAGTACTTTAAGGTACACGAGCAGGAAGGCGAAAATCTGTTTATGTATTGGAACCATAAGTAACTCCTTATGCTTTAGTAGGATCTGATAGAATTAAAAACTATCTTTTTTTTTTTTTTTTTTCTCTCCTGAATTGGAGTCTTTGCTTATTTTACTGATGAACAACTGACAAATAAAATGCCAGGCTTTCTTTCAAACTGCACATCTCATGGTACTGAGTCAGCAACACAGCATGCAAACGGATACTCCAACGAGGGTTGGATCCTGTTATGGGTGCTGGAGAAAAGCTTGATGGACAGTACTGAAACCAGAAAAAGATTTACTTGTTTTCATAACATCAGTATTAAGTCAGGTAGTCATAATATGAGTGTGTGAAAATGGAGAGGAATTGTCTCTTGACTGTGAAAAATATCCCTCTCCAGGGAGAATGATTCCTAAATACCCTCCTATTGAAAACATTTCACAGATTCATCACAGCCATCATGCCGTCCAAACTTAGGAACAAGAAAGAAAGTAGAATAAGCCTCTTCCATCTTAAATCAACTGTGTATCGAAACTAGGGCACGTTGTGTCCACTGACAAATTCTGTTTTCTTCTAGATTTGAAGCCATCTGATCAAATTGTGTTTGGAAATGGCTTAAAATGCAAAGTGAGTTTAGTAAAGAAGTGCAATGAAGTGTAAAGTAACAGTGGAGAGATTACAAAAACCCTGTGTATATATTTGCAAAACAAAAGTTTGTGTTAATAGTTAACATAGTTCAGCCGTTATTTTAGGAGACTTTGAACTAAGTTAACCATTTTCATACTGTGTTCTGTTACATGCTGTGGAAACACAGATATACTGCCTTGTGCTTGTAGCTGCTGCTGGTGTTTTAGTGTGAGTATTTGTTGGGAAGGTCCTGGTAACCTGTGTAATATTCTGGTGAAGCCTGGGGGTGATTTATTAAAAAATTGAGTGTGTTTTTACCAGAAACGCAGTGATATCCCAGGAGATGTATCACGTTGGCCTTGTTTGGGATATACCTTATCAGCATCAAGCCATAAAAAGTGTATTTTGAAAGTACTCACAAGTGGCAGATGAAGTTCTTATGATAAAATTCTGTAGGGAATATTTCATTGAAAAGAAATTGAATACATATTTCTCAAATAACTCAACCTAAAATTAATTCTCCTAAATACCAGTAGGTATGTGATAACATAGAGGAGACCCTAAAACTTGTATTTTTAAAATAAATCCTTTTTCACGGGGAAACAAAAGCATGAAAAATACTTTTTTATTTTGTTTCCTCTGATAGATTTTTGTAGCTTCAATAATGCAAATTAAATTGTTAGATTGCCAGATGTTACAGAAGGAAAGGTGTGGGCAATGGTAGTGAATTAGTAAGACTATAAATCTGTTTTTAATTAATAGCTGCTTGAATCTGAAAAGTTTGCAGTCTTATGTGTAGAGCTCAGTGAGTGTTTAACCTTTCTGTAGTTTACATTCAAGACCATGAAGTTTTAAGGGAAAGCATTTGATTGTGAAAATTACTGAATTAATTTTATCCATCTTCAAGGCTGAATTGAGTGCTAACATCCCCAAATCCGTACCAGCTTAGAAATGTTCTCTTAAGGCATTTGACGTCAGACATTTAACTTTTATTCCAGGTTGTTGTTACTAAATCATAACTTGCGGTCATCCTAGCGCCAGAGGTTTTTTGAAGGAAATGAGGACAGTCTTTAACTAAAATTAAGGCCAATCGGTGGTAACTGAAGATAAACTGCAGTGTTATTGTTATCCCCACTTCATGTTGTTCACTCATTTTCGGTGGTGTTCACTCATTTTTGGTGTCTAATTTTGCATTTGGACTATGGGAGAGACGTTTTAAGACACCTGTGCTTTTTTGTCACATTGATTGGCAGTGGATACTCTCTACAATCATGTTCATGTGCGCTGCTGCAGTGTTATAACATCACAGAATATTTTTGTTAGGACATATCTCTATAGGTAGCTTCATTGCTTTTAAGAGACTTGCACGGTGGCTCAGATCACAGTTCTGATCTTCCAATTAACTGTCATCACAGGTAATGGCACAGAAGCCTTGTGAATAGAAGGGATAACCGCTAATGTGCTCAGCCACTTTGCCTTCTGGCCTCTCCTCTGAAAAGATACATGACATCAAAGTTGTGTTTAAAACTTTCTCTTGGGGCTGGAACCGTTATGTATGTGACATTACACGTTCAAACTAATAGAAAAATTTTGTGCATAAGAGTTCTTGTTTGTATGGGTTTTTTCCAATAAATGCGTATGCTATAGCTACGTAAAGCCTTCTATCTCCGCTGGTGTTTTGTGAGGATGAGGTATTACTGATTTTAAAGTGAATCAGAAGAGGAAAATGGCTGTCTGGTAACAATGCAGAACATAAGTGCTTTACTGAGATAAGTGTTATATTCTTGAGAAAGGGTTGTGGGGTTTTTTGGCAAATGAAGCTCAGAAATTAATGTTAGGAACTCTGTTTGATACGAGTGTATCAGCTGTTGTAAGTAAAAACTCTTCAGTCTGATTTTTGTTTACAGGCCGATAATTTGATGCATAGCCTGATAATGCAAAAGAAGTAAATCCTGATAAATATGAAAAATTTTATTGAGCTTAACCATTCAGGATTGACAGCAGAAAGTGCTTCAGTGTGTGCCTACAAAGAGGAGAGCAAAAATTCAGGAAGACAGAAACAGGCTTCCCCAGAACTGTATACATCTTCTAACGATGGGCTGCTAGAGTTAAGAAGGCACCATGTTAATTATTTATCGGTTTTTTTGGACTGAGTAATATTGCTCAGCAAAAATTTTGCTCATAAAGTAGGCATAGCAAAGTTAGAGGAGTCTGCAGAATTTAGTATAGTAATAGGATGCGTTTGCCAATGTTTCCGCTCATTGCAATAGAAGCTTCATTTCTGGAAACAAAATACTTCTTCTTCATGATTTATAGGAAGATGCTTAAAGTAATTCAGTTTGATAAGTAGGTCTTTCAGAAATGATTAAATGCTTCCTGTTCTCTAAAGAAGAAATAGATACATGCTTTAGGTTATTATATACAGGCTAGCAAATTGCTTCATAATGATTTCTGTCTTATTTCTATCCCTTACTCTGAAAAGCAAGAACCCAACAGCTTCACAGACATCAGCATAAATGATAAACAAACTTGAAAAGGAACTTTAGGAAATGGAAGAAGCCTTTAAGGATTGGAGTATCTTCCTGGCCAGGCACCATTGCCTTTAACATTGCTGTTAAAAGGAATTCATACCTGACAAAAGAGGCAATTAGTTTGCTGAATGACAACAAAAAATGTCACCACTGGTAGTAAACTGATGACTCTATTCCTTATTCTGTTGGCAGGTCTTATTATTATGAACATTAAAGTAATCAGTTCCCTGTCACTTAAAATCCGTACCTACTTCTTCCTTCCCTCAAATACCCTGATTTCAGTTGCATGCTGTATTATTTATGTACTGTTTTTACTAATCTTTGCCAACCTGAAACATTACAATAATCTTACAATCTAGGTAGAAATATGACTCATAATAAGCATGAGGAAGAAATGACAATGCTAGCATATAATCATTGCTGAAGTGGTGTTTATAGCTTTGTAATGACATAGGGGTCCTCCACTGATTTAAAGAAGAAAGCAAAGAGGATACAATTCAAAAACATAATTTGGTAAAAATTTATTTTCTACTGAAAGGGGAATGAGACAGGTTTTTTTTCTTCTTTTTTTCCTCAACTGTCTAAAACAGTTCAGACCTTCCTTGGTGTCCTGTCATGGTCTTCTCATAAATGGCATCCTGCCAACGTGCTGTTTACCAAATGGACCCAACCTGAGACTGGTTTTGCCCTTTGTTCTACTTTATCTCTGGGATTGCTTAACTAAAAACAGTAATTACAAAAGAGCAATCAGAAGATTTTAACTGATCTTGAATTAAAAAACTGTTGACTATAAATTAGGAGATATTAGATAGAATAAAGTAAGCTGTCTCTTAAAGTTTTATGTAGCTTTCTTGAATGCTTGGAAAATGATCCCGAATTTGCCAGTTAGATGCAGAAGGTGTGTCTGCATTTTAGTTCATATAAAGTGATGTCCACTTTGTGTGCTTCACTTCATGTTGTGAAATGGTTTGGGAGTGTGCAAACTGGCTTTGGTTTTAGGTAAAATCAAGTGAAGGATACGTTTCAGGAGGACACCTTCTGTGCTTCGTTGAAGATTGGTTGTTAACGATGGGGCCGAACTGAAGCTAGACTGAAACTCCTGAAACACAGGGCAGACGGCCCCCGTTGCTCACCAACCATTTCACTGTACTCCAGTCACAGACCATTTCACAGACTCCAGTCTCTTCTGGGAGTTAAGCTTTCTCCTCCATGTTGATATTGTGGTTTAAACTTTGTCTATTCCAATTGTTAATTTGGAATACTATGCTCGGTTTGAAATTCAGCAGCGTAAGAGATAAGTATGAGCTGGTTAGTCTTTTGCCATGTTGCACAATGTGTGTCTTTGGCCACTGAGTTGGGTCAGAGCAATGGTTGCTTCCTCTAATGCTTGTTGAACTCCAGGCAATTACTCCCACTGGATAAGGTTAAGGCTGTGCTATAGCTGTTGGGGTTTTTTTAAGTATGTTTAGGGAAGAATGTAAAAATAAGCCAACAAATAATCTAGGAAAATCCTATTTAAAAAAAAAAAAGATTGCTGGTTGTAAACCTGTTTGTCTAAACTGTGCACTTAAAGAAAGAAATCCCTTCATTTCACCTCCCGAGTTCTGTGGGAAGCAGTTCTCTGTAATACTGTGCCGTTGCTCTGGCTCTTCTGCCGCAAGACATGTTAGTATGGAGAGAGAATCTTAAGTTAATGACATGATTCATGGCAATTTCAATTCTGAAATCCATCACTGGTATAGCACACTAATGACTTACCATAACATCGCTTATCCAGTGAGCGTGCAGTTCTGTTGTTCGGTCTTGTATACGTGAATGGCTGCTGGCCATGCAGGCTTGGGAGACAAACAGGGTCTGAAGTGCGATTAGCTAAATACTTCGGTGATAACTTTCAAAAAACAGTCACAAGGTAAATGGTGTAGCTCGTTTTGGCAGTTGGTGATTTACAGGAACATTAACTTTCAAGCTCAATTGACAGCCTCGGAGCTATGTTTCATATAAAGTACGTGCAGTTTGGAAAGAAAGTCACAGAGACAAAGAAGTCATCTATTCCATTAGAGGAAGTACACTTTTAAAAATAATTTCAGCATTATGAAAGGAGGCATTAATGAAGTATTACTGTTACACTTCTTTTCTTGATTCTAAACAAAAGAAGCAGGTGTCTTTCTATAGACACCTGCAAAATGTTTTTTGTGCTGTCATGACAAATTATTATATGAGATAGGCAATTTGGGAGGTCTTGTGTAGAAGAATCAAAAGTAATAAAAAAAAAGAAAAAACTAACCCACAAAAACTTTGGAAGTCTTGGTAACTTTGGTAACTCACTGTTAAGAACAGTCTTCAAAATAGAAGATGACTGTTCTGAAACTATGTATGCTGTGCAAGAGATCTTCAACAGAGCCGTAAATATTCTTCTAAGTTTAAGTATCTCTTCAAAAACACATCAGAGACTTCCTAAACTTTTAATTTAGAGTGAACTTTTTACTTAAGAGGTTTTAACTGTTCTTCTGATTGGATTGATACTTTCAAGATGAGTACCTCCTTACATTTCCTAGGCTCCATCCTATTTATTTCTTCTCTTTTTCTAGTTTGATCTGTATTTTGTACTTCGAGTGGAGGAGAGTTTTTGTCTAACTTCTTACTACGTTGGTAGAATCGGGTAATCTTTAACAGGTTAAATAATTCTCTGCGTCAAATGAATAGAGTTGCTATTGTTAAAATTGTGTGTTTGCTATTGAATGAACTAATTTGCAAGATCTGTGACACAAATTAGAGATACAGAAACTGAGATACAGCATGTGTATTTAACTTTTGCTGTAATCTGTGTTGTATCTAGAACTGGCATAAATAATTCATGTAACAGTTGTGACTGTAATTTTTATATAGTCTGAATTTGCCTTATTACTGTAAGTATTTTCAGATGTATGTCTTCAAGAATTTTATCTAGGACCCAAATGCTAAAGCATCTGCTCTGGAAATATATATTCCTGTCTGAATAAAATAATTCATGGGAATGAACAGCATGGTTTCATCCTACTGCTCCATTGTGCAATATCTGGCTTTGTCCACTTAAGAGGGGTCATCAGCACTTGCTGCAGTATTACCTTCTGTCTGAAAAAAAAGTGCACGTATTGTGCAGGAGAGCTGTCATATCTTTCATCTAGAGTACTACTAGTCTGCTAGACTAAATGTTTTGGTGTTAGGAGATGCTACTTCCATTAAGTATGTTTCCATGAATTTCTCAACATACCACCTTGGACAATTCACTTAATCTCTCAATTTATCTTTCTGTTATTGAAAAAACCACACAGGATAATATTGCTTATGTAGGGTGAGAATTATTTAATTCATTGATATCTCTGTAGTCTTTGTGCTTTGAAGATTTAATTACTTGGTTGTATTTGAAAGAGCTATAAAATATTGCCAAGCATATTTAATCTTTAAAAAAATCATCCAACCCAGAAAGAAAATAAAATTAATTCAGTAGGTAGATAGAAGTTATCTGTTCTAGGACTGGCCAGTTAATATTGCAGGTGCCATCTTTTCACTCTGAGCCTACAGTTCAGGATAGTGTATCTGTAAGTAAAGCTCAAATTTAAATACTGTTCACAGCACTTTCTAAGAGATTTGAGATGACCATTTTGTTTCAAGAAATAACAAGACTCCGAATGGGGCTAGCTTCTGTGGCAATGTGTGCAGTGTGATGCTACATCACGCCTAAGGTAGTGCTCGCCTTTTCCCACGGTGACACTTGCATAAGAACACTAACAGAAATATCTCTACTTCACCTTTAGAATACCTGTTGACCTCACTAGTTTAAAATACTCACATCTTTCTCTCATTAGCATCTGTTGGGAGAAATGAACTGAAAAGATTGCTGCCTTATTCTCCTTAACAGCCTATTTAAATTAAAATGGTAATATGCACACGCATATATTGTCCTAATTTGATCTCTCTGCATTTTTTTACAAATAAAGTGTTTTGTGTTTAGAAGAAAGGAGGCGTTATTTGTCTATGAAGATGAATTAGTTCTGTGGCTGAAGTGTGTAAAGAGAAAGCAAAGATGAAAAAAGAGATTTCACATAAAAGCAGACCTTTGTCTGTAAGGTCCTTGTAAGGAAACCAGGCTAAGTCTGTGACTTCCACAGTTTTGTGCTTTCGAGTCTGTGGAGTCTTTGTATTTTGGAGGCATCAGCAGGGGGAGAGAGAAGAGGATATAAGACAAAGCTTTCCAGACAAAAGAGAAATTCAGATCATTATCTTCCAGCTTCTCAAAGGTATTTACTCAGCCATTCATCCTGGAAGTCACTAAAAGTGCTTTCTGAAGGTTTCCAGTTGCCTTGAAAGACTTCAGGGTAGAAATGTTGTATGAGCTTGGTAGTTGTGTTCTTACCAGCAGGGTTTCAGAAGTTTCTCACTGGTTACTTTATCTGAAGATCCAGGAGGTTGTTGCTTTATAATTCAATCGGGTTGTGACTTGTCCTCTTCAGCATCTGATTTGTGGGGTAGCTGAAATACAGCCCTACCTCTCCGAGGGCTGAAATC